>NC_136288.1:11775045-12350724 GCF_964198595.1 Lampetra fluviatilis
GAGCGGGAAAGAGGCGCGCCTCGACCAAATCGTTGAGATTTAAAGGGAAAAAATTTAGAACAAAAATTTGAATCAACTTGCCCGGGGGTTGCACAATATTCGCGAGCGCGCTCTGGTAGTTGGACAGCCTCAAGATATTCCATATAGACCATCGTTCATTTCACGTGACCATTCTGTGACTGCGGCTTGTACTATATATACATATAACTTCGTGTGTGTGTGTGTATGCGTGTGTCCGTGTGTGTGTGTGTCTCAGGGGTAGAGCGGTGGCGCAGTGGTTAGCGCACTGCATTTCGAACCCCGGCCATCTAAGTTCGATTTCCCGGCCACGGATAACATCAGTGGCGATTGATATCTGAACCGGTCCTAAGCCGCCCTCCCCTAGGTAGACTCAGCCTCAACCGAGTTACCTGTGTGCGGTGAGTAAAGCATCAGCGTGGGGAGACGAAGACGGCCGGGCGTGGTTCTGACTACACCACCACCACTCCCACCCCCTCGTGCGTCCTACTGGCCTTTCATAGGTGTTCGCTAACAGCACTTGCCCCAGCAGTCTAAGATGCTACACGGGGGACCTTTGTCTATGTGTGTGTCGGAAGAGGAGGAGGAGGATACCCGAAATGTGGACTGAATACGTGTTAAGTTAGGCCGCGAATGAGCATTGTACTTGTAAAGGCTATTGTATAAACGTCACATGCGAAGCAGTCTTTGTCACGTTGCTTGCACTACAGAGGTCACGTATGTACCAGCCCTGTTGAGTTCACGACACAAACATCGTGGTCGATCACAGAGGCTTGTAATACATGTACATTATGCTTACATTTGGCTTTGCTCGCAGAAGAAAAAAAACACAACACATTAAATGCACTGCAAACTTCATTAAAACTGTAGATTTTTATGGTGAGGATGGCATTGTGTATTATCGTGATCGGCAATATAAATATGTTTACGTGTCCTTTATTGACATTTTGTGCTTGATTATAATTAACGTGACATTTTGGACATCAGTGATATATTTTTCTTTACGAGTACCATAGCCAATCAGCAGTTACCATGAACTTTAAACATTCGACAATGGTACTGTGTGTGTGGCCTTAAAAGAAAAACAATATATAATAGGTGACGTTTCGGGCAATAGCCCTTCTTGATAGCGCAGCAATTATCGTAGACCTGGAGACTTCAAATTAGTGCCCACACCAAATAATTGTCTAATCAAGTGCACAATATTCTTGGTTCTTTCGGCAAAGTCACGTAGAAGGGAAATAATAAAATAATAAAAATAAAATATAATAAAATAATTCTCACGACGTTTCGGCCACAACGCAAGCAGCCGTCCTCAGGTGAAGAACAGGTCTGTCGGAAAGACAGCGTCTGAATGTTCTGACAGACCTGTTCTTCACCTGAGGACGGCTGCTTGCGTTGTGGCCGAAACGTCGTGAGAATTATTTTATTAAGTTTATCGTGAAAAAAGAGCTTTATAACTCATCGGATTCTAGTAGAAATAAATATTCTGATTAAATTCGTTGCACCGGGGCCATACCTAATTCGCTGATATGCCCTTACCCACACCCACGCTCTAGACGAGTTTACCCACAGCTTTTTTTTTCGATGTCTCGAAGTGCGGTGGTTCTCAAACTTTTTAGGCCCCACGGACCGCTCAGCCGATGCAAACACTTCCGCGGACCACCCAGCACCCCGAACCCTGGTCACAAAACCCATTCGCTTCTCTCTACCTATGACGATTACAAAATTATTCATATTACTAAAACATAAAAAAAAATTAAACAGCTGAAAGGTTTTTTTTTTCCACCACCTTTCCACAGAGGGCATTTCCATCTTAGTGTTAGGGTAGTTCAATCGGGGTAGTTTGCCTAACTTCGTTTTTTTAAATTAAGTATCATGAGCAAAATATGAATGTCCCAAGCAAAAAGGTGTGAACGTCATTATATTCGGATCCAGCTGCGTTTGCGTCACAGCCCCGCGGAGCCCCTGGAGGACCATGACGGATCACTGTGGTCCCAGCGACCACACAACGATAACCACTGCTCTCGTGCTACGCAAATAAATGACCATTGCAAAATTATTCGATATACTTTTTTTTGGTACAAACGAGCGAAATCTCGAGCCGAATGTGCTCATCAAATCCTGACTTCAATACAGAACGACATGAAGGGGGGGAGGGGGGAAATGTCAGTAACATTCGCCTACCCCTTTTACAAAGCTCAGGACAAGCAGCCGTATATTTCCTACATTTTAAAATCTCCCCCCCGCCCCCCCACCGTGAACATCTGCGACGTGGCGTTAAAAGAACAAATTGATTGGACACAAACGCGGCGCGACTGAAGGCAATAACTAATAAGTCCTGTGTCACCCGGCCCATCGCAGGGCACGTCGTTCAAGTCCACCTCCTTGATTTGACGTCCGTAAGAAATCATCACGTACGGTGCGGACGCGCATTCGCACATTGCCAGGATGTCAAACAGTCCTGTAATGGTATCCACGTCATGTCGGTGATGCTACTGGCATTGGAAGTGGTTTACGAGCAAGAACAACAAAAACAACTCAACACAATCGTCATGAACACTCACTGTGGCCTTCAAAGGAGATGTATATAATAGGCGACGTTTCGGGCAAAAGGCCCTTTGTCACAGCACCTCGAGAGGCCGCTCCTCGTGTTATTGCCGTGCTGAGTTTGTGTGTTATTAGTATAGGTGTGTTCGTAAGGGCATTAACCAAGGTATTGCTTCATGCAGCGAATGGGTTAAAGGTGCAGCCCTGCAATTTCTTGCTGCTGCTACTGCTGGTGAAAGAGACCGCACTAGAAGCAGCTCGGGTATGTTGGTCTACTCTTCCACGGTGGCCAAACATATTGGAAGAGACGGGAGTAGTCACGCTTCACCCCACCATAGGCTATCTGCCATTCGACGAACTTGTGTACCCACCCATGCTGCAAGGTGAATAGTGGATGGGGGACATTGAGAGTTATGCCCATTGACTTCAGCTTCTGCGCAGGGAGATCCAAGCGATGACCTGAACACACTATTGGTGCATGCAATACACGATTAATCATGTCCCCAGGAACTTTCAACTGAGTCCTGAGGCTATTTTTGAAGAGGGCCCTGCCCAGCACGTATGGTTCGTTTCTGAAGTAAGCATTTTTACATGTGGGAGAAAACCAGTGCGCCTTAATACAATGTGAGCACACGAAAGAGATCATCACAACTAAGTTAAAAAAAAACGACTTAATGGTACTGCCTCATACAGGCCATATGTTATCTCTGCAGGTGGGTGTCACAAATACAAAGACAAATATCCCCCGTATAGCCTGTAACAAACTGTTGGGGCAAGTACTGTAAGCGAGCACACTAGGGGGTAAGTGGCCAGCACCACGGCCCTAACGTCTTTGTCTCCCCAGTGGCGATGTTTACACACCAAACCAGTTACTCGTTTTGAGGCTGAGTCGACCTAGGGGAGGCCCATGACCGGTTCAGATAATCGTCACTCGGATCTCCGGACTTCGCAGCGCTGCGCGCTGACCGATCCCCACGCACGACAATCTCTGGGTGTCCCACCAACCCCGCCCGTGTCTTGCATGGTTGCTGACAAGAGTCAGAGTCACATGTCCCCGGGCATGAAAATCGACCTCCAATAATTTCACTCGCTCGTGTGTGCGTGCGTACAGAAGCGATCCGCGGTGCATATAATACACGGTGGTCCGTGTATAGCAGAGGTCGCAAACGAGTTTTGATTCCTTACCCGTACCCGTACCCGGCCGCACCAGGGTCGCAAACGGGTACCCGTACCCGGCCGGGTACGGGTAGGGTACGGGTATCGGGTACCTGATTGCGACCTCTGGGATGAAGCCATGTTGCAGGCGCGGGTGGGTTGATTCTATGAACTTGAATTGTGAGAAGAGACAAGACGTTGGGAAGTGAATGACAAACAGTTATTAACGAGTGACTCACGGTCTACCCGTACCCGTACCCGGCCGCACCAGGGTCGCAAACGGGTACCCGTACCCGGCTGGGTACGGGTAGCCGGGTATCGGGTAGGGTACGGGTATCGGGTACCCAGTTGCGACCTCTGGTTTATAGATGTGGGGGTAAAGGTACAGCCCTGCAAATGCTCGCTCACGCCCCTGCCAATGGAAGGCGCCTTCACCAGAGGGAGGCCCTGGAGAGCCCCTTGCAGAGGAGAGTTCGGCCAACTCTTCCACGTTGACCGGGCGTCTTGGAAGAGATGGGAGCACCCACGGTTTACCCCACAACTTGCGGACCTTTTGATCGACTCGCTGTGGCAAAGTCACGTCCGCAGGTATTTACGCATTTATTTCGATTGCCGCGCCGGGAGATATTACCTCACCGACGACCTCTCGATTCCAAGCCCAGTGTGCTGATCATTACAACCACGGCAGCATTTCTACCCCGTCAAATAAAACGGAGAGTTTATACAGGAACCAATTTTTCTTTTTATTTAAAAAAACATCCGGTTGTCTCCCACCAAACTCCTCCATCGTACACACAAACAACTCTCGCTCCTCTTCTTGGTTCTTTCGGTAAAGTCACGGAGAATGGAAATAATAAAATAATAAAAATAAAACATAATAACACAATTCTCACGACGTTTCGGCCACAACGCAAGCAGCCGTCCTCAGGTGTCTTCTCGACAGTCCTGTTCTCCACCTGAGGACGGCTGCTTGCGTTGTGGCCGAAACGTCGTGAGAATTATTTTATTATGTTTTATTTTTATTATTGTATTATTTCCATTCTACGTGACTTTACCGAAAGAACCAAGAAGATGAATCCCTGCAGTCACGAAAGCTTTAAATCGAAATTTAACTCTCGCTCCGTACAAGATACAGCCAGAGCGACCAGCTTCGGCTCAACGCAACGCTCACTCGCCCCCGCCTGCGAAGAGCGCAAAGACTCACGAGACGACCATTGAGAAATCGCTGGGAAGAGAGAGGAGACAGAGAGAGACACGGAGGGATGTGTGGGGGGCATTGGAGAGATGTGCACCCTCCCTGACTCCTTCATCGTGGCACCAACACTTTAGAAGCGGGCGCATCTTGATCGAGCTGCCCACCCCCCCCCTCACCCTCACCACCCTAATGGGACCGACGTCAACGGCGTTGGACGGTCGACCTAACCTTCTTTCTTTCGTGTTGCCTCGCGAGCCGAGGGATGATTAAGAGTTTGGCAGCAATCCGTCCGTTCGTCGACGCAGACGACACACGAACACACACGCGCGCGTGCGTGCAACGTGTTGATTGAATGGGGGGGAGGGCTGGAGTGCTTTGCGAGGCTGGTGTGACACACGCTGCATTCTAGAGTGGATCAGCTACCAACCTCCCCCCCACCCTTCCCCTTCACGCCCCCACTTCACCCAACCCAATAATTGATGCATCACACACAGCACAGATGCGGCTCTCTCCTACGCCTCGGGGCAATTCAGAGAAGTCACGTAGGTAAAAAAATGAAATTAAAATTCATAAAAATAAAATAATAAAAATCACGACGTTTCGGAGGCAACACAAGTCTCCGTCATCAGGTGGGACCGTCACAGCCAGATTTGCTGTATCAAGGGACCCACGGTCTGACCTCACTTGATACAGCAAATCTGGCTGTGACGGTCCCACCTGATGACGGAGAAATTGTGTTGCCTCCGAAACGTCGTGATTTTTATTATTTTATTTTTTATTAGTTTTAATTTCATTTTTTTTACCTACGTGACTTTACCGAAAAAACTAAGAGTATGAATCCTTGCAGTCACGAAAGCTTCAAATATAGAATCAATTCAGAGAAGCCCACGGCAGCGCTTGATTCAGATGGAGCTGCCCGGGGCTGAGCTCTGGAAAGTAATATATTCAGCACACAACGCCTTGGCAGCGTTCGGAGTGGGGGGGGGTATTTGGGATAGGTTAAGCCATATTCCGTTGAGCGATTTATCCCGGGAACCCACGGTCTGATCGCGTTCACCAATCTCACTCCACGCACCACACGACAACGCCACTGCCGCCTTCAATCATACGCAGGCAGCCTTTGAGATGTTCACCAGGGCTACTGCTGCAAGTCTTCCACGGGCTCACTTACCAACCTCCACGTGAACATATACACGTCGCTAAAGATCGTTTTTGTGCATTAACCTTAACGCGATACATATATGTACAGACAGACTAAGGGGCCGTCCATAAATGACGTCACGCGATTTTGGACGATTTTCGACCCCCCCCCTCCCCCCATCGTCACATGGCGTCACAAAAAGTCAGACCCCCTCCCCTCAAATATGACGTCACAAAGCTCTGCCCCCCCCAAAAAAAATATAAAACATGCTTCAAATCGCTTTAAACTATTGTCATTGTAGTGCGTATTTAATGTGGCGCTGCACTCTGATGTTGTAGGAGAAAACATTTATTAAAACGTCTATTTAATTAAGTAGAACGTGTTGTCTATATTTATTTAAAGTTGCGCATTTTGATGTAACGTCACATTTCTCAACCCCCCCCCCCTCGTCATACATCGTCACACATCGTCACAAATGTCTGACCCCCCCCCCTAGGTGCGTGACGTCATTTATGGACGGCCCCTAAGACCATATCACCGGAATGGGGCACGCCGATCTCGCCGAAGTTCGGAAGCAAAGCACAGTGTAGCCTGGTCAGAGACATGGACCGGTTACCCCCAGTAGCGTAACGAGCGTGGTGGCCAAAGCTACTAGTTTGAGCCCCCTTGACAGCCAATTTAAAATAACAATTTTGTTTTATTAAAAACGCGGTAAAAAAATTCATTCACGAAAATGCTTAATGATGTGATTAACGCAAGACACGTGCGCGATATACAATAGCCGAGGTGCCACCATGCCAATCAAATCAACAATTCGGGGGACCACACCTGCTCAATTGCTGCACCCGCCCTGAGCTGATGGTGGAGTTACCACCACCACCACCACGTTCACCAGGCTGGTGCTGTAGACAATGGGAATTGGAGCTATGCCAGGAGCTGTCCGTGCTGAGTATGTGTTGGCTTTTCTCGTTTCATACTTTTCGTTTTTTTCGGTAAAGTCGTTTCCTTCCGCGATAAGCCAAACTCTTGATTCATTGGAAAATGCTCCAAACATGCCAAATTTGAGACCCTCTTGAAAAGGAAGTCCTGGAGAATAATCGAGGCTATTCCTGGGTAAATTATAATCGGCACAGTATTATCGCCATTATTATCGCTACATGCTGGTGGGGCACGCGTGCGATACAGCGCTTTGGAGGCGAGAATTGGTGGATCACACGGAGATTTGTGAAACTCGCAAGCAGTCGGCAGCGTGAGATGGCTAGGGGATGACAAGGAAGCAAAGTGGGTTCCTGAAAAGAATGCGCGTGGACCTTTGGAATGTTAACCTCTTGTAAGCGTGGATATTTTTTTCTTTCATAATTTGGTGATTCAGTTTGTTGGGATGCCGTACGCTGAAGTGGCCGTTCACGGTACCCCACGCGTGACTTATCTGCACACATTGACAACGCGCACGCGTGTCTAAGACACCAAGAGGAGCGTGACTTGGTGTCAATTCTGACGCTCTTCCTGAATGTGGCACCAATGTAGAATTTTTATTTTATTAAAATCGGGCAAATCAAAGCGCCCCGCTTATCGGATACAAAGTCTGCTGTAGCAGGCCGCGGCGTCAACAACATCTCTCAACAACAACGACAACAACAACAGCGTGTCACTTTGATCAACTCCACAACAACGAAAACAACAACAACAGCAGCGTGTCACTTTTATCGCAGGAAATTCGGACCGCAGCTGTTTCCCGAGCCTCCGAATGTCCGCACGCTTTTGGGAGGAAATTAACTCTGGGCGTGACGCACTCTCAGCGTCTAATTTTGTTTTGGAAGGCGTCGTGATTATTTATTAATCGTTTTAACGAGGCGTGTGTGCTTGTGAAATATTTTTTTTTGGCGTACGGCGCTTACAACGTGGATCGAGACGGCAGTTCTTTTTATATTTTTCGCGGAAGACAAATAAAATAGCGTAATTTAAAACCCGCGATGCTATTTTTATACAGCGGATGCGACCCGCCAAGTCTGGCAGCTGTCAGCGGTCGAGACGAGATCTTAAAACGGCCACCAGAAAAAAAAGTGTTTTTTCTGTTTCATATTTTTAAACAGGCGGTGCAAGTGTGCGCAAAGTCTCAAATAAAAAAGTCTCAGCGATGACCTGGCTCGAATGAGCACTGTTGGTTGCGTCTCTCCCCAGTTCACGGTCCTGAGGCCGAAGTGGGAATTCATCATTCCTCTGGTAGGGGCGATTCTCGAAATAAGGCAAATATTGTTGACTTACACACAAATACAAAAATAACATGGCACTCATGTCATCTATCCCGGAGTGATAGTGGGTTAGATTAACCCCGACACCAGGATCTGAACGTGCAACCTTCTTAATTGCAAGCTGCTCACTCTACCGATGAGCCAGAGGTTATACAGTGTGCTTCAAAAAAATGTTAACACGTACATGGGACTATCGTTTTTAATGGGAAAATAAACGGATAATACACTTTAGCATGATAACAAATTAATGTTGATAGATTTCGATTTAAAGCTTTCGTGACTGCATGGATTCATCTTCTTGGTTCTATCGGTAAAGTCACGTAGAATGGAAATAATAAAATAATAAAAATAAAACATAATAAAATAATTATCATGACGTTTCGGCCACAAGGCAAGCAGCCGTCCTCAGGTGGAGAGCAGGTCTGTCAAGTAGACAGAGTTTATAGCTTCAAAAAGTCAAAGAGTCTCCACTTGTTCGCCATCATTGTCAACGCGTGTATGGAATCTTCTCCAGGTGGTCTCCAGAGCTCGGAGGCACATCTCTCGTGGTATTGTTGCAAAATTCTCTGAAGTGTTAACATTGTTTTGAAGCTACCCTGTACAAACTGTCTATGTTATCCAAGCACCTTGAAGAAACGTCCAAGTATAAGTGCCCTTGGTGTAGCGGTTAGCGCGCTACGCTACGAACCCGGCGACCCGAGTTCGATTCCTACTCACGGCCACCACCAGTTGCGATTATTTGAACCCGTCCTGGGCCCTCCCCTAGGTCGACTCAACCTCAAAAGAGTACCTGGTGTGGTGTGTAGTAAACATCGCCACTTGCGTGCCGGCCGTCATAGGTGGCTCGCGAACAGCACTTGCGCCAAAAAGTCTGTTAAGGCTCTAGGGGGTGTCTTTGTATTTGCCTTAAATCGACGCAAATATAGCAACACACGAGAAAACAGGTACGGGTGTCTCTTGAGCACTGTCTGATAAGTGTACTCGCGGATTAATGCAGCGTGATTATTGTAACACAGCAGTGTCCTTTATTGGTCCAGGGAAAATCTTCACTGAAGTCTTTAGATTTTTTTTAGATGGTGATGTTTGGTCGATTTCAATCGTGTGCTCATCACGTGGGAGGAAGTCGGTCTACCTGTTGAATACCAGGGGAATAACAAGCAAAGTTCCACACAGGATGGATTCAGGAATCTTCTGCTGTACCGCCAGCTCACAGAAGTACAGCGAGTCAAGCCAACAACACCTGCTATTCACAGAGAGCCTCCTGGTCCAAGTACTAACCAGAGTCAAACCCAGCTTAGCTTAATTCTAGATTTGAAGCTTTCGTGACTGCAAGGATTCATATTCTCAGGGTTTTTTCGGTAAAGTTACGTAGGTAAAAAAAAAAAACGACGTTTTGGAGGCAACACAAGCCTCCTTGATGCAGCTAATTCGGCTGTGACGGTCCCACCTGATGACGGAGACTTGTGTTGCCTCCGAAACGTCGTGATTTTTGTTTTTATTTTATTTTCATTAATTTTGATGTTTTACCTACGTGACTTTACCGAAAAAACCTAAGAATACAAGCCTCCGTCTTCAGGTGGAACCGTCACAGCATGATAGCTTAACTTCTCAGATTCAGTGATATCGGGCGCATTCGGGGCAAAATTCAGCATATGCAAAATATATGTGTCCATCTAC
Organism: Lampetra fluviatilis; assembly: GCF_964198595.1. Classification (NCBI taxonomy): domain Eukaryota; kingdom Metazoa; phylum Chordata; class Hyperoartia; order Petromyzontiformes; family Petromyzontidae; genus Lampetra; species Lampetra fluviatilis. The sequence continues at coordinate 11,785,034 of NC_136288.1, forward strand.
CGCAGCAGCAGCAGCAGTCAAAGCCGCGGCAGTTAACATCGCAACGCAAATGGGTCGTTCACAAAGAGCTCATGATTGGGTTGAAGAGTTGTTGCTCCCTTGACCTGATATTAGTGTTGTTGTTGTTGTTGATGCGGGTTGACAAAGCAGGGGAGTGCAAGGGGTTTTAAAACGGCGTTAACGAGCGATTATGAAGAAGACCGTCTTCTATTCCCACACCTCCACCACTTGCACCCCTCCACCTCATCCACCACCCACCCATTCCACCCCCCTCCCACATCGTCCATTCCGCCCCCACCCCTTCCACCCCCACCTCTTCCACCCACCCTGCCCACCTTTCCACCCTCACCCCACCCTCTTCCACCCCCCACCCCTTCCACCCACCCCTCACCTCTTTCATCCCCCCTCCCTCCACCCCTTCCACCTCGCCACCGCCTTCGCCAGGAGTCAAGCCGGCTCCTTTCCCGGTGGCAGGCGACGTCTGTGGGCGCGCTGCATCGTCAACATCATCAACATCATCAACATCATCAACATCATCAACATCATCAACATCTTCAACGGCACACACAACAACAAAAAAACGCGACCGGTGGTAGTGACGTTTATTGCAAGCACGACACTTCGCATTTCACAGTAACAACAAGTTAATACCTGAGATTAAAATCACATCTCAAGTCAATTATAGGTATCAACTGCAACAACAACAAAAAACCTTGTTCTAAAGTGGTATTCTCTGGTTACACTAGCCAAGTAGCTAACATTTTTGTCACCAACCCTTTATCACTCTGTTGTCTCCTCTGTCTCACCGTCACAGTGCTAAATCCTGAAGATCCGCGCACAAATGTCCCTTGTGCCTACATCGCTAAATGCTATGTATGCTGAGGTGGCCGTACAAACATGCTCTTTCGAAGCGCGCGTTGAGAGGGCAATACCAAAAAACCCACCGTGGAATTTCAGGCGTAGCACGACAAGCGGCAACAACAGCCCCAGAGGGCTCGAGGTTACGATTCTGGTCAAAGCACTTGAAGGCACGGGCAATGTCCACTGGTCCACCGCTGTAGCTTGTCCACCCCAGCATACTAATAAGGCAACAAGCGATATACCAGGGTGCTTCAAGATAAAAAAAAAACTGTAAAAACGCTTCTGAGAATTTGCAACAACACCACAACAAATGTATATCCGGGCACGCGTTTGACAATGATGGCGAACAAATGGGAGACTCTTTGACGTTTTGAAGCTATCAACATCCACATTTGCTATCATGTTACAGAGTATTATCCGGGGTTTTTTTTTTATTAAAAACGATAGTCCCATGTGAGTGTCAACATTTTTTTGAAGCACCCTTCGTTAATGCAAGTCCGATGGCGCATCGCTTGCGGTAGGGGGTGAAGTGTGGACAACATCTCCACTGTGCCTGTGTACTCTACCGCCCTGCATGGCCTAAACCGAGAGGTCAGGTAGTCAGCTCCCGTCACACTGCTCGCTCACATAAACGCGTCACAGCAAAGGGGGGTTGCCAAGCCTCAGGTATCTTTATTCAATTCACAATTGTAGTGAGATGTGAGTGTGGCAGGGATAAACAGCTCTAGTCTGGCTTCACGCGCGCCCTATTATACTCCATGCCGGTTGCGGATTGTTGCGTGTTTTAATTTTGTTACGATACTTCACCACGCTGGTCAATTCGGGACGGTGAAGAGGTTGTGGTGGGGTGGAAGCGGGCATGGGGTTGGGGAGCGGCGGGAGACAGGACCACTTGGGATCACAGTTTCACTCTGCAACTCATGTTGGCCTTGGCCGGGAAATCCAACTCAGGCGCGTCGAGGTTTGGAGCGCAGTGCGACAACGACTGCACCGCCGCTCCTCCCGCACAAACACGGAGAAGTCGCTCTAAATCTGCGCAGGTGGGCTCTGCGACCCGCTTGCTGTACCGCCTCCTACAGGTTCCTCATCGCCCTCTCTCTGGTTGTCCACGTGGTCCACCGGGCCCTAATCTGCACATTGCTACTCAATGTTTTGATTTCTTTTCTGTAACTTTCTTTTTTTTTCTTTTTTTTTTAACAAAGATCCCTCCCGTGGATCATTCTTCTAACGCAGCTCACGGCTGAGCATTTCTTACCCACGTCGACAAATAAGAGCAATCAAAATCAATCAATACAACAACGGTTGTGCCACCACACCAGGACATTGGTTGTGCATATCCTCACGGCTTATTGCTGTTGGTGAATTGTGTCGCTGGCATGAAATTCGGCGGTGAATTCCCCCCCTCCTTGGCTACAATCTGTGCACCACTGACCCTTTAACAGCTCAGAAAGCATTGCACAATCGAATACATTACATGATGATTTTCATACATTCTCTCCAAGTGCTGTTATTGGGCTCATCAAAGTGCATTTTATTTAGAACTACGACAAAGGGGGGAAAAAAACCGCATCTCAACTTTATCAAAACAAACAAAAAATGAACACGTGCATATGTAAAAAAAAATCATAAATACCAAAACTGTCAAGTATAAAATGTAATTTATGTCAATGTCCCACATTCAAGTTAATTTGAAACCACCCACAATTTAGTTGCCAAAGAGGTTGATATAGCCACTTAGAATTGCCCTGAAAAAAAATGGAAATCGTATTCTTCCACACTTACTATAATAATAAATATACATTTTGTATCAGCAGCATTCTCAACCGCCAGTCGTCTTCATTTGCCTTGTCTTGTACAGAAGAGCTCCATACCCCCCCCCCCCCCCCATTTAGCCGACATCACTTGTGAACCCCTGCAAAAACGAACACAGCAAAAGACAAAGATGCACGTGACAGGTTAAATGCGTACCGTATTTTCCCGCATATAGCCCGCATACGCATATAACCCGCAGACGCATATACCCTGCAAAAGTAGCGTTTTGTGTAAAATAAATTTCAGATAGCCCACACCTCCATATACCCCGCATGCATTCATATCTTTAACGTCGTTACCGCAGCTTAATTCCATCAAATTAATGCGAAGTTTACATTTGTAATACATTCCACTATCAATTGTTAACATTTAAATCCTAACGTGCACAAAGAAAAAAACTAGTCGGAAACGAGTGAACTTAATACAGCAAATAAGTAACAAAAGGAAATATCCAATAAATAAGTAACACGTAACTGGTAGATAAGTAAGTAGTCTTAGCACTGGTAGATTGTGAACTGCGCAGACAATAGCGACACTACGGTAACGCAGTTGCCTCGCCCCCAACCCCCACCTCCCCCCCCCCCCCAGCTGCCCCACCCCCCAACCCCCACCTCTCCCTCCCCCCCAGTTGCCTCCCCCCCAACCCCCACCTCTCTCCCCCCCCCAGCTGCCCCACCCCCCAACCCCCACCTCTCTCCCCCCCCCAGCTGCCCCACCCCCCAACCCCCACCTCTCCCTCCCCCCCAGTTGCCTCCCCCCCAACCCCCACCTCTCTCCCCCCCCCAGCTGCCCCACCCCCCAACCCCCACCTCTCTCCCCCCCCCAGCTGCCCCACCCCCCAACCCCCACCTCTCCCTCCCCCCCAGTTGCCTCCCCCCCAACCCCCACCTCTCTCCCCCCCCCAGCTGCCCCACCCCCCAACCCCCACCTCTCCCCCCCCAGCTGCCCCACCCCCCAACCCCCACCTCTCCCTCCTCCCAGCTGCCCCACCCCCCAACCCCCACCTCTCCCCCCCCAGCTGCCCCACCCCCCAACCCCCACCTCTCCCTCCCCCCAGCTCTCCCATCGCCGGTAAACAAAGTGCGCCCACTTCAAACATTGTCGTTTCATTGTACAAACAATTCGAATAATTAAAAACGTGATAACATGTGCAATTTTAGTGTGAGTGGTTTATTCAGCAGTGCTTTAGTCAAAGGTAACTGTTGCATAGTGGATAGTCCTACCATGAAAACATTAAACGAGTTATGACATGTCACACGTGTAAAATATTTGTGGGATAGCCCGCACCTCCATATACCCCGCAGGGTCTTGTTTTGTTTGTAAAAAGTGGTATACCCCGCGGGTTATATGCGGGAAATTACGGTAATTGAAACCGTTCCGGGAAAAGTGGGGTTGGGCCAAGACGCACAGCTCAGAGGGACTTTAGCCGATGACGATCAAGAGCCATGATGGAGTGGTAGCTGAGGAATGGAATTTGTCACGGAGAGCATCCATCGAAGAGACGGAGGCACGAAATCGACTCTCGTGCTACGGTGGATTGAATTCGGGACTTTGCTGCGAAGATCACAGAGGTGTGCAATCGTTGAAAATTCGTCAATTTTAGTTTTGTTGTCTAAATCCATTCGGGGAGTCTTGGTCGAGTTTTATCAACGACAGATTCGAGGTGACACCCACGGGAAGAAGGATATTTTTTTTCATAATGATGATAGATAAAAATATGAGCTTAAAGAATAAACAATAAAAATGTGTTAATGCCACTGTTAAACTAAATGTGTCCTGACTTTTTGGCCACCCTGTGGTAAAGTCATATTTTTTTCCCGATGGTGACCTTCAAACGAATCAGATAAATATAGCCGTGACGTGTGGGCGATGAGAATGACGAGCTGGCTCCAGATTTTCCCGCTGACTTTAATGAGCCGAAGGAGACGACGCCGATTGGTCTTGATTAAATCTAATTCGGGACGCATTTGGATGGGTTTTGTTCGCGTTTGTTGCGTGTGCTTGTTACGGTTACCTAATCAACTGACACTTTACAAACGAGTGACATTTGGACGGAAAACGCACGCGGCAAGTTTGACCCTTTTTAAATTTCGCAGCAACTCCACAACGCGTGGACTCTGCTCAACGCCCGTGGTGTGGAACTCACCGTCAGCATCTGAGCTGTCCGAGTTACCTTCCTCAGACTCTGCAACCTCCTCCCCCTCCTCATCCTCCTCGTCGTCCTCATCCTCTGCATCTGTCAAGGCGTACCGTGAATGCGACACCTCGCTTCGTACCGGGGCTTCCGGACAATCGATACAAGTGCAGCGCTTCGAAACCACTCGTTTGAAACTGTGACTGTGAGCGAATCTGCGTCACAACTTCACACCTCACACACCCGCCCCCACCCTCCTCACCCAGCACAACGAAGTGGCTGATCATGTACAAATGTATAGCATCAAAGTAATCTAAATACTCATAAACGCACGTTGATTCTAAATGTGGAGGGCAAAAACCGGAGCGCACGGAGAAAAAAATATCCACGCGATCACGGGAAGAGAGAAAGAGAGAGACGCAAAATCCTAATAAAATATCTTGACTTAAAGCTTTCGTGACTGCAGGCATTGAAATTTTTGGGTCTTTCGGTAAAGTCACGTAGATAGGTAAAACAAATATAACACCTGAAGACGACCGCTTGTGTTGCGATTAAAACGTCGTCGTTTTTTGTAAAAAATATTTTAACCTATCTACGTGACTTTACCGAAAGAACCAAGAATATCCAAACATACAGCAGGCGTCAGGCTCAGGCTCGAACCCCTGAACCTCCCGTAGACCAGGCGAGGTAGTTAACATCTCTGTGTTGTATTACATCACATTTCAATATTTTACTAGGTTATTTAATTTTCGTGTGCCTGTATACTCCTCTCTATGTGTGCCGTTGTGATGTCTGTCTGCTTGTATGTCGGTCTATAGTTTTCTAGTTAGATTTTTGTTGCTATTTCTTTTATGCCTGATGATGATTGCTTGTGTTGCAATCGAAACGTCGTAATGTGTTGTTTTATTTTGATTTATTATTTTATTTTTAGACGTGACTTAACCGAAAAGAACCAAAGAATAATTCCTGCAGTCACGAAAGCTCCCAAATTAAGAGTTAACATCTCCTTAGCCACCGTGGCACCCCACCCTCCGCCACCCAGCTGGGAGTTCTCACCTTTGCCGAAGTCAATGCCCCTCACAGCCTCCTGGACGTTGTCCAGGTCGACGAGGAAGTGGTTCATGTTCTCGTAGCCCATCTCCATCTTCGGCATTTCGGAGCCCTTCGTAGCATCGACGACGCTGCAAAGGAAGTGCGCTGGTACGGTTTGCTGAAATTTCACCCGGCGAAGTGTGGTTGTGAGAACAAATGCTGCTGGACAGCGTTGGGCTGGAGGCTCAAAGGCATTGATTGGAGTACACAAACTATATATGTATACAGTTATTTTATGAGACGGACTGAAGTGTGTTCCCAAAGTGAAAGGGGATGACCTTGCCAAGCATATTTGGCAATCCGTCTGCATTCACTTAGCAAGCCCGACTCTGCTAAGGAGATCAGGAAGTTTACTTTCTTGAAACAATTCTGATATATATCATTGGTCTGAAAGGCACAAAGGCTGATGGATCAAAACATTGTTATTCTCATGTGGCGATACAGACGGAAGAGTGTTCATTTGATTACCTACTTAAATATCTATCTCGACGTGTGCCTGAATTACAAATATCAGTGACAATATTAGGGATAGATAGAGTTGAAAGGAGACTTGGATATGGAACGGACAACTCACCTCTTCTGAAGAGCGCTTGCACTCTGTAAATTAAAAAAAAACACAACATTAAATTCGTGACAAGGATAGTTTTGTATTTTAAAAAAATGTATCACCATCAGCGCTCGGATATATTGTCAAGTCCGTCTGCACCATAACAATCTGACAAGCAACCGATGAAAGAGACGCATCACTGTATCTAAATAACAATAATCTACTGCTGGATGAAGGCCTCCCTACACCATGTCAGTCATCAAGGCCATTTGACCATACTACACCATGCCGGTCATTGTGGGTTAGGTTACGGGACTGGTTCAAATATCACCTGCCACCGATTCAAACTCAGGTCACCAGGTTCACAGCGCAGATCACTAACCACTGCGCCAACACTCCCACTCGCCGTGTCTAAAGTGCCCTCCTGTGTTCCGTATCCACTTACCCTAACGACATAAACATAAAAGAACTGTCTAGAGATGACGCTTGAAATTACGTACGCAAGCGTTTTACATTTTTCATCAGTCAGTATTTTTTGTCGATGGGCCTCAACTCAGAGTGACAAACTGAAAATGTGAAGAGGCCTGTAATTTTCTCCCTTTTCCCTGCACGCATCTTCATTTAAACGAGCCAAGCCACGTGTCCTGCAAATGCATATTGCATATGCAGGCATCTGTCAATCCACTCGTGGATTATGATGATGATGACACCACCGAAGCTTTTTCGCCAACCGTGGCTGTCGTTTGCCCGCACGAGTACGACGTGGCCAAGACAGAGGTCCAGGACATCGTTCGCAAACAAAGTAACGGAACAAGCGACGCATCTAAAATTCAACGAAGTTTCTATAATCGCTCAGACATCGCCCGTCACCAATGTCAGCCTCGGCCAAGACTCGAACTCAGCTCGCCGCTCACCGCACCGCCACCTCGCCCCCCCCCCCCGCCCAACCAACAGATTCTGACGAGCGCGCAGAGACGAACGGTGCTGACCTGGAGAAACGCCGCAGCCTCGGGCTCCTCCATGGCCTGGAAGGCGGTCTCCACCAGCTTGGAGGCGGACTGCAGGTGCTCGTTGTACTGCTTGACGAGGTCCCGCACGTGCTGGTTCTTGTCCTCCTGCTCCTGCGAGATGACCATCAGCATCTCCTGTTTCCTCTCCTCCAGCGCCGCGTACACGCCGTCGAACTGCTCGCACAGCATCTGCTTCTGCACTCGGCTGTTCTCCTGGAGTGGCGCCCACGCCGCGGACAGAGCAGGGCACGAGCGACAGAATCGGCGTTAATTTTCGGTGGGAACGTCAGCGGTTTTGCGGGGTGTTTTTTGTTGTTTTTTTTTGCTCCACTCGCTTACTCGCTCTCTCAGTCTCTTCGCGACAACTTGTGGAATTTGAGCAAGGTCGTCGTGTGTGTGTGTGGATTCTCTTTAGTCAGCTTTAAAAAATGAATATTATTTGAAAGACCAGACAAAGTCCACAGGATAAGACTTGAGAGAATTTATCCACGGCTATCCATCGACGAGACTCGTGGTAGGACTGCAAAATGAAAATGCCGAGTCGGGGTCTGCCTGCCCAGTGGCAGCGCGGTGTGCTTCGAACCGGTCCCTCCGGTGTTGTGCAATGAATTAATTGGGGCCCCTCTGCCCGGCACGTGGGCTTGTCGGAACCGCGGCCTCCGGTGCAGTTACACCGCCTGCACACTCGACAGCTAACGCCGCTGTACGGGTTGTCTATTTACAGTTACGTCCATAGGTTGACCTTTTACGACTTCAAACGAAGCAGTCCTCATTTGATGAACCCTGGCCGGGTTAATGGGCTGATTAACACGTAGGCTTTCGCGACCAATATCATCCATAATACAGGTTTTTGTTAGTTAGATCTCGTAAAACATTATTTACGAGATCTAATTTTAAAAAACCTGTGTTATAATGGACTGATACTCTTAGGGGTTTTTTTTTTTCGGTAAAGTCACGTAGGTAAAATATTAAATTAAAAGTTAATAAAAGTAATATTATTACTTTTATAAAAAAATTGAATTAAAAGTTAATAAAAGTAATAGTATTACTTTTATTAACTTTTAATTTAATTTTTTACCTACGCGACTTTACCGGAAAAAAAAAACCTAAGAGAATGAATCCTTGCAGTCACGAAAGCTTCAAATCTAGAAATAATGGACTGAGTTGATAAAAAAAAAAGTTTAAACCCCACTACAAATCCACTGCGGGATCTTTGCCCCGGTTACGTGAGACCAGCGTTCTTTAGCCGCGTCAGCCACACTGCAGCACAACGGAGACTCGGTGAACGCAGAGAGTATCCGGAGATCATCGCCACTGGGGGTGATGTCGTTTTCATTGTCACTGAAATGACGGTAACTACGCAATGTCCGACGTGGCACGAGTGGGCAAAGTGCCCCAGCCGAGAGCGTCACGGCCCGGATTTCAACAACGCTGCGATGAAGCAGCACGTGTGTGTGTGCGTGCGTGTGTGTGCGCGTGCGTGCGCGTGCCCGTGCCCGTGCGTGTGTGTGCGTGCCCGTGCGTGTGCGTGCGTGCGTGCGTGCGTGTGCGTGCGCGTGCGTGCGTGTGTGTGCGCGTGCGTGCGTGTGACAACGGGGCGGGGGAGTGTCACACTTACATCGATGACTTTGCAGCTGTGCTCCATCTCGCTGATCATCAGCTGCACCCTGTCATTGCTCGCCACCAGTCTGGAGATGGAGTCGCTGAGGTCGTTCTGGCAACAGCACAACAACAGCAAAGAAAGGCGTCGAAGGACACGGGGAGAGAGGGGGGGTGAACTTGGGCACTGTCTGTCCTCCCATCGCGCCGCGTGATTTTCACGACGCGAATTGGATGCAACGCAGTGAATTGCATTCGGGGGAACGCATTTTTTTTCCGCGAACGCGGTTGCGAATTGGATGCAACGCGATCGAGTGAACGGAACTACATCGCAGCGTGAGTTGGAATAAGCGGGTTGTAGCGGCTTCCACGGTGCATCATCACGCAAGGCGTCGGGATGCTGCTGGATGCTTCTAGATGCTACCCACGCGCCTCGGTCTTTGTTCAGCCCGCGTACGCATCTCACCGTGTTATCGCGGGCTGCGCATTACCCTATGATATTTTATTTATTATAACACGATTTTTCCATAACGCGGTGTTCTTCAAGGACGCGACTACCGTGCAAACGTACGTGCACTCTCTTACATGGGGGGGGGGGTACAAAGGTCCAGCCATGCAATAGCTTACCCTTGGCATTGCTGGCGGAAGTGCATCCACCAGTTGGTGGCTCGAGAGGGCATTTGATCTACTCTTTCACAGCTCACCAGACACTCAAGCAAGAGGTGGGTGCACCCACACCTCACCCCACCACGCGCCATCTGTCCTGATAAGACTGCCTGGAATTCAGCGCTATTTTGTTGAACATCGCCGATGGGGAGACAAGGGTGCGAAACGGAACTGGCCCAAACCCAGCCCTCATCGAGTGCCATGTCAGCTTTCACCAGAATCAGAATCTTCATTTATCCTGGAGGAATCCGAAGAGCTACAAAGCTCTTTTTCATAGACGTCCAGTAACTGGTACCCTCAACAGCATGTTTTTCATCAATTTTGAAAGCAGGTAAGCCGGGTGGGTTTCTTGAGCGCAACATTTAGCACGAGTGATACTAAAAAATAAACATCTTACCGTTGTGTGGTTTGGCTGGACCTTTGTATTAGCTCTACTGAAGTGAAGGTGGGGAGGGGGGGGTGTCTGTAATGACTGGGTGGTGGTGATGTTGGTGGTGGTCACCTTGTGGCTTTTATAAACGCTCCCCAGGGGGGCCACTTGGCAGTCCTTGTGAGCTCCGAACACCTTGCACAGAGAGCACGTGGGCACGCTGCAGGTGATGCAGAAGATGTTGATCTTCTCCTCCACGTGCTCCACACACATCGGGTGGTCCACCTTTTTCACCGGCCTGTGGTTTTCAACGGCACGCGAAAGACAAAAGCCTTCATTGCAAGCTTGTTGCTGGCGAGCACTGATAGATAGATGCATAGATACGTGACTACATACAGGGTGGTTCAAAAGTCAGGACACGTAGGGTTATTTCATTTAATTTGACGCTGCCCTTAGCAAAATAATTGCTTATTCTTTAAGTAATTTTTTATTATTATTATCTATTTTTCTTCTTCCGTTTCGGATGAAATTTGTTTTTTTTAAGCGTAAAGAACACGGAATATAAAATAACGAGTGCATTTATGTACGATGAAGAAGGCAGCTGCACATGTTTAAAAAAAAAGGTCCTAAATTAGTTTCAAAAGATTATTCGTGAGTGTATTAATGTTAATTGTAGCCGGTGTTGAATATGTGTCAAAATAAATTCAACAGTAACACAAAATTTACGTATTAAAAATATATATATAATAACCCTATGTGGCTTGACTTTTTGGGCCACCCGGTATAATGTCAGCGCGGTTACTGTGTGCAGGGACAAAGGCACAAATGCCCCCAAATTCCAAGTGTCCGGCGACAATCAGCACTCCTGGAAGTGCAATAGATAGAGAGTTCACACTCGACTGGCATTGAGCAGGGTTTACAAACAACTTTAGGGAATCCCAGGAGATATAACTCGAAGCGAGATGTATTCTTGTAAGTCGGAGTAGCTGTGTTGTCACGTAACAGCCAGCACCGGTGCAATTTGCTGCGACAGTCTTTTTGCAGGACGTTTCTGATTATAGCTGCCTGTAATTGAAAGGGCAATTAAAATATAACATTAAATGTAACAGATGAACGGCATACATTTGCATCCATGCTCCTATGGTCGGAGTAGTAACGGCACTGTGCATAGGGAAACCAAGCACACGCGTCGGATCCCACGTATTTCAAGGGGCCTAAGATGAATGGACAAAATTGGAGTGAACCAAACATCAGCTCGAGTTCAAACCCCTAATGAGCGTGCATGTTTGAACAGACGCTTCGTTCGTTTAACCCATGCATGTCCTACTCGTATCCCTCTCGTCTCACTATCTATCTACCTCTGGTCTGCATCTGAAAGGTGTGTGTGGTGGGTGGGAACGCAGACGGTCCATCGACCAGTCATCTCAGTCAGTCAAACCCAAGCCACCTTTTTTGGTCTGACCCGTCACCTCCTGCCAGCGGGCGTTCGACACGTTCAGGTGGCCTTAAAGTGCACATAGCCTGGCTGTTGTTGTGGTTGTTGTTGTGGTGGGTGGAAACACATGATGCTTAGGGTCCCCCCCCCGCCAGCACCGAGTGAGTTCTAGGCTGATTCACGTTTGCCAGTGTGTGACACCGCGCCCCCCGTGGTCACTCGCCTGGTGGACTCTGTCTTGTAGATGTCGATGATATTTTCTACCAGCAGGTTGCGCTGCAGGCCGTACACGCCGTGCCGGTCCAGCACCACCTCGTGGCGACACGAGGGACAGCGGAAACGACCTCCGGACGTCACCGTGTTACCCCGTGTCACCATGAACGGGTTGGCGGCCTGCGGGCGAGCGAAACGAGCAGGTGAGCACTCGGGAGTGGGTTGACTTGAGTGTAAGTGGGTGAGCGAATTTATTGAGCCGGGTGAGTGAGCGGGTGAATGCGTGAACGAGTGGGAGAGTGAATGAGTTTGTGAGTAGGTGGATGGGTGAGCGTGTGAGTGGGTGAGGGGGTCGGTGAATTAGTGAATTGACGAGTGAGTTGGCGAATTGGTGTGTGGGTGGGTGAGTGAATGAGTGGGTGACTGAGTGAGCGAATGAGTGGGTCAACGAGTGAATGAGTGGGTCAATGAGTGAATGAGTGGGTGAGCGGGCAGATGGACGAGTGAAAATGATGAGTGATTGAGATCAAGTTAGTGTTCTTTAACCAGGTGAGAAGTCCTGTTTGCAAGAGTAATAAAATACAGCAAAAAAGAAAGTATAAAATCAGCCCCAAAACAACGATGTCGTATGAGACATCAGAAATATTGCCCGAACATAAATCAATGTTCGTAATACATTCCCTGTCGGCTCGGGTAGATTGAATTTATATTGATCGTGTTACAATTTCATTAATTAGTTGCCAAGGGGAACACATTGTGGACTCAACCCTGGAGTGTGACCTCGTTTTAAACAGGGGTTATATATACACTCAGGCGGAGGACCACAACGTTAAACACACTTCAAGTAAATATTTAACGCTGAACAGAATTACTAAATACGTGATCTGCTTATCGTATGGGTTTGTGTGCGTTTTTTTTTATTTTTTGTTGCATTGCATGGAGTCCCAAATTTCACACGGAGTGCTCTTGCCAATAACATGTGGTCCTGGGTTTGCTCCCTTAACTGGTTCTTGATCATATTGGTCTGCAAAGCCAATGTAGACAGATGGACCGTAACTGATTCCATCATTAGTTTGATTTGTGTTGATGCTGTATGTATCTTTGCCTACCATACATTCTGCCCCACCTCTGACCGCCTCCACCCCCCCCCCCCCCCTATGTATATGAGAAATGGCTGCGAATTTCAGATATTAATTGTCACTGCTATTAAATATTGTACCAATTTTTTTTTACAAGGCTCTACACATTTAGAAGGGTGGCCTAAACTTCAAGGGACGACGTGGAGGGGACGGGGGGGGTAATTGCCCGCCCCCCGCCCGCTCGTCCGCCCCTGCAGGTCTGTGTAGTTTGGGTGGGTGGCACTTATAGGCGAGGGTGGAAATATGGGAGAGGGGGAAAAAAGTGGGGGCCACAGGGAGGCCATGCCACAAATTACACTTACAAGCGAATGTTAATTAACCTTCCACGTTTATCAGTGAAAATTAGTCAAACGTGGAGGCATCCCAAGTGGGACGCTGTGATCAAGATTAAAGCAAGTATGAGGAAAAGCCCAAGCGCGTCATTAGACGTTTAATGGGTTGCGGAAGGCAGAGCTAATGGGAAATGCTGGAAAATCCTGCCTACTCACGGGCCTAATCTCAGAGGACCTCCGTTCTTCACCGCTATTTTAAGCGAGGCGAAGTGACAACTCCTGAGCAGCTGCCTCTAAAAACAGATTTCTAAATTGCTGTCTCTACGTGCAAGTGGTTGAAGGGCAACATAGAAAAAACTACAATCATATATATTTGTCGGAAAATTAAGGTGGTCAACATTTTAGGAAGGAAAATCATAGATTTGTCATTGAAGTTAAATACTGTGAAACTCAGTGTTCTGCAAGACAATGCCTTTCATTTACTTCTCACACGAGGTAGATCATATATTTAAATGCATACTTTTACTATGTCTCTGCTTCTTTAACATGCAAAGTAAAACATTTCAATTTGAACCATTGTAGGCCAACTTTATGGACAATTAAAAAGAACACACACCACTTGAAAGTACTTGTATTTTAGTAAATATAAAAACGTGTGTTTATTTAGTCGAGCAGTTGTTACGTCTTGATGTGAAGCTTTCGTGACTGCAGGAATCCATACTCTTTGCTTCTTTCGGTAAAGTCACGTAGATAGAAAATAATTAATAGATCACGACGTTTCGATCGCAACACAAGCGACCGTTTTCAGGCGATGTTATGATTATGCTGATAACAGTGACTCGTTAACTTAATTGAAAAACACTTTAAAAAAAAAAGTAAATACAAAAAAAATTCCTCACCTGGAAAACATCATTGGCACACTTTCTGCAGAGGTTGTGCTGGCATGGCAGAATGACGACGGGTTTGGAGAAAACCTCCAGGCAAATCGGACACATGAGCTGTCTCTCCAAGTTCTCCAGGTTCTCCGTGGGTTTCAGTAGCGACGAGTACTCCATTGTCAACGCAAGAGAGAGAGAGAGATCTGCTCCCTTTCTACTCGTGGAGTATTAGCAGCAGAAGTTGTAAGTAGCAGCCGCAGCAGCAGCAGCAGCACAGTCGCACCGGCTTATGCTGACCACCTCCCTTTTTCTCTAACGTCTTATCCTTGGCGGATCGGATTCCCTTATTGTGAGTAGCCGCGAGTTGCTTTCGCCTTCAGCTGGATTCTGAGAGCCGTGCACTTTGCTGGCTCCCTATTTAAAGCCCCCAGGAATCACATGGTCTCTGCGGCACCAGATGCCATTCTCCTTATACGTACCGTCCGGAATTCGCCTGGGGACAACCGTGATGCAGCAACAGCAGCGGCGGCGGCGGCGGGCGCGCGACAAAAAGTCACGAGCCTGCCCCAGTCACGCGACCGGCGTCGTGTAAAAGTATCCCAACCTGAATTTTTTTTGTTTTTTGGAGTAAACAACGTCGTTCATTCCAAGCAACGTTGGATCTGGATGTTCCCCCCGCAAGTTGAAAAAAAAATACACGGGGCCACGCTGGGTCTCGAGCTCAAAACACCGAACGGTGTTTTGAGTGTTTTGATTTTACGCGTGTTGTTGCCTCTGGCTGGATGCCTCCACTCCCAGGTATAGATTTGCCAATTCTACGAACTGCTCGTGATCCGTGGGGGCCTTTTGCTGATGGCATGGTATGGGCTCACACGTGTTCCTGGCATCATTGCTGGGGGGAAATTGGAAGAAAAACACTCCCCGGGTGCCAGAGTTCCGCGTGACGTACAAAGTGTCAGCGCTGCGACAATTGTTGATACCGCGGTATGTTTACAAGTCCCATAACTATTGTAGCTGCCCGGGAAAGGAAGACCGACGTAGAGTCTAATGACGTTCAAGATGGACTGAGAGGTTGAAATTTGGCATTCATATTTGAGTCTGCTTTGATGACGAGTTGAGTTTGAAAGCTGGCCTCTTTCGTTGATGTGCCCCCATAAAATCACATCCAAGATGTTGATTGATTTCACTCAAGGACTGGGTCAGTTTAAAGTTATAAATTACGTTAGGCCTCAAGCTAAAACACTTACAAATACATGACCCTCATTGTCAGTGAACAAGGAAATTGTGCCCCCCTTGGGGTGCAATACTTCAGTCGATAGAGAGAAGGTAATACCTGCTGCTACCAGTTGCTCATGAAACACGTGATTTTACATTCATAAAAATCATTCTAGTCGTTGATTTAAAAACAAAAATTACGAATTAAAGCCGTTGTTACCATTCAAATAATTACAATACAACTCTAAAACTGAAACACAATGACTACAATAATTTCAACACATGCGCACAAAAGTTGTAACTGAATATTTATCCTTTGTATCACACGCACAAAGGCAAAGACGCCCCATATAGCCTTAACAGATTGTTGGGGAAAGTGCTGTTAGCGAACACATATGAAGGCCATAACGGCGCAAAGGGGGTGGGTGGCCATCATCACGCCCGACCACCTTTGTCTCCCCAGTGGCGATGTTTACACACCACACCAGGTACTCATTTAAGGCTGAGTCGACCTAGGGAAGGCCCAGGACCGGTTCAGATAATCGTCACGGGTATTGACCGTGAGCGGGAATCAAACCCGGGTCGCCGAGTTCATAGTGCAGCGCGCTAACCGCTACACCACCGCTCCCCATACACACACACCCTCACACTCAGACACTCCGACACTCACTCACACATGCTTTTTGTGATTTCCTGCTCAAACGAGCATTGAGGCAGTGCGCATCGTCTGTTCACAACTCTTGAACCGGTGGTGGAAACTCCACATTCCCATGGCAGGGGCGAATATCCGCATAGCATAACCGCTCTTGACTTCCCCACAAAGTGGTACTCAATTTACGCAACCCACAACCAGGATTTGAACTCGTAACCTCGCTCTTGCGAGCCGCTCGGTATATTCCGCTGAACCACAAACACACTTCGTAAATCTACTATAATAGAGGTTTGTTTGGGTTAGATGGTGTAAATATAAATGTGTCGTTAACTCCGCCACCACCTAACACAGTAAGGTTTGTCATGTAAATAGAAGGTGCCAATTCGTTACTAGTTCAGCACATCGTGGGGTGTTGGAGAGTAAAACCCACAGCGTTTGCAATTCGTGTACCCTGACGTTTCGCCGGTGATTACAACAACCAGCATCATCAGGCGACAGCCAGAGTTGTTGAGAAATCCTCTTGTTTCCGTCTTAAATAGAGGTGGTCAATGTGATGTCGTCACTTGTGAGCCAATCAAGTGCGATCTAACCACCCCCCCCCCCCCCCCCAAAAAAAAAATCTCAATCGTGGATAACATTGCTCGCCAAAGCTTTACGCGTTATACCGACACTTCGTAAAATAACCAAATGAACACGAATGAAAAGTGCCGCGTACACCGAACATCTCTCATTGTTCATTTCACGTACACGCACACATCTCTGGCACAAGGCCCCCCCCCCCTTGTAAACACCCACGTGACCCACACCGCCTTGCGTGTGCGTGGGATGCACGTGGTGATGCACCCTTCTCGGAGTGACGCGTCACCACCAACGCGTTGTTTGGACACACCCTTCATGATCGTTCGTCAATTATACACTGGTCAACACACTTTTTCTGGCATAAGATATTCCAACGGTTTTAATGTAATTTTGGGGTGCTGATTCCAAATCTGGCATCAGTTTTTGTCTATCACATCAGGTTTTTGAGATATATCAAATATTGCATTTTCAATAAAAACTGCGGAAGAAAAATATTAAATAAATGTGGATATCTACATAAAATGATATCATAAACTCACTATCCTAAAAATACAGCAGCATATTTTAACACTAAAGCAGTCACTGACTCGCAACAACTTGCAATCATAAGTGACAGCGTTAATTTCTGGTAAAATCAATGAAAATGGGGTATGCCGATAGCATAAAAATGAGATGTGATAGAGCAAATCAGATTTGGAATCAGCACCCTGAAATTAGTCTAAAACAGCTGCAAAAGTCCAGGCCAGAAAAAAATGATTTTTTTTTTGCTGACCAGTGTACGCCGCTGTTCGGAAGAAAAAAAACCTTTCCCGGTGTTTTTACAAATCGGATTTCACGCCCCGCTTTGCGAGCGGAAGTGGCACCTCGTCTTTTTTTTAATGTTCACGTAAATTCTCGCTTGCTTCTCCGTTTCCCCGACGCCAATCGACGGCTCGCATTCGTTCGCTCCTCGAGGCGGCGGCGTGAACCTTTCGACCGAAACGCCGAAAGATCTCGGCGCACTCAAGCCTTCAGTTTGCAGTTTCATGTATTAGGTATAGCCCTGTGAGCCATTCGGCTCTTGACTCGGGTGCAACCGCAACAAACAAAAACATGAACAAGAAAACATCTTAAAGTGACTACTCGCAAACAGAAAAATCCAGGAAAAAACAGCAAAGTCTTCCAGAAAAAGCACCGTACACCAACGCTGTGTGCAAAAATCCCAGTGGGATGCAAGTCAAACAACAACAACAACAACCATAAGACAATTTAAAGCTACAATGCGTGGAGTAGACCTCTGAGACACAATGGGGACTGAGGGTGGCAGGAGCGAGGCAACGGCTGGACAGGAATAGGGTGGTGATCGCATTAGCCAAGTCCGAATATAGAAGCTCAAGCATGGCAACACCGACGGCCCAACTGGATCTGCCTCCCGTTCCTATTGGCTCCAGATAGCTACTGCTGCAGCCCATAGCGTTAGGGGGTTCGAAGGGGGCTGTGTCACCCCCTCCCTGCCGGCCCCCTACCCAAAGATAAGGCCAACCCACCCACCCACCCCCCCCCCCCTTCATAAATTGTTACAATCTAAAACACAATGAGAATTTTCAATAGAAATAGGGGGGGGGGGCGGGAGCTTGAGCAGAGAAAAAAACAGCAGAATGAGTGATTTACAAAAGCGGGTCATATCGTTTACCCATTCCGCGTGGTGTTTAACGTTCGCTTAAAGTTTCTTGAGCGTTGAGTGTGACGTGACCTCCCCCCCCACTCCAGAGTTTGTGTGAGTGCAGCCCCCCCCCCTTGACAACGTCTTGGCCACAATGAGGGCTACGTGGCCTCCCAACCATCTGCACCATTTTCCACTCTCGGCAGTGTTTGGTTATCGACCAGCGAGGGATGAATCGGGCTGGGCAAGGTGAAGATGAGAGGCACCTCGAAACCCCAGTGTGTGTGTGTCAGTGTGTGTGTCAGGGGAGCGGTAGTGTAGCGGTTAGCGCGCTGCGCTATGAACCTGGCGACCCGGGTTCGATTCCCGCTCACGGCTAACACCAGTGACGATTATCTGAACCGGTCCTGGGCCTCTCCTAGGTCGACTCAGCCTTAAATGAGTACCTGGTGCGGTGTGTAATCATAGCCACTGGGGAGACAAAGGCGGCCGGGCGTGGTGCTGGCCACCCACCCCCTCATGTACCGTTCCTGCCTTCATAGGTGCTCGCTAACAGCACTTGCCCCTACAGTCTGTTAAGGCTATACGGGGGATATTTGCTTTGTTGTCAGTGTGTGTGTCAGTGTCAAGGCCGTAGCCATGGAGTCAACATTGGGGGGGACCAAATCTTCGAGAATGTCTGAGGGTCCCAACCCAGAAAAATATCTAAAATTGAAAACTCATTCCTGCCTAAAATATCTAAAAATGCACTAACACGTGGGATGGACTTTTTTTTTTTACAAATAATGTCTAATAGTGTATTGCATTACATTGCTCTGTTTTTTCTTTTTTTACCATTTCTTGTTTCATTGTATGTAATGTTTGAGATTAGGGATTCATAAAGTACAACCATAACCACAATCATATAAACATAAATCTATGCATTGATTTATATGAAGACAAGTCCAGATATTGTGGCCAAGGTTTAGCAAATAATTGTTTTTATTTGCATAGCATAGCAATTATTATTACTTTTTATATTTTTTATAGCAATATATTGGTGTCGCGGTTAGCACGCCGCGCTACGAACCCGGCGACCTGAGTTCGATTCCCGCTCATGGCCAACACCCGGTGACGATTTTCTAAATCGGTCCCTGGCCTCCCCTAGATCGACTCAGCCTCAAATGAGTTGTTGGTGCAGTGTGTAGTTAACATCGCCAGGCGTGGTGCTGGCCACCCACCCCCTCGTGTGTCGTGTCGGCTTTCGTAGGTGCTGCTCGCTAACAGCACTTGTCCCAGCAGCCTGTTAAGGCTATATGGGGCATCTTTGTCTTCGGTGTTCACATCTCACGATGTCCCAAGAAATAATGAGCCGATACTTGTGAAAGTGCCTGTTAGTTTGTCCCTCCGGTTTGTGAAGGGAGCCCGAAGTTGTTTTATTTATACGGCCGCTGGGTTTGTCCTCACAGACAACACCGAGATGCCCTTTTTGTCCCAAATGTGTCCCCCCGAGTTTATAAAAAATAAGGGGGAGGGCAAGCCAACTAAACTTAGGTTCAGATCCATTTACTTTGCCACACGAACAGACGTGTTTATCATGTCGAGCGGTTGAATTGAACGCACTGTCTACAAGAACAAGTTTAAAATAAACGCTAGCCCGAAATGGAGTTTGCCATTTTCTTCAACAGCCTGATGGGGGTGGCTCAGACAGCGAGAGACTCCAACTCGTGACCGGAGACGGCCTCCAGCCACAACTCCGGCTGGAGGTCAACCCAGCCCCAACTGGAGGTCAACTCAGCCCCAACTAGAGGTCAACCCAGCCCCAACTGGACTCATCACCACCACGGTGGCGAAATGTTAGCTCCCTCGCCAGGTGTGGAGGAGGTTCATGGGTTCGATCCCAACCCTGACGCCTATTGTATATTTGGACTTTGCGTGTCTCTCTCTCTCTCTCGTGGCTCGTGGTCACGTGTATTTTTTACAACTGGGTTGCTCCGGTTTTCCCCTCCACATTTAGAGTCAACATGCATTTCGAATAATTTGGCTGCTCTCAATCTGCACGTGATAATCCACTTCGTTGAGCTATGATTTGTGGTGGTCAGGTCGCTTCTAAAAAAAAATAACTACATTGCTCAGTGGGCCTTGGTAAAATAAAAAGATAAACACCATCAGATATTTTCAAACTCGTGTCTCGACGCTGAGATTCATCGCAAGCCCTTGCGATGCCACAAAGCTCCACCTTCGTGGTGGCCGTTCTATCCGGCAGCCTCTCTCCCTCCTTTGTCTGCCACTCCGTCGTGACTCTCGACCACACCGGCCACCTCCCCTTCTCGTGACGCGTCCTGCCCCAAGCCCATTTCGTCGTCTCAACAGTCAACGCGATGTCTCCAACGTGCACTCCCCCTCTGATATTTCTTCTCCTCTTCACGTCCCCTCCCCGCGCTTCTTTTCAGACATCACTCGCCCCTGGCGTTAGCTGTGGCTGGGAAATGAACATTCAGATTGGCACCTTAAATAAATAGAATTACAATTTCGATTTAAAGCTTTCGTGACTGCAGGGATTCATCTTCTTGGTTCTTTCGGTAATTACAATATTTAAGAGCAGCAGCGCTTACTTTTTTTTTTTACATTTTTAGCACGCAAACCGCACCGAGCAGAATCGGCATGGACATTGCTTGGAGACGCAACAACACCCAAAGCCACAAACAGCAATTAAGCAGCAATGGAGTCACCCAGAGCAACGTGTTGACGAGTGACTCATTCGTAATAAAAATAAGTTGAGAGGCCAACCCTAGGTCCGACGAAGTCAAATAGACAAAGGGATTCACTGGCTCTGTGATTAACTTAAACCGATTCAGGGCCAAATTGTTCTTTGTCGTGTCAAGGGGCCGTCCATAAATGACGTCACGCACCTGTGGGGGGGGGGGGGTGGTCAGACATTTGTGATGATGTGTGACGAGGGGGGGGGGGTTGAGAAATGTGACGTAACATCAAAATGCGCAACTTTAAATAAATATAAACAACACGTTCTACTTAATCAAATAGACTTTTTAATACATGTTTTCTCCTACAACATCAGAGTGCAGCGCCACATTAAATACGCACTACAATGACAATAGTTTAAAGCGATTTGAAGCATGTTTTATTTTTTTTTGGGGGGGGGGCAGAGCTTTGTGACGTCATATTTGAGGTGGGGGGGGTCTGACTTTTTGTGACGCCGTGTGACGAAGGGGGAGGGGGGGGTTAAAAATCGTCCAAAATCGCGTGACGTCATTTATGGACGGCCCCTAACGACACGTGGGCACATTTAGTCTGCCATGAAATAGCACGTGGAGGGAGGAACGGTGGTGGCTCGGTGCGGCGAGCGCCACGAGACCGTCCAGGCTTGTGTTGAACTCCCCGGGCGTGAGAGGGCGAGCGATGTATCCGAACTGGTCCTGGAGCCCCCTCTCCTCCTCTCTCTCTCTCTCCCTTTGGCAGCTCACACTGACCCACAGGCCCAGTTCGTGTCAGATGGGGTGGGCAGGAGAATGATTGTGGGGTGGGGGGAGAAGGCGCTGTGATGGTGATTCAACGCTAATGAAAGTAACTTTGGCGGGTGGCATCTGTGAAAAATAGTTTAATAGCTCATCGGATTCCTCCAGCATGAATACGTATTCTCATTGTGATATGCAGGGTGCTTCAAAAATGTGTTTTAACACTTGTGAGAATTTGCAACAGTACCACAACAATTTTTTTTTTAACACTTGTGAGAATTTGCAACAACACCAGATTCCAGGCACGTGTTGATTGTGATGGCGAGCAAATGGAGACTATTTGACGTTTTGAAGCGACAGTATTAACATACATTTGTTATCACATTATACAGTTCATATTCTTTATGTTCGATCGCCCTATCTGGCCTCTCTCTGGGTTCGATAAATAACATAGACGAAGATGCCCCGTATAGCCTGCAACAGACTGGTGGGGCAAGTGCTGTTAGCGAGCACCTATGAATGCTGGCACAGCACACTCGGGGGTGGGCGGTCAGCACCACGCCCATCCGCCTTTGTCTCCCCAGTGATGATGTTTACAAATGACACCCGGTACTTATTTGAGGCTGAGTCGACCTAGGGGAGGCCCAGGACCGATCCAGATTTTCGTCGCCGGTGTTGATGGCGAGCGGTAATTGAACTCGGGTCACCGGGTTCGTGACGTAGCGCGCTAACCATTGCACTACCGCTCCCCAAGTAGTAAGTTTAAATAAAGACACGGTTCAAACCCATGTATATCTCACCGCGAGTCATATCAGAATATGAGTTGGAGCCATCATAATTGTACACCTTCATTAACACAAATAATCCAGCTTGCGCAACATCTAGGCAGCGTTGCATCATATTCTCACGGGGCATGGGACACACCACCATTTCCATGGCACAAACATTGACAATCAGATGCTCTAATGAAGACATATCAGCTGCTTGGCTAAAACAATGCCACTGCTATTCATTTGTATGCCCTCTAGCAGGAGCTGGTGATAGCAATTCACGGATATATCTACGTTGGATTTCTTTCGCACCGTACGTAGCCTTCCGTGCTAATCGGAGGTGCGGGGGGGGGGAATGACAACAGCCTGAGCACATAGAGCAGCTGTAAATAAATTGAGTTTTCAATCATTCACGATTGTAGCAGTTATCTTTCAAACGAATAAATGATGTCCTTGAAAACACAAACTTGTTTCAAGAGAGGTTGCAATTAAGTAATGTTTTAAAATGTTTTTTTTTTAAACACGCTTTAATGGAATGTACCGTACGAGTAATGGAAGAACTCCACGACTCCAGGAAGTGGCCCCGAAGGTTGCCATAATGTAAGCCGTGGGAAATTACAGCCAACGTCAGTTGAGCGTGGACAATAAGACCCAAGCAGAAACATAACATATACAAATGAAACTTTTTTTAATAGAATATAGTATTGTAATCAGTATGACATAATCATACCAAGTTTGCAGTCGATACCACATTGAGAAGTGGGTTAAAATTGAGTTACAAGATTTGAGGATACGACAACAACAACAACAACAGTGAGTTAAATAAAAGCGTGTCATAATAAAATCTTCTCATTTCGTTACTGTTTTGGGAGGTTCTTCCCTTCCTGGTTTTCCCCAAAAACTGTCACCCACAGAGAATTGCATTCGGACATCTGACACTGCCCGCTTGTATATTTGGAGTTTGCATGTCTCTTTCTCTCTCAGAGGCCTGCTTAAGGCGCGGCTCCGGCTGGAGCACGCATACCACACACATGTTGGTGATGTGCACGTCTTCTTCGAACGCTGGGGAGCCGGACAAGCCCCTCTCTGTAGCAGCGTGGACGGCACCCTCGTGGTGTTCACCTTCTGAAGCGCTCGCTCGTCACCGTGGCGTGCGCGATGACCACCACCACCACCACCACGTGACTTTTCTTTCGTGTTGTGCGCGGTGCTTTTAGCGCCACAGCGCGTCGATTTGTAGAGTTTATTTTCATTCGTTTGCTGGTGACTTTGTGTATTTCATATCGAAATCGCCTCCAGTGCTTTTGCTGCTGGCGGCAATAAAAGTTGTTTAAAAGTAAAAAAAAAGTCTCTCTCCCCGCGGTCGTGTGGATTCTTCTTCGGGTTCCCCCCGGATTTTCCCTCCACATTTAGAATCAACATGTGTTGTTGAGCATGTTTGGCTGCTATAAATGTCCAAGCGATAAGCCACTTGATTGGGCTATCGTTTGTGGCAGCCAGGTCGCTTCTGAAAAAATAGCTGTACAGTTCAGTGGGCCTTACCTGGTTAAAAATAAAAAGTTGAATCGTTGAGTTCCACCTTTGACTGTGGAGCGGAAAAATTGGAGGAGGCCATCGTTAACTGCTGCCCATCGAGGCCATTTAGCGATGGCAAGGGAAAAGCCTCACTTGAGTCTAGGTACTCTTCATTCAGGAGGGCCATGTCAACTGTTCACAGTACGGGGCAACGTTTCCACGTGTGATTCCAATTAAGTGACTTGTATGTCAACGTGTCCGATCAGAATACGAGTTGGAACCACCGTAATTGTGCACTTTCATGAACTCAAATAACCCAGCTTGCACGACAACATCATCTCGGCAGTGTAGCATCACATTCTTATGTTTTTTCGGTAAAGTCACGTAGGTAAAAAATTAAAATTAATACAAATAAAATAAAATCACGACGTTTCGGAGGCAACACAAGCTTCCGTCTTCAGGTGGAACCGTCACAGCACGATAGCTGTGACGGTAGCTGTATCACTTGATACAGCTATCGTGCTGTGACGGTTCCACCTAAAGACGGAAGCTTGTGTTGCCTCCAAAACGTCGTGATTTTTTATTTTATTTTTATTATACTTTTATTAATTTTAATTTTTTACCTACGTGACTTTACCGGAAAAGACCTAAGAATATGAATCCTTGCAGTCACGAAAGCTTCAAATCTAGAATTAGCATCACATTCTTACGGGGACATGGCACACGTCACAGCGCGTTGTGCCAGGCTAGGTGCACCTCGAGGCACCGAGAAGTGTAGAGGTCTCTGGCTGCTGACGGGGAGGTCACGTGGCGGACCCAGGTGCCATGGGTGAGATGTGGAGATGGTGGAGATGCGCGTGACGCGAGGTGGGTGAGGTGAGGGAGGGAGCACTGGGGCTGTTTGGTCAATACCAGTTACATTGTGTGTGTAGGTTTTCAGCTGTGGGAGGAAACCGAAGAACCCAGTGGAAAGCCATGCAAAACAGGGGCAGGACACGCAATCTCTCCGTCACACACTCACTCACGTACTGCGGAACAGGGGGAGAAACATACAGTCTCTGCGCACTCACACTCAACATACTCAAGCACTCACACTCGTGCTCTCTAGAAGAGGGGGCAGAACGCACAAATTATAGATTTGAAGCTTTCGTGACTGCAAGGATTCATATTCTTAGTGTTTTTTTCGGAAAAGTCACGTAGGTAAAAAATTTGAATTAAAATTAATAAAAGTAAAATATAATTTTAAAAAAATCACGACGTTTCGGAGGCAACACAAGCTTCCGTCTTCAGGTGGAACCGTCACAGCACGCTCGCTGCATCAAGTAAATGATACCGCAAGCGTGCTGTGACGGAATCCACGTCTAGGTTGTATTGCATATGCAACAACTGTTGACTGAATGATCAGGAAACGGGCACAGATACAAGTCATCATAATCATCAGCCAACACGCTTATGGACTCAACAAATATTTGCATCTGCTGTATATGTAGAGACACAGAACAGAATTACGCTTATGCGGCTCATCAGCCAAGATCATTGCGTTGTTGGATGTAATTTTATCAGGTAAGGCCCACTGAGCTGTATTGAGATGCGATCTGGCCACAAAAGACAGCTCAACGAAGTGGCTTATCGCGTGGAAATTTATAGAAGCCAAATACTCTAAGCGCATGTTTCTAAATGGAGGACCTGAAGAAAAATCCACGTGGCCACGGGGATAACATTCAGACTCCAAATATACTGCAAGCGCCAGGTGTCGGGATCGATCCCACGACCTCCTGCATACCAGGTGAGGTAGTTAACATTTCGCCACCTTGGACGAAAGCCTCCCCGTGCCATCATCACCACTTCAACAAGCGCTTGTTGATTCAATTTGCCATTAACTTCTAAAAATACCACAAAGTTGTTTGTGTAGACCGCGGTAGACACTCCCATTGATTCTCTGGTCAGGGAGAGGTGAAGGGAAACTGTGAGTCACATCTGCCAGGGTCACGCGGATTTTCAAATGCCCCTCACATTGCTACCATCAGAGACGGGAGTGTGGCGTTACAGCGGCGTGCCACCCCCACAATTGTGGGCCGCTTGCGCCGGGGCTGGGCAGAGGGCATCATGTGATGATGGCCGTGTCTTGGAAACAAGTAAACAAGGCGGCGACTGCCACAAATCAACTGAGAAACAGCTCGCGTGACCCTATCGCGTTCTGGATTTCTGGTTGCTTATCGCGCACAGAAAATACTTTTAAGATGATGATGACGGTGGTATGATTGCGCAATCGTTTTTTTCTCTCTCTCTCTCTCTGTGATGTTTACAAGTTGCCCACATTTCAACTCAAAGCTTTCGTGACTGCAGGGATTCATCTTCTTGGTTCTTTCGGTAAAGTCACGTAGAATGGATGCTTGCGTTGTGGCCGAAACGTCGTGAGAATAATTTTATTATGTTTTATTTGTATTATTTTATTATTTCCATTCCACGTGACTTTACCGAAAGAACCAAGAAGAAGTGCCCACATTTGATGTTTACTTAAATGTATCGTTGCACTTCGAGGGGGGTGTTGCCGTGGTGTAATGGATAGAGCACGCTGGACCTGCAGCAATATGAATGGGTTCACGGATCGTCAGGCCGAGTATTACGGGGTAAACTCTGCCTACTCCCACCTCTTCCGAGACCTCTGGCCAGTGTTGAAGCGTTGGCCAAGTAGCCCCCTTGAGAGGCTCTCTTGAGCTCCCTCTAGCGGAGGTCTCTCTGCCAGCAAGTGGCACGAGGAAATAATTGCTGGGCCTCCACTTTTTATAATTATCATCGGTCACGGTCAGGATTTGGGACGGAGATTTGATTAATAAGCCAGCGCACGGTATGAGACGGACGTTTAGTGCCAGCCGTCATTATAGCCATTATTTAAAGTGGCTGGGTATTAGCATTTTAAGCAGCTAAATCCTGTCTATCAGGCATCGTTCCGAACAATACGCGCAACAACCTAAAGCCGACCATAATAGCCATCCATAATACTATTATGAATATTGGTCGCGAAAGCCGACGTGTTAAACTAACCTAAGGCCACATCAGAGAGCTAAACAACGCCGCCACGGAACCGATGTCGGGAGTAAACGATGATGGTGACAATGGCATGCCCAGCACTCTCTTGACGCTTCCTCTGTGCTCAACGCTGAGCAGGAAGTCAGATCCTCCAGCGCAGACTAAACTTGTATATGGGCACCCGAATGCAGAAAAAATTAACCCGTAAAAACAAAGTTTTTCACTATAAATCCTTTATATGCGTGGCGGCTAGAGTCCTCTCGTCCTCTGGCTTGAGATGGCTGCCACCTATGGGTCAGATGATTGTCTGCCACCATTAAGCAATTGGTAATTAAATAGAAAAAAAAATCCTAAAAAGTGTAAAGTTATGGAAAAAAATTTTCACGAAAATAAATTGTCACGCACAACGAGTCTGTGTGCAAAATGTCAGCTCGATTGGATCACGGGAAGTGGGTTAAAAAACGACCGAAAGATTTGCACGGTCGTAAGCGCGCAAGCAAGCAAGTGAACTTAATATAAAGGATTTAAAAAAACACGCGTTTGGAGATGCTACGTTTAGGATGTGGCACTCAGTTTTGTTTTATTTGACCGTCCAATTTTTTTGCAAGGGCAGCCCTTTTGTTAATCTTAGCCAGCCAGGTGGCTCAGTGGTGGAGCGAGTGCCTCGCAGTCAGAAAGTTGCGAGTTCAAATCCCCGTTGAGGGTTGATTCAGCCCATCCATCATTCCTCCGTCGATCGATGGAGGGCAGTATCACTTTGTGAGAGCCAAATCAGCCGGAATTCCCCTGATTTCGTGAGATGTCAGAAGCTAGCCAGAGTTGAGCCTGTAGGATTGCTGGGATGAGCAACCGCCATGCTCATGAAGAAGCCAACCGCGGTTGACCACCTGGATATACTCGATCCCGCCACAGGAACGTGGGATTTTCACCACTGTCCTAGCACTATAAACAAGATATGAACATTGCCTCAATGCTCAGCTGAACAGATCACTTCGACGAGTTGATAGACTGCCACAAGCAAGGCCTTCCCCCGCACATTTTTGCGAGGTTACCTGTCCATATCTTCTTGGTTCTTTCGGTAAAGTCACGTAGAAGGAAAATTATAAAATAATAAAAATAAAACATAATAAAGCTGTCTTCTTGGTTCTTTCGTTAAAGTCACGTAGAAGGGAAGTAATAAAATATTTTTTATTATCCCTGCAGTCACGAAAGCTTTAAATCGAAATATAATAAACCTGACCATACTTCACCACGCTGGCCAGCGCGAGCGTTGATGAAGGGGGACTGGCTCGGATCTCACTCTCCGCCGCCGATGTCACCTTAGCCACGGCCGGTGAATCGATATCAGTTCACGGGCCCGCAGAGCGCGGTGCCACTCGAAGCCCCGCACAGATTTTAGCGGCGCGGGTTGGACTCGCGCGCGCTTTGAGCTTTATAAGGCCACCAGGGAACCCTCGCTATAAATACCGCGGTCAAACGCCTGCGGACGACGGGAGTTGTTGAGCGGACGAACGAGGGGTGGTGGCGTTTGGACGCTTCGAGCGCCAGATCGTCTGCGCGTCTCTCTCTTTTTTTTTTAGGCGCGCAAAGTCAGCAGTCAGAGGAGCTTTTGGGGCTCTGGCGAACATCCACGCTGCGTCGTCATGCCGCCACGAGCATCAGCGCTTGCACCAGTTCCATCGCGAAAGACCGAGCTGTGATTTGGGCGAATTTCATTGTGAGTTGTTATTGTTGTCGTATCGCCGTTGTTGAGACAACATCGGCTCGCTTTAACCTTGAGAATCTGGTTTTGATCACAGGTGGCTGCCCAGATTCGAAGCCAGGATCTTTTGAGCCACCTGGCGCCACATTTGCATTAAAAAAAAAACACTATGTGATCACTTTTCCCATTCCTAACATTTTTCTCTCTCTTATTTTTAACCTTGAGAATACTGTACACGCCATTCCAAAGGAGCACGTGTAGTCGAGTAACGCGACGCGCGTCCGTGAGTGGCGTGCTCGACGTCACCCAAACACAGCTTCCACATTTCACATTGTGTCGATGCCTTGTATGTATGTTGAACTTCTTTCGCACCGTACGTAGCCAAACGCGCTGATCGGAGGTGCACAAACAAAAAACAACACAAAAAGCAGTTCCACAGAATTCTAGATTTGAAGCTGAAAACCGTGAAGATTGTGATTTTATTATTTTATTTTTTATTTTAATTTCATTTTTTTTTACCTACGTGACTTTACCGAAAGAACTAAGAGTATAGTTCCACAGAAATTCGTGTTCAATCTGGATCATTTCAAAGTGCATAGCTCCAGCGGCTTCCTAATGTCGGAAGGAAGAGCTTTCCAGACGGCCGCAGAGGCGCATCTGAAAGCACGTGACCGCCGTCTCTGTTCGACGGCGAGCAGCCAAAAGCCACCGCTGCTGCTGTTGCGAGAATGCCCTCAATCCACGTGCTCATTGACGAAATCAGCGAGGTGTCGCGGTTCGTTCGCGGAAAGCACTTCGCGTGTGCGTCATGAGTTGCGAACTTGTAACGCATTCGTTTGACAACTGGTAGCCACGCTTCGCTACCTCCAGGCTCGCAGCTGGTACAGTACCGCACGCCGTACTCTATAAAACCGTGCGGCTTTATTTAAACACCCGCGTCGCCTGTCGCTGCGGCGGTGGCGAATGTCATCAACACATCAAAAAAAAAACCCCCGTCCGTGTCTGCCATGCGCAGCCAGTTTATTGTTCTTCTTGGTTCTTTCGGTAAAGTCACGTAGAATGGAAATAATAAAGTAATAAAATAAAACATAATACAATAATTCTCACGACGTTTCGGCCACAACGCAAGCAGCCGTCTTCAAGTGAAGAACAGGTCTGTCACCTGAGGACAGCTGCTTGCGTTGTGGCCGAAACGTGAGTGAGAATTATTTTACTATGTTTTACTTTTATTATTTTATTATTTCCATTCTACGTGACTTTACCGAAAGAACCAAGAAGATGAATCCCTGCAGTCACGAAAGCTTTAAACCAGTTTATTGTTGTTGCTCAAGTTATGTGCGGGAATAAGTCCGGAGGAGGAAATGGTCCGTGTAATGTCACGGTTCGCAACAAACGTAATTCTTCAATGCACCTACAGTGAGCTGGAAGGATTTGTATTAAAACTATGAACTAAACTATTTTTATTTTTTTACTAAGGCTCACTGAGCTGTGTAGCTCGTTTTCAGGAGCGACCTGGCCACAAATGATAGCTCAACGAAGTGGCTTACCACGTGGAAATAAATGTCTAGCAGCCAAATACTCGATCGATCAGTGGATCATTACACCCCTGTAGTTATTGTTGTTCTAAGTTTTTAAACAATATTTAGAGGTTGCTCCCAGTTATATGAGCCGGGATAAGAAGGACTTGAAAAATGGTCTAACACCGCGGTGAGCGGTGAGAGAGGGGACCAGGCAAAGCCGTGTGACCAAATAAAAAAAATTGCCAGCAATAAAGAGGGAGGTACTGTTTCACGTCAGCGTATGTCTCCACCTACGAAAGATATTTCACCCCATTAATACTTCACATTATTCACCGGTGAACGGGACGGTATCACTGTGCCCCTTCTCCCAGACACGTGGCACATCGCTGCCATTGCAAGATGCGCTCACCCGGCTCGCGAAGGGGCCGCGCGTCACCCCACCACGGCTGTCGGGTGCCGTCACCCCGTCAACGCCACGAGGCTGACTCTTCAGACGTGCACGGGCTGTGGGCGGTGGGTAACGGGTGGTGGCGGAGGGGGGTAGGGGGTGTTCGCCGTTGCTGGGCGGCCCACAGCGAGGAAACACACCATACCCGCCGTTCGGGGCCGAGCATCAAATCGCCCGGTTTCGTACGAAGCCAAATGCGACAACAATTATCCGGAGCGCAACGCGATGGAGCTGAATTCGGAGTGATTGCGGCCGTGGCTGGTTTTTGTTTCTTTCCCACAGCTGCTCAGATTGGCGTCCTCTTTGGCTCTGAGATAGGAGTTGTGCGGAAATACGAAAACGGCATCGTGAATAGAGAGGAAAAAACTAATTAGATGGGGGGCGCGGGGGTGGGGAGGGGGTGGTGGCCGGGTTGGCTCAAGTGCCGCAGAACGGTGAGGCCCAGTGTAGGTCCTCGATTATAGCGATGGCCTCAGTCCAGTCATCAATGAATGCACAAGATATTCAATGAACATTTTTTCACTTAATTGTGCAGTTTTTGTCGGTATGAAATTGCAATACGTTGTTTTGATTGAAACGCCACAAAACATGGTTTACATGTCATTAACAAGTTGGGCCCGAGTGTGGATAAAGAGGCCGATTGAAGTGGCCTAAGAAGTAGTTCAAAGATGTCAACTTCCACGGCTCTTCTCCGTCACAGGCCGAGTTCCAGATTGAGACGAGCGCCGTCTCGTGACATTTGCGCCAGAAACACAAACGCAACATAATCGGTAAAACGAAAGGGAAACAAATTGAAACCTACTCGCTACACACGATATGAATACGATCGTCCAATGTCAAATTTTTTTTAGCGAGATTCAGATGCCGTTCTGTTACCTGTCAAGCCAATCAAGGCAAGCAGCACACTTTTTTTAAATGTCGCAGACCTTCACCTGCTCTCTAATTGATGCCCAAGTGGGATTGGGAAGGTGTTAGCAAGGGGCCATCGTTTGCTAGTTAACTAATTGGTTACGGCACGAAGCTCTAAATTAAGTCCTAATTCCGCTGTATTTCACGGCAGTGACTCACACTTTTGCAAATCTCCAGCTGCCAAAGGATGGCTGCTGTTACCAGCGTCATATTGCACAAGGGACTTAACATTTATAGGAAGAACAAAGACGTATCCTGTTTTGTTTCAGCCAGATGATTGCATAATATTACATTTTTACATCATTACATTTTCCAAAGAACATGAGGGATCAAGAAGCTCGTGCCGCCACGAATGGAAACGTGAACGAGTTTCGAGTGAAATGATCACTGCCGGGCTGTCGAGGTTGACTTGACCGTCGTAATGAGAACGAGTGATCCACAAATTCATCCGCCATGCAGTTTTAAACGTTCGCACTAGTGAGACATTTGCACTTTTCACGCCGTTACCGGCATGCCATTTGCCTCCGGTTCTAAGCAAGGCCGTATTATCCAATAGCCACAGGCGCTGTGCCTAGGACGTACGGAAAACTAAAGCGCCTACGCATTTTTTTTTATTACCATGTTTGTTTTGTTTGCATGTTAAAAAAAATGTAACCAAGATATATTCTTGAATAAATATGTTGACATAGCAAGGATAGGCACAGTGTATATACAAAGAGGCTGAGTTATGTCAATCTTTATTTTTTCATAAGGTGAGAGAAATTAACACCGCAGATGAACTTCTCGACATTTTTTTATCTTGCAAAATTTGAACACAACATTCTTCTAATGGTGTTTTTCGCACAATCAAGCGAGTGGCAGCGGCAGTAGGAGTGGACACGGGGCAGCAGCAGCAGCAGCAAGTCACTGAAGGGCATAGCGAAACAGAAGCGCCTAGGGCCCACGCGAACCTTAATCCGGCCCAGGTTCTCAGAAGCGAGCCAACATGCGCAACGGTGCGAGATGCACTCGACTGCCCTCGGCGTTGTAAGCGAGGGTTCGTGTTCAACTTCACGCGAACAACAACCGACATGCCCCTCTCCTCGATCCAACCCTCCCCACCGCATCATTTAGCAATTCGCACTCTTGCCAAAAGAAGGCTCCTCGCCGGTTGTGCGAGAAATTCGATCCGTCGTTGTTTTGGCGAATTCGGAGGGGGAGGGCGTGGGATGCTGGGTAGAGAGAGCTTCGGTATTTGTTGGCGGCGAGGGGGGGCATGTAAGTAGTGCAAAGGGGTAGCGGTTTCACGCAACAAGATGCCACGCGGGTGGAGAGAGGATCGGTGGCCAGGGAGATGAGACGCTCGGCGCACACCACCACCACCCCGTGACACATCACAGCAGGTGCCCCCCACCAACAAGCAATTAATCTCCCCATCCACTCGTACACACAAAGACAAAGATGCCCCATTTAGCCTGAACTGACTGTAGGGGCAAGTGCTGTTAGCGAGCACCTATGAAGGCCGGCACGGCACACGAGGGTGTGGGTGGCCAACACCGCGCCCGGTCGCCTTTGTCTCCCTAGTGGCGATGTGTACACATCATATGAGGCTGAGTCGACCTAGGGGAGGCCTAGGACCGGTTCGGATAATCGTCACTGGGTGTTGGCCGTGAGCTGGAATCGAACCCGGGTCGCCGGGTTCGTAGCGCAGCGCGCTAACCACTACACCACCGCTCCCCACACACAGACACACACACAGACACACACAACAACAACCGCCACTAAGTGGCGGTGACATCACCACGACGCTTGTGCCAGGCCATGTGCACCTTGAGGCCACGTGAAGTGTCGAACGCCCGCTGGCAGGAGGTCACGGTGCAGACCCAGGTGCCACAGGTCGACTGACTGAGATGACTGGTTGATGCACACACACAGACACACACACACGGGCACACACACACGGGCACACACACACACACCAGCGGCACTGGGAAACCGAGTTAAACGTGTACGCAAAACAAAGGCAATTTTGAAACGGGGGTTTGGACGACTCCTCGTGCGTAAATGTGTGCAGGCCACGCGTGGTGTGTTAAGGTGGCAAGTTGGGGCCGGCTGGGTTTGGGTTTTTTTTTTGTTTCAGGCCACTGGAGGACTCGAGCGAGCCGACTGTTACCCGTGTGCCGGTGTCTTTCACGATCGAGTGTCGAGAACAGATGGCGGATTTTTGAGTTACGGTCAGCTGATCCGTTTTCTACGAACCATCATCGGCGGCGGGAGGGCGCACACGCGGTCGGGTTATGTAACCTCGCAGGAAGACCACGTCTGTTGTCCCCCAGCTTTACCACCTCATTTCACACGAATGAGAACATGCTGTTTACATCCCTCGGCGTTAAACAAATGTTCCTTGTTGCGGTACCCCGGGGTAACAAATAATACAACATGATCGAGGCAATTAAAGATTTTATTTCTTGGATACTATATTTGCCAGGGGTGGACTTAACCCGTCACTGGGGTACCAATCAATCCGAAATCGGTGGTGCTACTGCGCGATGTCGAAACGTCGAACATTAGCATAACAAAATCCGTTATCGAAAAATTCTACTTTCGTGTAAAGCTCGTCGAGATGAGTCGATTGCCGCATCGCCGACCATCAACAGACTAACAATAAGTAATATTAAAAAAAAAACTTTTTTTTAAAGACAAACGCTTTATAGAAATGTACCGTGTTAGTAGTGGAGGAACTCCAGGAAGTGGCCCCGAAGCTTGCCATTACATAAGGGACCGTGGACAATTAGACCCAAGCCTAAACATAACATATAAAAAATAATGTTTGAAAATATTAATTATTATTTTATGATAGAATATAGTATTGTCATCAGTATGACATAAGTATACCAAGTTTGCAGTCGATACCACATTGGGAAGTGGGTTAAAATTGAGTTACAAGATTTGAGGATGACGACAACAACAGACATTGTGAGTTAATAGAAAGCGTGTCATAATAATGATAATAATGACTGCATCACGGACATTATGCGAGCGACCTGCGTGGTGAAGTACCTACATCGAGAAAGATACTCGGTGAAAATAAAAACAAAGATCCTCCGACAGACTTTTGGGGGCAAGTGCTGTTAGCCAGCAGCACCGATGAAGGCCGGCATGGCACACGAGGGGGTGGGTGGCCAGCACCACGCCCGGCCGCCTTTGTCTCCCCCAGTGGCGATGTTTACACGCCGCACCAGGTACTCATTTGAGGCGGAGTCGACCTAGGGGAGGCTCAAGACCGGTTCAGATAATCGTCTCTGGTGTTGTCCGTTGAGTGGGAATCGAACTCGATTCGCCGGGTTCGTAGCGCACTAAGCGCTACTACACTACCGCTCCCCACACAACATACACAACAACAACCGCCATTCGCCACTAAGTGGCGGTGACGTCACAACGACGCTTGTGCCAGGCCACGTGCACCTTGAGGCCACGTGAAGTGTCGAACGCCCGCTGGCAAGAAGTCAGGGGACAGACCCTGCAGGTGCCATGGGTTGACTGAGATGACTGTCCGATGCACCACCTGTGCCTCCTACTGTGCCAACTCGCTGTGCTTTATCCACCCGGCGCTCCGCTCGTTGTTGTGAGCGTCGCTCCTCCGCCCTCCGTTGTTGTGGAGGGCGACTGCCTCTAACTGCCCAGTAGCGTCCTTCACGATCCTCCTCCACAGAGGCCGATCTTGACACACATCTCGTACCAGTCACACAACATACACACGCACCCAGACCACTGCTTTGGCACAGATGAGGTCCTGGGTTAAGTTTAGGCAGCCGCATATAACTCCACTTTCTCAAGTACAGTGAGAGGGTGGTCTTAGCCCAGTCAACAATGATTGCAATAGACAAGCCCACATTAAATGTGTGTGCATGCTAACTCTGCGTATGAAAGACATCTTTACGGGCGTGTGGACCAGTGATCGCTCGAAATTATCTCGGAGGTAATTCCGTCATATCCGCCTCAGCAGGCCACTTTATGATACAAAGATTTTTACTGCTCTGTTATAGATCCCAATGGATACTTCGCTCCATGACACGAAGCAAATATAACATGGATAGAAGCAGCTTAAATGTTTATATATATATATAAAAATAGCATTCAAAAAACGTTGCACAAAGATACTGTCATATTTGTATATGTGTCTTCGTGGGGACATTTGACACTCAGTGCTGTCATGACTAAACAGCACTAGTACACAACACCCATATTCAAAATCAAGTTATTTCCCGTGGAAATGCACACTCATGTTAAATGCACACGCATGTTAAATGCACATGCATGTTAAAACACCGCAGAAGTAATCACCACACACCCAGAGCACGGTGACGTCAACTAAACGACTTTATTTTAAAAGGGAGACAATTTCAATACCCAGAGAGAATTTCATGAACCTGACATGACATTTTAAAAAGTTAGTAAATCGACACATTTTTTTTTTTCAAAACAAGAGACTTTAGAATTTCATCTGCATTTGCTTCTGTTACTCTGCGCAACTATTTTATAGAAATGTTAATATTGGTATGGTGACACACAATCGGGTAACAAAATATTATGGTGGCCTAGTGTCGCCATTAGTGTTATTTCATGGGATCCTAAAAAAGAAAAAAATTCGGCCATCAAATTAATCAGCCAAGAAGATCCCAGACATTTGAAAGGAGACTGAGAAACCACCATTGCAATGGGATTCCTTAAGGGCTTAGGAATTGCCCGGTAGATTCCCCATTCACCTCAATGCCAATGAGGTTGACCACCACCACCCCCCCCCCCCCCCTATAGGACCTCGATCTCTCAAGAAACGCCATGCCAGGGGTACACGCAGCAAGGCCCACCACCCCCCAACCCTCTCCCCACAATTCCACAATCCCACGATCCCGTAAGGAATCGTAACCGATTACAATAAACGAAGACGGCGGGTTAGGAATCGTGAGACTTGCGCACCTCTGGAAAGAATTACGAATTCGCGTTAAACGGCAAAAAAAATATTTTTAAAGAACTTGTTCATTGCGATAAAATATACACAACTATTGCAGGCGCACTAATTCCAACAACTGAAAGCGAATTCCTGCATTTGAAGCGTGCACTGGTGCCCTCTAGTGGAAGATATCCACCCGGATTTTCAGCATGCACGGCAAAGGTCGCAACCGGGTACCCGATACCCGTACCCTACCCGATACCCGGCCGGGTACGGGTAGCCGTTTGCGACCCTGGTGCGGCCGGGTACGGGTAGGCCGTGAGTGACGTGTGAGTAGCCGTTTGTCACTCATTTTGTGTTGGGTACGGGTACCCGTTTGCGACCCTGGTGCGGCCGGGTACGGGTACGGGTAAGGAATCAAACCCGTTTGCGACCTCTGCCCAACGCCGGCTTTGCCAACACCGTGAACCGACACAGGAACGACACTCGTGGCCAACTCTCCGACATCCGAGGGAAATAGTGCGTGGTGGCGGGGAGGGGTGGCCCAGATGAAACAAAATCGGCTGATATTATTCGTTTCTTTTCTGACCTCCCGATGTGTGGTGAGGATAAGGATAATTGCCCGAGGCGTCGCCTGTTATGTTTTTTTTCTGTTCAGGGCAGTGTCAACGATATCGGTGTTAAGGATATTTTTTTTTTGCTGTCGTTTATGTAGAATGGGTGCTAATTACATAAAGTGTACAACCTGTTAACATTCATTTAATGAATCAGTCACGAGTATAAAGCAAATTATAATAATGACAAGAGAACCAGGGAGCTTGTAAAAGGCAAAAATCAGGGTGGTATAACATTCTCTTTAGTTTTATCGCAAGCGCGATTAATCCATAACCCAGTCAATCTGCAATCTGCACACTAACCATCCCAGAGTTCACTTTGACCACGTTCATTCCACCAACGGCCCAAGCATCGTGAAAGAGGCAAGGTTAAAATAGATGCCAAACTCTTGCGTATCGACAGCGCTGGCTAGTAACATTGCAGGTGTATTCACCGTAAATAAGCGTCATCTGCATTACAGTGGACGTTGTTTGAAAAAGAGAAGGCCAAAATGTGGCCAGTGTCACATTCAAAATTTGCCTAATGTGGAAGAGGAAGAAAAAATCACCCGCAAGTTGCCGAGTCTGGAAGTGGGCAAGAGTAACCCAACTGTAGACCGTGTCTGTGAAGCACAGTGTCTGTGTCTTCGCGACAACCCTGCGCTATCGGAACGGTGTGAGTACATAATGTGAAAATTGCTTGATTTGTCCCAGAAAAAATTGGAAAAAAATACTAAAATGGAAAAAAAAAATCGAATCTTCTTGAGGTTGGGTATAGCGTGTGAAGTTAAAAGTATACAGTAATCATCTTTAATTACTTTCATTTTATATCAAAAGATTTAGTCAAATCAATTATTTTCTTTCACGTAATACGGCATAATGGTCCAGGAGATAAAGACATGCTCACAATTATTCTTAAACATTCATCGCTTTTCAAAGCTGTATTATTTGCAAAAATAGTACTAACCTCTCAGCATGAGCATGGTTTGACCATTTCGTTTCATTAATAATGGAAAAACATTTTCATTCATCAAACTGCACTTGACGAAAATTACAATCGTTATGGCCCAGTACTTTTCAAATACCGTTCTTCAAGGTTATCACCTTCTCAGTCATTTTTTCTTCCCACAAAATGGTCCATGAAGTGGAACGCTCCAAAGTAGTTTCCGAGAAGAACCCCCAACTTCACAGGGATGATGCTGCGCAAACAGGAAAATAAACAAATACAAGTGGGCCACAATTATTGGGGGGAAAAACCATCTCCGCCAACACCGAATGTTTCATTTACAGTCGTTTTTGTGTAATATAATTAAGCGTTTGTCTTTTCGAAACTATTGTACCCCGACTGCACTCTCGCCCTTCTGGTCACGAGATGAAGGGTCCATTTGGGAACGCTTTGAGAACAGGGCATTACCCCCGTGTTAAGAGACTGGTCTGCAGAAGGAAATATCACAGAACTGCTTCTGAAATCTCTCCACGTGTTCTCTCTTATCCACACATTCGTGGATTGCACTTTATCACCTGCACTACTACAGAGAAAAATGTTTATCGCGTGACACATCGAACTGAACTGGCAGTGAAAACTGTAATTTACACATATTAGGTGTAAACCAAATGTTTAAAAAAATGTATGCCAGTCATTGGGGACTGGGCTGTCAACTCACTGCAAATGAGAAACTCGTTTAGAACTATTTAAACTATAAACTATTTTTTGTTTTACCAGGTAAGGCCCACTGAGCTATGAAGCTCTTTTTCAGTAGCGGCCTGGTGACAAATGATAGCTCAACGAAGTGGCTTATCAAGTGGAAATGTATAGCAACAGAATACTCTAGTTTTCGTTTATTTACGCGATCTAACCCAAAAACCTCTATTATGTAAAATACTCTGACCGAATGTTGATTCTAAATGTGGAGGAAAAAACCCAGAGGAACCGGTATAAAAAACCCACGAACCCGTGGGGAGTACATGCAAACTCCAAATATTAAGGCGTCGGGATCAAACCTATGACCTCATGTATACCAGGCGAGGGAGTTAACATCTCGCCACGGTGGGGAGCTGCCCAGACTCAAACGCAGGGATCTCAGCGGTGCCATCTTGGTGGTCTGACCTCCAAGCCACCAGGGTGACCTCACGCGGCAAAACCCCGAAAACGACAGCGGGAAAGTTGCTCAACGCCGCCTGCCAGCAGCAAGGTTTAATGACAACGTTGTGGAAACATGGCCTTGGAAATGCCAAGAGATTCGCAAGTTTTGTCCACACACGTCAACACACGTCAACACGCGCCAACACGCCACTCACTTCTTCAGGGCCATCATGCCGTACAAGCTGCGTGGCATGACAAGCTGGACCTGTTCCCGCAGGATTGCATCGATGATTTTGTTGGACGCGTAGTGCTGATCCAGGATGGGCATCAGCCGCGGCCACCTGCATCGGCGGAGCGAGAGGGAGACGGGAGCCGCGTTCATGTGTCAAGTCTCGTCACGCGACCATCAACGGTGCGCTTGCACAAATCAGGAAGTCTTGCAGTTAACATCTCGCAGTTCCAACCGAAAATACTTCTCTTCTCTCCGTCGTTCTGCTCATCGCTTAAGTATTCGTGAGCTCCACGAAGATACTCCACTCCCCCTAGTTTCGGCGATAACATCGGCGCGGCAGTCGAAGCAACGGGGCAAGTTAATTAAATACCCCCACCTCTGTCCACCTTGCGGTATAAATGGCCAGGCCACAGTCAAGTCGATCGGTAATTCGCGTGCGGTGGGGCAAAACGCAGGTACTCCCTCATCTCTTCCAACATATCTTCCCAGCATGGAAGAGTAGGCCTAAAATCGCCCATTGAGGACCTCCCCAGAGCTCAATTCTTGTGGAGGCCCTTCCACCAGCAGTAACGCCAGCAAACAATTGTGCACCCCCCCTTTTATGAGCACCAATTTTTAAAGAGAAAGGAGCCACCTATTGCAATTGAGGTGATACGGAAAGGTCACACGTGCGGGAAACATCTGCCACGCAGGGCTTACTTTGTGGCGCAGCCGTTAAACATCCCGGTGTTGATGAAGTATGGGCACACGATCGTGGTCTTGACCCCGAATTTGCCCAGCGCCAACATCTCCAGGGCCACCGATTCAGCAAAACCCACAGCAGCAAACTTGCTGGCGCAGTAGTCTAAGCAACGGAGCAAACCCGCACAACACGTACAACCAACAACATCCATTGGTGACCGATCCACAGCTAGACGAAAGCCTCCCTTCAAGCCATTACCATCTGGCTCAGTCCTGCGGTATAACAATGCACCTAGCACCTGCACAGGAGCTGATTTCATCACCCGATGTCGGCTGCTTTCCATCATCACGGTACATTATAAAACACGCCCCTCTGATAAGAGTGGGGTATACACATAGGCCAATATGGATTTGAAGCTTTCGTGACTGCAGGAATCCATAGTCTTTGGTTCTTTCGGTAAAGTCACGTAGGTAGAAAAATAAAAAAATAAAAATAACATATCACGACGTTTCGATCGCAACACAAGCGGTCGTCCTCAGGCGGAACAAAATAATCTAGCAGTGGAACTGCTGAACCAGTTTTGTTTTTATTTTATTTTTCTACCTACGTGACTTTACCGAAAGAACCAAAGAGCACCCAAAGGCCAGTTCAGATATCACTTGCCACTCGCGTGTTTCCGCGGCTAGGAATCCAACTCGGGTTTTGCGGGCTCCCCGCCGAGCGATAGTGGAGAGTAAAAAAAAAAGCATTACGTTTGGAATTCCGCACGACACGCACCTCTCATAGGGTGACCCAAGAAGGGGGTAACAATCACGCGCTAGAGTACGCGTAAGAAATGCTTGGAAAATAATACAAACTCAATAGAGGCCCATTTCGGCTCGATTAAAATGTTCTTCGTTTGCACGGGATTTCGCGAACAGCACCAAATCACAAACTCTCATCATAGACAGTGAATGGCATATGCTTCAATGGCAATCCATATCGCTGAGGATACAGATGGTGTTGTCCCGTATGGCTGTGTCCTCACACACTCCTAAGGACAATTTGACCTGGACATCCTGTCCTTTCATTCATCTTTTCACCCAATTGTATCCCGATCGCGCTCTCAGCGTCACGATACGATACGAAGCATCTGTTCAACCCTACCGCACAGCAGTGCCACCCTTTGCATTACAGGATGGTTCTGTGGAAGCGGAACATCACAGAACTACCCCTGTCCTCTCAGCCACAAGGTAGGGGGAGGAAAGCCCTTTTCCCACCGACAGTAAAATCTCTTGCACAACTGCCAAACGGGTGCGTTGTGTTTATTCGTATGGAGT
Organism: Lampetra fluviatilis; assembly: GCF_964198595.1. NCBI lineage: Eukaryota > Metazoa > Chordata > Hyperoartia > Petromyzontiformes > Petromyzontidae > Lampetra > Lampetra fluviatilis. The sequence goes on from NC_136288.1 coordinate 11,826,338, forward strand.
GGAATTCAGCCAAATTAACTGCAGAAGCACATTAATGCGCATCGTTTTTTGTTGTTGTTCAGTCATTGGTGGCTGGTCTGGGGCTATCAACTCGCAAAAACTTTAGAATTCGGTTTAATCCCCGGGGGGTTACCTGAATTAAAAACCCAATAACCTCATCGGTGCCACCTCCGAGTCACCGGCCCACCTCCCCCTGTTCTCCCTCCTCGTGTGGGAATCCTTCTCACCTGCGAGGCCATTCACTCCGATGAGTCCAGCCGAGCTGGCAATGCTCACCAGGTGTCCGTGGTCGTTGGCCACCATAGCTGGCAAGAACGCCTTGTAGGTCTGGGTGACACACACAAAATAACGATGGATTTTCTGTTTGCACTTAGTCACATATTCACTTTAAGATGTTTTCTTGTTCATGTTTTTGTTTTTTGTTTGTTGCGGTTGCACCCGATTCAAGAGCCGAATGGCTCACAGGGCTATACCTAATAAATGAACTTGAACTTGATGAGAGAATGAGGATGATAAATATTACAGCAATTGACAAATGTTGCTGTGCATTTGTAGCAGACAGGAATACCTGCATAAAGCATGTAGGGATGCATCGATTCATCAGCGACATATCCATAGAACTGTGCGTGTGTTCGATTCACACGTTACATGCATATTATTAGGTTTTTTCAGTAAAGTCACGTAGGTAAAAAAAATGTAATTAATAAAAGTAAAATAAAACAAAATCAAGTTACTTGATACAGCTGTCGTGGCTGTGACGGTTCCACCTGAAGACGGAGGCTTGTGTTGCTTCCGAAACGTCGTGATTTTTTATTTTGTTGTATTTTACTTTTATTAATTTAAAAAATGTTACCTACGTGACTTTACCGAAAAAACCTAAGAATATGAATCCTTGCAGTCACGAAAGCTTCAAATCTAACGTTACATGCAATTTGATCGCGTAACTCCAGCGGCCGTTCGAGACGTGATACTTTCTCCAGATTCGTTGCACAGCTTAATAATAATAATTCATTTGCAGCCCTTTGTCAATAAACTGCTGGATGAAGGCCACCCAACCCACAAAGGTGCAGTGTAGGATGCTTTTTACATTTAATTCAACAATACATCACGGTCAATTTTTTTTTTCCCAGGGACGTGAGCTCGTTGGACATGTGAGGTTTACACTATACAAGAACTGGTTTTACCCTCTGTGGCAATATAACAGGAGGCGTTAAGTTGTTAAAACACCAAACAGAAACCTTTTGCAAGGCATCGTGTCTGAATTAACCACACGTACTTGTGAACATGCAAACAAAAAACATGCTCTGGTAATATATGCATCGTCTTTGAAACTTCGATTTTGACACTGGCAAGGGAGGCCCCATGATGTATCTGCTCACCCCGAGCTCTCAATGTGCTGCTAGTGGCATTGTCTCTGTGCTGTCCGCCTTTTGGCGTCCTCTGGTCTAACACTGAGACGAGGCTCTAGAGAAAGCCGTCTCTGGTGTGGACCAATCAGTTTCAAGGACAATGCATATACTATCAGAGTATGTTTTTTTGTTTTGCATTCTCACCACAAGTATTGTGGTCAATGCAGACATGATTCCTTGTAAAAGGTTTCAGTTTGGTCTTTTAACATCTTAACACCTACATTTTTTATTTAAAGCTTTCGTGACTGCAGGGATTCATATTCTTGGTTATACTGGTAGGAACGAAGTGGACCAGACCACCAATAGATTATATCGTCCGTCCGTCCGTCCGTCCGTCCGTCCGTGTATCAACATCGACCCCTACTGCAAACACTTGGCAGGACCCTACAAAAACCTTTTGACTCAGTGGGGCTTTCCTGGCTTAACAAGTGTAATAATACATTATGTTTATATTCTTTGGTTATTCGTTCCTACCAGCCCACCCCGCAGGGTCCTGTTTTCGGTAAAGTCACGTAGAAGGGAAATAATACAAATATTTGTATTACAAATATATACAAATATTTGTATTATTTTATTATTTCCCTTCTACGTGACTTTACCGAAAGAACCAAGAATATCTTAACACCTGTTGTGTTGCCATCAAGTGTAAAAGCAATTCCTATATTTTGCTACTGTCAAGAAAGGTCCTATGATGAGGACTCACTCTGCAATGGGCGAATGTCTCTCTCTCTCTCTCGCTCACATCTGGCTCCCTCTCCTGGACGCGTGGATGAAATGCACAAAAATCGCCTCCGGGTCTCACCCAGAAGTGCGCCATGATGTTGACGTCCATCGTCTTCTGCAGGAGCTCGTCGGGCGAATCGATGAACTTGCGCCCGGTCACGATGCCGGCGTTGTTGACGAGGATGTCGATGTCTCCGACGTCACGCTTCACCTGTCGGGAGGTCACGCTCGCATGTTACCTTTCTGCCAGCCAGTTTTAAACACACACGTGTAAAATTTCGATTTAAAGCTTTCGTGACTGCAGGGATTCATCTTCTTGGTTCTTTCGGTAAAGTCACGTAGAAGGGAAGTAATAAAATAATAAAAATAAAACATGATAAAACAATTCTCACGACGTTTCGGCCACAACGCAAGTAGACGCTGTCGCCTCGACAGACCTGGTTTTCACCTGAGGACGGCTGCTTGAGTTGTGGCCGAAACGTCGTGAGAATTGTTTTATTATGTTTTATTTTTATTATTTTATTACTTCCCTTCTACGTGACTTTACCGAAAGAACCAAGAAGACACACGTGTAAATCAATCGGCACGCGAATGTGCGCACGTACGTTGGAACTTCTTTCGCCAACAGTGCTAATCGCAGGTGCGGGGAAGGACAACAAACTAAGCACGAAAAGCAGTTCTAAAGAAATTAGTTTTACAATCTAGAATTAAAAGGGCAGAGTTCCGTTGGCCGTTAACCGATTGGACGCTCTATCCCACACCTCGGATCAGCACGGTTGGCTACGTACGGTGCGAAATAAGTTGAACGTACGTGCAATCGCTATTCTTATGCCTGTTGCAAATGCATCGGACCATGCTCGTAGACTAATCCCCCCACACCGTGTCATTTCACCAAACTTCACCATGACGGCGAGCACTGGTTGCCGATGAGTGGGCCACAGGAGCTGGTGCAGATATCCCTCGCCACTGATGTCAGCCACGAGTGTGGGAATCGAACCCAGGTCACAAGGTGCAATGCACTAACCGCCCCGGCGAGTGACTGTGAGTGTAGAATGGACACTGCGCCAAAACAAACACCTTCCGTCCTCCTCCTGCCATTCCCACAAGACGAAATCTCATTGCCTCGGTCATTTATTCATCTGCCGGGGAGATATTATTCCCGCTGATATTGTAAAAAAAAAAATCACAATGCAAGGGGATGGAGGGAAGTCGTCGTCCTTGCGTTACAGGTTGTGCCTCGTAGGCACGCTAGGGAATTGCCCTTCCAGTGCCCTTTGTAAATCATTGGTGCTCTAGGTAAACACGACAGTGGACGTCGGTCAAACTTGTCTGGCAAAGAGCAATCAGTGCGTGAGCTATCACAAGCCGCGGAGGTCATATAGGGGTCATTTGACCTTACTTGACCACGCAGGTCATTGCTGGTCAGGACAGGTGGGGGGCGTAGACGCTGAAGCATAGGCCGTACAACAATGGATTTCGAACCCCCGTAGAAGCCTATAACATCTGTTATACGTGACAGTCGCACATCCAGGACCAATTCAGTTGTCATGCCACACGAATGTTAGCCATGGACAATAATTAATCAAACTTGGCAAACGAAGGTTTCATTGTGTGGCGTGCCACCCATTGCGCTGCACTAAAGAGGCCTGTAAAACCTTCGCTAAAAACAACCAGAGCTATGTTTTATAGATGTTCACAAACTCTCGCTTTCAATTGGCACGGTTGGCTATGTCAGGTGCACACAAAGAAGTTCAAGATACGTACGTACACCACGCGTACTTCAAATGTACACATTGGTGTATGTGTGGCAGAGGTTGCAAACGGGTTTTGATTCCTTACCCATACCTGTACCCGGCCGCACCAGGGTCACAAACGGGTATCCGTACCCGGCCGGGTACGGGTAGGGTACGGGTATCGGGTACCCGATTGCGACCTCTGTGATCAAGCCATGTTGCAGGCGCGGGTGGGTTGATTCTAGGAACTTGAATTGAGAGAAGAGACAAGACGTTGGGAAATGAGTGACAAACGGTTACTCACCAGTGACTCACGGCCTACCCGTACCCGTACCCGGCCGCACCAGGGTCGCAAATGGGTACCCGTACCTGGCCGGGTACGGGTAGCCGGGTATCGGGTAGGGTACGGGTAGCGGGTACCCGATTGCGACCTCTGATGTGTGGCCACGCATATGGCAACCAGCAGTGTGAACAGACGCCACCTTTGCAATTTAAACCACAGCAGGTATTTAAAGTGCTCGGCCGTTGTGCATTGCGCAACAACCCAACAGTCGTCAGCCTCGTACACAAAGGCCGAGTTCCTTTGTTGACGTTTTCTGTGCACGTCGTTTGAAACGTTTTGCTTTTCCGGCCTGTGCTGTTACGGACTACGATGGGCCGTTTTTGTCGATTGCAATGTTGGATTGATCGCAGCAGGTTTGCAGATAACACAACGGATAAACCATGGGGTTGCGGGGGGAGGAATGCAGTCCTGCAAACTGTCTGTTGCCCACACACGAACTCTCCAACTAGTCCTAAAGTAGATTTGAAGCTTTCGTGACTGCAAGGATTCATGCTCTTAGGTTTTTTCGGTAAAGTCACGTAGGTAAAAAATTCAATTAAAATTTATAAAAGTAAAATAAAAAATAACGGCGTATCTTACTTTACTTGATACTTTACTTGATACAGCCATCGTGCGGTGACGGTTCCACCTGAAGACGGAAGCTTGTGTTGCCTCCGAAATGTCGTGATTTTTTATTTTACTTTTATTAATTTTATTTTTTACCTACGTGACTTTACCGAAAAAACCTAAGAGTATAGTCCTAAAGTGGCAATAGCAAAACCGGTTAACGGTGCTCCCAAAGCTAAGCATCCCCTATTTGCTATTCGGAATGTTGACATGGATGGAGGCCAAATCGCGAAGGCGTCAGAGGTTTGCGGGAGACAAAGTCCAAACAAAGGAGCCTTGGAGAACAAAGGTCTCGGGTTTTAACCCCTCTAGACATCGCGATAGACAGAAAGACAAGCACTCTTATCCACATTTTGTGTGTGCAACGAACACATCGCAAAGTCCAAAATGGGGTCTCTGTATTACTTTGTTGACGAATGCAGCGTTCCATTGCACTTTGATGAAGATCGATGTTAAGCCTAATGAAACAAGTGAAGCGTTATGGTGTTCATTTCTTAAACGTCGAGGCCACCTAAAGTGTACTATGATTTATTGACTCACTTTACGACAATGTCACAGGTTACGCAAAGCATACGGCTCAGATGCTGCAGATAGTTCCTAATGCGTGACAAAACGTGGCGTAGACTTCTCCTTAATTACCACGAATGACTTGCGGCACAAATCTCACATTTTCAAGACATTATTTAATTGGGGAATCTGCCAACAATAAAAAAAATGACGCCTGGCACATGTTTCGCACTATAATGCGTATCATCGCCTGTCTTACACGACGCCTTCTCGCGTTGGAAGTCACTCTTCACTAATTAAAGTTGTACCAAAAAGACAAAGATCCCCCATATAGCCTTAACCGACTGTTAGGGCAAGTGTTGTCAGCGAGTAGCACCTATGAAGCCCGGTACGGCACACGAGAGGGTGGGTGGCCAACACCAGAACCGACCGCCTTCGTCTACCCAGTGGCGATGTTTTAACACACCGCACCAGGTACTCATTTGAGGCTGAGTCGACCTAGGGGAGGCCCAGGACCGGTTCAGATAATCGTCACCGGTGTTGGCCGTGAGCGGGAATCGAACTCGGGTTGCCGAGTTCGTAGCGCAGCGTAGCGCTAACCCGCTACGCTGCCGCTTCGCCAATTAACGTTGCAGTTGCACCGCCTTCACATGCACGTCACTTGGACGTCAGTCGCTCACCTCTGTCACTGGCATTGGATGAGCAGTGGAAATGCCACTTTCTCATAGCGAATTGGACAACCGATCTCAGGGCAACTACAGTGCTCGTAATTCTGTATTAATTTTAACCCAGAATCTCACTTGCAAATTACCCAGAATCCTCGATAACTGAACATGAGCCGTTTTCATGCAAAGTTGCTTTTGTGCACAGCTATAGGGAGCGCTCTTGTAAATGAGATCTGGCAAATGAGTAGGATTTGTTTAACAAGACTAACTTTGCTGATGAGATCTACAAGTTTGAAACAAGGTCCAGGGTGTGCTCGCTTAAACAAATGTCTGTGGTTAAAATAAAATAGAACTAGAAGGCTGACGAACGAAAAACTGACTAAATATATTTTCTTTGCGGAGAACTAGTTAATGTATTAAATACCCAGCCGGTTAGGGTCAGCTTGACTTGGAATCACAAAGTCAGGATATCTCTCCTGTACTGCAGTGGATTTGTTTACCTGGGACAAAGTCTGTTGATGCAACTCACGATAGTTGAAACTGGTCCAGAGTTTTTACTCAGTGCACTCAACAACGTTTCCAGGAAGTTTACAAAAAGCGGTGGTGGGTTTCACATTCCAAACCGAATTAAAGCCTTCACTATAATGAGCGGTGGCGCTTTTACCATCAGGAATATAATCTCACACCTAGTGAAACGTGTGAGTTTTGGTACGAGCAATTTAACAGATTTGGCAATTGTGAACCATGACGCCTACTCTTTTTCGAAATACGTCACGGGTTCTTAAATGACGTCACGTGTGCATTGGACCACTTTCGTTTTTTTTCTTTACGGCCGAAGTATCGACACCCTTGAAGTATGTTGTTGGGAAAAATGGAAGGAACCGGAAATAGAGAAAGACCTAAGAGAGAATGGCTTTGACGACGACATAAGAGGCTGGTGCCAGAAAGTATGGCCACTACTTGAGCAGATTGGCACAAGACAGAGGAAAGTGGAAACAAATGTGCAGTGGACACCTACAGGGCTATCTGCCCATGGATCGCGACGACGATGATGATGACGACATTTAATTCAGGTACTGTGAATCAGTCGGCGCGTACGATCTTACGGTCAATACGACCGCAGTATCGACCAGTGCGGCGCTGGTCTTGAACCGCGAACATCTGCAACAAACGGCAACCCGTGCCACCCCCTGGGGCCACGCCACCGCCCCACAAATTCGTTCAAAACTGGAAACAACAGCAACCGTGACGGAACCCACCAGGTCGGCCACCCTGTACACGTCTTCCCTGCGGCTGCAGTCCACCGAGTAGGCGTGGACGCGCGGCTTCCTCTCGTCGCCCTCCACGCCGTCCCCTTCCTCGCGGATGAGCTGCGCCGTCTCCTCGTTGGCGGCGCGGTTGACGTCCCAGATGACGAGGGTGGCGCCCAGGCGGGCGAGGCTGAGCGCCATGAGGCGGCCGAGCCCGCTGCCAGCGCCCGTCACCAGCACCACCTGGCCGGCCACGCTCTTGCGGCGCGGGGGCACGACGCAGCGGAAGAGACACTCGAGCCAATAGACGATGCTCATGGCCATCACCATCAAGGTCTCGAGCAGGAAATTCATGATTGTTGCTGCTGCTGCTGCTGATGGGATGAAGGGGTGAACGAGAGACAGGACGGCAAGATGAATCTCGCAATTAAATGTTATTTCCAGTGTAAAAGGTGCAGGCCTTGCAATTGCTTGCTCGAAACTACTGCTGGTGGAAGGGTCTCACCAGAGGGAGATTAAGTTAGCTCTAGATTTGAAGCTTTCGTGACTGCAAGGATTCATACCCTTAGTTTTTTCGGTAAAGTCACGTAGGTAAAAAATGAAATTAAAATTAATAAAAATAAAATAATAAAAAATCACGACGTTTCGGAGGCAACACAAGTCTCCGTCACAGCCAGATTTGCTGTATCAAGTGATTCAGTTGTTGGGAAAAATGGAAGGAATCTGGCTGTGACGGTCCCACCTGATGACGGAGACTTGTGTTGCCTCCGAAACGTCGTGATTTTTGAAATCCTTTATATTAAGTTCGCTTGCTTGCTTACGACCGTGCAAATATTTCGGTCGTTTTTTAACCCACTTCCCGTGATCCAATCGAGCTGACATTTTCCACACAGACTCATTGTGCGTGACAATTAATGTTCGTGAAAAAAATGTTCCTAAATTTTACACTTTTTAGGACAAAAATATTATATTTAATTACCAATTTCTTAATGGTGCCATGCAATCATCTGACCCATAGGTGGCAGCAATCTCAAGCCAGAGGACGAGATGACTCTAGCCGCCACGCATATAAAGGATTTATAGTGAAAAACTTTGTTTTTACGGGTTATACTTGTTATTATTTTATTTTTTATTAATTTTAATTTCATTTTTTACCTACGTGACTTTACCGAAAAAACTAAGAGTATTAAGTTAGCTCCTCCATCGGGCATGTTGGCCTCCTCTGCCATGTCGGCCAGATGTCCTTGAAGAGGTGGGAATACTCACACTTCACTGCAGTGCACACCACCTCCTGATCAACTAAGGACGGCGTTCCCAATGATACTGCTGGGTGAACGCAGACACGGTGATTGCAAGTCCTGTGTCCTCACCGTCACACCACGGCAGCATCCAATTTACAATAATCTATGCCATGATAGTCTCACTGGGTCTTAAAACTTTTTCAGAACATTCATAAAAATGTGTTCAGCTAAATGTAATGACAGTCGAGGAGCAAATTAATGTTCTTGAAACCGTTTTACATCTGTGCATACCGTCGGCTATGATGATGATAAGATACATGGAGCAACAACTTAAAATTAAGAGACACGGGAGAGGTGCATGCTGATAATTATATTGAGAAAACACACTCGCTCACACTCACGAAGATAAAGACAAAGATTCCCGGTATAGCCTTAGCAAACTCTAGGGGCAAGTGCTGTTTGCGAGCACCTATTAAGGCCGGCACGGTACACGAGGGGGGTGATGGCCAACACCACGCCCGGCCGCCTTTGTCTCCCCAGTGGCGATGTTTACACATCGCACCAGGTAATCATTGGAGGCTGAGTCGACCTAGGGGAGGGTCCCAGGACCGATTCAGATAATCGTCACACTGGAATCGAACCCAGGTCTGCAGGTTCGTAGCGCAGCGCAGGTAACCTCGACCCCACACACACAACAACAACCACCATTCGCCACTAAGTGGCGGTGTCGTCCCCACGGCGCTCGTGCCAGGCTAGGTGCACGTTAAGGCCACGTGAAGTGCCGAACGCCCGCTGGCAGGAAGAGGTCACGGGCCAGACCCAGCAGGTGGTACCACGGGATCGACCGAGCGAGATGAGTGGCCGACGCACCACCACCACCACCCGTACCAAGTTGAGCACACGGTACAAAAAGACAAAGATGCCTCCACCCACCGTATAGCCTCTTAACAAGCTGTTGGGGCAAGTGCTGTTGGCGAGCACCACTGTGGCACACGCACGCACCACTTACCCCGAGATCGTCGAAATCCCAACTCAGTCACACGTGGAGCGAGCGGACAGACCACCCCCACCACCACCACCGTCCCAACGTCTCACTGCCCCACGTCCCGGCTCACACAGCAGTTCGTCTTGGACGCAGCCGTACTCGGGATTTCCTTGTCGGTGGTGGTGGTGGAGGTTTTTGTGTGGCTGGGGAGGGGTTTGCTCCAAGTCGCCTTAAGAGGCGGAAACGCTTCGCTCGCCTCTTTGGCTCATTAATCGCCCGCGTCATTGGGCAGGGCGATGCCCTCCTCCTCTCTCTCTCAAAGTCTCCTCCCACTTCGCGCTGGCGATGATGTCCACGTTATATAAAGCGTCCACTCGCTCCCTCCTTCATTACTTACTTATTGCCCCACACACACAACACAACAGGGCTTTGCAACTGGAGCGTGGGGTCGCGGCTCTTTCGGCTGCCCTCCTTTGTGGCTCTTTGGCTGCCCCTTTGTGGCTCGCCGTTTTTTGTTTTTGAGAATAAAAAAAATAACCCGTAAAAACAAAGTTTTTCACTATAAATCCTTTATATGCGTGGCGGCGAGAGTCCTCTCGTCCTCTGGCTTGAGATGGCTGCCACCTATGGGTCAGATGATTGTCTGCCACCATTAAGCAATTGGTCATTAAATATTTATTTATTTTTCCCTAAACAGTGTAAATTTTTGGAGAAAATTTTTTCACGAAAATTAATTGTCACGCACAACGAGTCTGTGTGCAGAATGTCAGCTCGATTGGATCACGGGAAGTGGGTTAAAAAACGACCGAAAGATTTGCACGGTCGTAAGCAAGCAAGCACGCAAGCAAGCAAACAAGTGAACTTAATATAAAGGATTTAAAAATGAGTTTACTTTTATTCGATTCTTCACGCTCTCAAAGCAGTGTCCTTCATTGTAAGGCCCCGCCGGCCACTGGGTGGCCTTTAGTGTGGGCCCCTTCACGTACGGTCACCCGACAAGACACAACACGTGACAACAGCCAACCCACCCACCCATCATCATCGTCGTGCTGCTGTCAAACCAGAGATCGCAACCGAGTACCCGATACCCGTACCCTACCCGATACCCGGCTACCCGGCCGGGTACGGGTACCCTTTTGCGACCCTGGTGCGGCCGGGTACGGGTACGGGTAGGCCGTGAGTCACCGTTTGTCACTCATTTCCCAACGTCTTGTCTCTTCTCACAATTCAAGTTCCTAGAATCAACCCACCCGCGCCTGCAACATGGCTTCATCCCAGAGGTCGCAATCAGGTACCCGATACCCGTACCCTACCCGTACCCGGCCGGGTACGGGTAGGGTACGGGTATCGGGTACCTGATTGCCGGGTACGGGTAGGGTACGGGTACAGCCGGGTACGGGTACCCATTTGCGACCCTGGTGCGGCCGGGTACGGAATCAAAACCCGTTTGCGACCTCTGTGTCAAACCCCCAATGGTTTCAAATGGTGTGGTAGCCCTCGACACTGACAGAGCGTTTATGGCAACTGTCCCATTTTCACTCCCCCCCCCAATGTGAACATTTTAGCGAAGGACACTTCGCTCTAAAGTGTAGTGTAGAGGCGGGCCCCGCTTTTTACGACACGAGTAACTTAAAGCCCCGTCGTAAATCGGACCGTGGTAAATCGGACCCTGAATTCCCATAAACGCTCTGTCTTGATGAGAACAAAATGTGTACAGTCAAAATGTGGAATAATTCAGGGAGGGGAGGCGGGTGAACTGAACAGACGCAGTTTATTCCATCACATATTTAGTTTAATTAAGTTGGATGTGTTTGTCATCTGCCGTATGCCGCACGCGTTTGTGTGCAAGTTAGCTCTGCGTGTGATGTGACTCTCGAAAATATTACCATTATAAGACGCATTTTCCCTCTGAAAATAAAAATGTGGGGATGCGTCTTATAATCCAGAAGGTGTGTGTGAGAGAGATCATGTTGATATAAGTAAAAATAAAATAAAAAATAAATTAAATCACGACGTTTCGGAGGCAACACAAGCTTCCGTCTTCAGGTGGCACGTCACAGCAAAATGATTGGATCAAGAAATTTAATTTTCCTGATTTAATTTATTTTTTACTTTATTTTTTACCTACGTGACTTTACCGAAAAAAAAAACCAGTATGGGACCCTTGCAGTCACGAAAACTTCAAATCTAGAATTAGGTTGATATCACTTTATTGCAAACTGGCACAACACGTTACTTTCAGGAGCGTCTTAGAATCCGGAGAATACGGCAACTGTGCCACTTTCACTCCCCCCACCCCCAATGTCAATCCACTGCTGGATGAAGGCCCTCTCAGGCTTATCCAGGCTAGTCACGGTGTGTGGGTAACGCGGTGAGCGGAATGGCAGCGGATGTCACCCGCAGACGATATTAGCCGCATGGGGGCCGTCCATAAATGACGTCACGCGATTTTGGACGATTTTTTACCCCCCCCCTCGTCACACGGCGTCACAAAATGTCAGACCCCCCCCCCCCTCAAATATGACGTCACAAAGCTCTGCCCCCTCCCCAAAACCATATTTCCATTTTGAAAATAAAACATGCTTCAAATCGCTTTAAACTATTGTCATTGTAGTGCGTATTTAATGTGGCGCTGCACTCTGCTGTTTTAGGAGAAAACATTCATTAAAAAGTCTATTTAATTAAGTAGAACGTGTTGTCTATATTTATTTAAAGTTGCGCATTTTGATGTGACGTCACATTTCTCAACCCCCCCCCCTCTTTACACATCGTCACAAATATCTCACCCCCCCCCCCCTTCAGGTGCGTGACGTCATTTATGGACGGCCCAATGGCCTGGAATTGAACTTAGGCCGCCTGGTTCAAAGTTCTGTCGTTGGGCGGGAGGATAAGAAGTTACACACCACGCCATTATTACGTTCAACTTCGACACACTTTAAAACGTTACAAAGTGATGTGTCATCGATGCCAAGATGTTATATCATCGTGGGAGAAGTGGTGGTCAAATGATGAGCACACTAAACTATGAATTACAATCCGATGACCAGAGTTGGAATCCGTGCCATGGCTAAACGTGGCGAGTGATGTCTGAACCTTGACCCCCCCCCCCCCTCATCCACCAATCTCTACTGACCAGCGTGGTGAAGTATGGTCAAACAACCTCCACGGCCACTTGCCACCACTTGCCACGCCACTGTCCATGATCGAACCCAAATAAATTAGTTCGTGGTTGGTTAAAACTTCAAATCTAGATTGGTGTTTAAGTGTTTTGGAGATTTTCATACCATTTAAACTTAGACTATTTTTCATTCTACTGCTTGTTGAAAGTCCTATGGGGGGGGGGGGGGGGTGTTTGACCATACTTCACCATTCTGGTCAGTGCCGATTGGCAAAGATAGAGGGATGAGGGTGCTCAGAATCGTTTCAGATATCAGCCACTGATGTTAGCCCTGGCCCGGAATGAATCCCAGTTCGGTTTCTCGGTTCACATCGCAGGTGCGCTGACCGCTGCACCACCGCTCCACGCTGCCCTGACCTATCCGGAACTTTGAATGCATCCGTCATCATGGGCTGCGTGGAGATGTGTGGAGGGGGGAGGCACGGTGGTGAGATGTTAACTACCTCGCCTGCCATACAGGAAGTCGTAGGTTCGATTCCGTAGACCCCCGACGCCTGCATATCTTGGGTTTGCGTGCCTCTCTCCCTGTGGTCGCGTGGATTTTTCTCCGGGTCCTCCGGTTTTTCCCTTCACATCTAGAATCATGCGTTTCGAGTATTTTGGTTGCTATACATTTCCCCATAAGACACTTCGTTGAGCTATCAAATGAGATAACCAGGTCGCTGGTAAAATAAAAGTAGTGTAATAGTTTCGTGCGAAGAAGTGTGTTGAGTCTGTTATGCTCTCTGTTACCCACCACATGAGCAGCATTCACTTCTAGTGCCGTGGTGATACCAGAGGGCGCTGGTTCACTGCCGTTTGCGTTCAGCAACAAGTAGTTTTGCATTCGGGAGCCGATGGTTGATACGTAATGGATACAGTATTCAAACAAAGACATTTTATGGTACTGTATAAATATATTTGTTTTATCGTATCGATTTAGGAATCTATACACTACCATACCTGTCAACCCGTACGGTTTACCTGTATTCTTGTACAGGGAAATTTGAGTTTGCATGCTCATACGGCGTACAGCCGTTTCAATAGGGCACTTTTTTAGTCTATTTGTTTGTATTTCTCCCTTGCGATGGGACTTTGTAGGATGAACGTTGCGTTTTATAATGGTAAGGGGTGACCAATAAGGTCTGAATTGGTCTATAATAAGATAGGCGCTGATAAGGGTATATGCAATACATACGACTGGGTTTATGAACAGCGCCTTGATATGCATGCGGTCGCATTTAAATGGTATACACATCCAAATCGTATTGTATTTGATCACACCACACTTTCGAACATAAGTCTGTATATTAATACATGATAACGCACACAATTGTTTTGGTATTGTACATTATACAGCACTGCATTTCAAGTACACGCAAACACATACACCACGTTTATTCGTGTGGATGTATTGCGATACGATTTGTATTTATATAACATTTAAATGCCACCACACCCCAAGGCGCTGCACATAAACGCAGTCACACATATTTCATATATTCATCAATCGATACAATAAAAACCAAAATATTACTACTTTGTCGATACAATAAAATGTCTCATTTTGAACGCTGTGTTTTGCACACATCACCTCCCACGATTTCGCCTTTGGCTCAAACGTTGCATGCAATCGTTCATGTTGCCCTGGTTAGTTTCATTATATAAAAAAATAATCACTTGCTTAATTTCAGTATTCAGCAATTCCGCTGGCTAAATTGGTTGTCAGAACAATGCAACAGGTCAGGTTCGAATGAGGCCAGCTCCGTCCACACGCGCTCATTAAGCTAAAGCTGTTAAAATGCAGATCAACGGTTGCCCGTCGCGTTTTGCCAAAGGGAGGGGTCTTCCTGCAAGCGGAGCAATGGCCAAGATCTGCAATTCGTTAAATCGCATTTGCTTTCTACACTTTATGGACGACACTCCATTGCCAGGATGACCTGCACAATATTCTTTTGGAAGCCTTCGTGTTAGAAGCAGCCCAAGTTTAGATCCAACAACAATAGAATTGGGATATTGCGTAAGTATTGCGTAAGTATGGTGCTCAAATAACACAAACACGGCCCTAGGAAGAGGCAGAAAAAGATATAATAGGTGGACATTTTGGGCAATGGTACTTCTTCAGAGGGTCATTGGCCAAAACATCACCCATCGTATCTTCAGAGCAGTGCTAATACAGGTAGGAACAGGTTCCACACTGCCCACCAGGGATTATTTGTCTGTCTGTCGTGCACGAATGCGCTGTCCAAACAAGTTCCTACCTGCCCAATCCGAAGGAACGTGTTAAAATTTAAGTCCCGAGTCTAACGCTGCAAGCGAGCGCTTGCGAGCTAAAAAAGTTACATGCACGATAACTTTAGTTAAAATTGTTTTAATGCACGGAATAAATGGTAGCATGTTAAGATGTTAATGTGATATTAAAATATACATTGTACCAAAATCGCATATTACGTATCAATGCATGCATTGCTGCCAACGTGATTTCTTTATTATCATGGCAAAGACTGGAGTGTGATACAATTGGTGACCGGATCACTAGATGCTTACAGAAAAAGTGGGCATATATTTTTTATCCGAGGTTGTCAGTCACAGGTGAAATTACATTCTTGAGCCTGAAATTTAATATGGGTAGTCAACTGACAGGAGTTCCACTTAAACATTTCGGTAATGTCTTTTGTATCTTTGCAGCCTCTGCATCTACCCAAACCCCAGCAGATTTCCAATGCACCCTAACATTTCACAACCGAGTAAAACACCCAGGCACATTCATTTTTTAAAATAAATTAATCTCTTTATTTTTCTTTAATAACATTACAAATTGCTATGCTATTGTAGTGTTGCAAACATTTGACTGGAATATGAAAACGTTAATATTTCTTGCATTAAAATTGCTAAAATAAATTGCAACGTTCGGTTCATATACAGCAACGTTTATGTGTAAGCTATAGCACCATAATTATATATTACGATTGGGAAACAAACACTTGCAAAGGCTATATACAGACAGTATATTTTAGTGCATTATTAGCAAACATCCACACAAAATACATGTGTAAAACCTAAAACGAGATAAGGAATTGCAGCCATTTCAAGCAAAAAACTGTTCATATGTGGAGCACTGAACTTCACTGAATATTTTGATACATTTAACAGAATAGAAGGCAAATATACTTTGGGTCTTTCGGTAAAGCCACGTAGATGGTTCTAAGAAAATAACAAAATACTACGACGTTTCGATCACAACACAAGCGATCGTCATCAGGAGGAAAGAGCTCTTTAATGACGATCGCTTGTGTTGTGATCGAAAAGTCGTAGTTTTTTGTTATTTTCTTAGAACCATCTACGTGACTTTACCGAAAGACCCAAAGAATATGAATTCCTGCAGTTACGACAGTTTTAAGTCAAGAAGGCAAATCTTTGTTACACAGAAACTTTGCAATGTGTGACTTAGGAGACAGAAACCCAGGTAAATTTACGACGAGTTTTATCAAGTCACTAACTTTACTGTGTAAAATTCCAACTTTATAATTGATACTTAAGCAACTGCAATTTTATGTAAAAGATAAAGTCCTGTAATTTCGTGCTCAAGTCACTGCCGGCAGAAGGGCCCCCACTAAGGGAGCTCTAGAGCCCCTCTATGGAGCCTTGGGAGAGCACCGATAGGAGTATTTTGGCCTACTCTTCTACACTGGCTGGGTGGTCTTCGAAGAGGTGGGAGTACACCAACACGCTACATCACCACACACAACCTGCCATTCGACTAACTGGCGTACCTATTATGCTGTTGGATGAAAAGTGGAGAGGGGGTGGATTTAAGAATTTTGCCCAATGTTTCAACTGCCAAGCATGGTGAATGAACTGGCGACCTCTGAATTGACGACCCCGTGCTCCAGTTGGAAAGCCCTAGGATGTGGGGTAAGGAAGGAAGAAAGGGTCTTTACGTCATCATCATCCCCACTCCACATGGGAGGAGACTTTGAGAGAGGGCATCGTCTACCTGACCATAGCATTCCAAGGAACTATAAACTGTAACATTGTACCCGTGCATAATAGACCAGAAAAGCTCCTCGACAAGTAGCTATAATATTAGCGTCCTGGCGGCTAGCAGCTTCATGTATTTTCTGGCTTGCTCAGTCAGTAAAAGTTGGTCTTCCGTTCTGCCAAACGCCACCACCTCCCAGTCGCTGTTCATCTGGAGGCAGCGAAAGACACAGGAAACACATTTTAGCGTTCACACCAGTAGCAGCAGGCAGCACCATGTCATCAAATGAGAAAGTGAGCTGCTCATTTCAGTTCCTGAAGAAATTCCCAGCATGTAGACTGGAACTTCAGACACCATGCCAGTCAACACGCAGTAAAAACCCTAAAACACATCAAAGAATGCCTTCCATTCTCATGTTTCTACTTGTTGATCCTCAAGTAAGAGGCATATCTGTAACAGGCCACTCCTTGAAGGCGAGGCACAGTTAAATTGAAATTAGCCCAAAGGTGATACAGTAATCCCTCGCCACTTCGCGGTTCAAGTTTCGCGGCCTCAGTGCATCGCGGATTTTTCGAACTGATTTAAAGGCCTCATTATACCTGTGCAGTAACACCATCATCATCATCATTCATCATCACATTCATCGAACTGCACAGATCTGTCATCGTCGTCATTGTCATCATCGTCGTCGTCATTGCTGGAGTCAAGTCTCAAGATACTACTGTCATTGGTGAGTGTAGAACACCATAATACGTATCGTATGAGAGAGAGAGAGAGTGAATGTATAATATTAAGGTTTTATAATTAAATAGATTTAAGTAAAATATATATATATATATAAAGTATAAATATACATATTTTAAACATTCTGGTACCCACACACACACATATACGGAAATTCCTAGGGGTCCAATCCTACTTCGCGGATTTTCACCTATCGCGAGGGGTTCCGGTCCCCATTAACCGCGATAAACGAGGGATCACTGTATATTGAAACAAAGGCGAGAAAAATACTCCACAATACACTTTGTATTTATATAGCGTTAATCTGTATGGGCGGCGGAGAATAATACACATTTTATTTACGGAGCCAAAGTTGACTTGGGTAATAAGACAGAAAAGCCTTAGTTTCTGGCTTTCAGCCCGTGGCTGAGATAGTATTTACTTTTGAGCTTTGCTTTAAACCACTTATTACCAATAATAATGACAATGAGTAAACTTTGCATTTCACTTTTTGTATCAAAGAAAGCTTTCACGATAACCCTGTGTTTTCAAAGATGGATGTCATCTGGGATTAGGGGAAAATTCAATGACATAGCAAAGTGACTTTACGCATACGTACATACATGGGAAGTTTAAATGCATGGACAGGGAAAATTATACAAAACAAGCCGGCACTCACTTGACCCCTGCCCTCTCTTGGCGTGCGGCCCTCATAGGCGCTGGAGGAGGGCAGCCCGAGTGGCCGGGCTACACAGGGGGTCCGCACGTGACCCAGCAGCGAGCCCTCCGCACGGCCGGTGACGGGACGCATGAGCAGAGAGCTCGTCAGCAGCTCCCGTGCCTGGCGTAGCTTCCGTGAGCAAACACACACGAATGCAAATATAAAGATCTCCCCATGTAGTCTTTTACGAGCTGTTGGGCCCAAGTGTTGTAAGCGAGCACACCCATTCAGGGTACGGTGTTGTAGCACGTGAAGCTGCTTTTGTCTCTTGTTTACTAATATTTACAAACTGCATTAGTTACTCAAATTATTTGAGGCCGAGGCAGCCTACAGGAGAGAGCCCAGACCAGTTCGGATAATGGCCACTGATGTTGGTTGTGGCCGAGGATCAAACTCAGGTCGGTAGGTTCAAAGTGTAGCATGTTAACAGCTACGCCGCCACTCCCTACACACGCGTGCACACATCCGCATACGCACGCCAAATCCATTATTTCAGTTTGTCCTTGCAAAGCCTTTTGGATACGAATGCTAATAACCTCACGGTACATGCATCAAATTCCACGTGTAAGAATGGATGTTTTGTTCATATGTATTGAATGAAATGGGTTTCCGTGACCCCTGCAGCCAAGAAAAGCTGCTACATTTACTGCAATGTTTAAAAAACACCAGATTCTTGGATTGAATCCCAACCCTGAATCGTGACATTTCATTGGATTGTGACGGGCGAATCAATACACCGCTATTCTCAAGCATAACCTAAATCCAAATGAATGATTGCCTTGCTAAATAAAGATGTTGTTGCTGACCAATTTAATCACAGCTAATAGCAACGGCCATCACGGTCAAAAACAGCTGACCTCTCGATCAGGACACACCACACAGCAATTGTGCCGTTGCCCGTGCATTGGCATGAAATTTTAATCACTAGCGTGCCTTGGATAATTTCACTCACGGGGCTTCCACCGGGAGAAACCGATGGCTCGCAAGGGAAGAGCTTGGTGTTCAGATTGTCGCTGCTCCAAACGTCTAGCACAAGTGACTTGCGAGCCTTCTTGGCTGGAGAGCCCATCATCATCCTTGCCTGCAAGGAAGAAGGAAATAAGAGTACAATAAAACATGTACACACACACACAACCGTTTTAATTAATACGTGCTCTCACTCCACGAAGGATAACAGATGGCATTTAAAAAAAAATCCCATGTTGCTCATTTCAAAAAGCTCTTCTTACTCTTAAAAATCCCTTAACTGACGATGCAAATCCCTGAGCTTTGAAGCCTTGCCAATGACCCAGATCATGGCAACTTGCATACATTAGTGCATTGTGCAAAATCACAACTGTTTTTTTTTCAACATTTTTTTTATCATATTAACATATTGAGAATTCATGTTATTAAATAAATTTAATAAAGCATGCACTCCTTTCCTATAATGAGAAAATACCTATCCGTATAAGAGAATGTTAGATTTTAATAAAATCTCCCAAATAATGCAAACACTGAATCACAAATGATGCACCCCCTGTGATGGTAAATGCTGTACGCAACAAGGGACGAATTTAAGTCTATTTTGATTAATATATCCAGCCAGCCATGATTTTACCTGCGCGTGTGTAAACTCTCATCGGACGTGGGCGATACGTTTAATGTGACTTGCGAGGAAGAGCTATCAATCATTCAATTAGCTGGATTGGCCACACCTGATGCTGCTAGCGCTAAAATGGGCAGACAAGGCACTGGCTCATGTATATTTCTGGTGCAAATGTAGGTTTTCATTTAGCCCGAAGCGACACGTGAAGGCAACAGGAGGGGGGACATGACAAGATGCAGCACAGTCGTAAATCTCATTTAAACAATTACGAAAGCACGTGTCAACGCGACAACACCAGGCGTGAGCTGGCACACACATGACTTCATTTCACAGGGGAGGGGGGGGGGGTGCTTGCAAAGACGGGCGAGCGAGTGCCAACCTCGGGCCTGGGTCTGTTGGCGGGGGACGGCGAGTGCTCCGAGTCGTCTGTGAAACCATCGTGGGATGCAGACACGGTCCGGAGCACGTCCCTGAGGTCCTCCTCAAGATGGGAGGGGGTCCGCGGCTGGGGGCACACAATGGCATTCGCGCCAATTATCACCACTCCAATTAGTTGAGAGCGTGTGGTTTTTGGCTGAAGCATTGAAAAAAATATTATGCAATGCCAAGAACAAAATGCCACTCCAAACTGAAGCGGTTTTGGCCCGTCTACTCACAGCGCTTCTCAAACCATCAGTCTCAATTCTGCTGTTGTTATTAAAGGGTGGTGGTACCTTGGGGTAAAAACAAATAGGTGAAGCACAATACTCACCCACCACTCCCCATCTGTCGATCTAGCCATAACTACATCTTTAATTAATTTACAGCATCGTTTTCAATCTCCTGCTGGATGAAGGCCTTCCCGCAAGCGGTGTTGATCATGACGTGAACGGGTGGCCAAGACAGGTTTTAATATCACTCGCCACCTATGTAGCCATGTCCAGCAATCACACTCAGGGTTGACGGGTTCATAGTGCAAGACAGCCTTAATACAGTACATGTATGCATCCTTAGCTGCTCCGTTCACAAACTTGAACTGATCACCATGGAAGTATATGGTCAAACAACCCCCATGACCGACACAAAACAGAGGCGGCATTCATCCAGCAGTGAATTAACAAAGGGAATGCAAATGACTATTTTAAATGATTCATCCATTGCTTCAACCACCGCACCCATCCAACTGTGATTTATATTTATACCTGATTACTGATTGTGGTTACATCTATGCTAAAATGTTCAAAGGTCAGTTAATTCAGGACCTTCTGACACTTCAATATGAAAATGTGGCCGGCATTACAGCCTTGCAATCAGAAATATAATTCATGCCACCAGGAGCTTGTTATTCCAATGCAAGCTGTAGCTTCGGATAATCTCCAGCATGAAACAAAAAGCTCACAAAACACTAATGGCATTGCCATGTTTGTATTCACATCCATTATAAGATCTCAAAACCTGTTTAACACTTTTTAATATTCTGCAAGATTACATATTAGTTACACAAGGATCAAAAGACACCTGCTGTTTGTCATTATCCAAGCTGTTTTACAGATAAGCTCACAAGAAGGGAATGGCAGATTTCCAAAAATAAATATTTCATCAACATTTTGATGTAAATCTACACGATTTATTCACAACAGCATGGTCGTGTCGTGGTAAAAAGCAACTTCTGGATCACGAGGTAAATTAAGTACAGGGGTCTTGCTGTCGCTCACCAGTCCCTTGAGAGGTCCGTATTTCACCTCTTGTGCCGCCAGAGCGTTTTTGAATGGCGTGGGTGTCCTTAGGGTAGTCTCCATTAGTGAGCATCGGATGTTGGGTGTCCTGAACCTGTGCGCCCCATTGAGCGACGGCGGCAGAGAAAGTGGTGAGCGCAGGCGCCGACAGGGCAGGCAAAGAGGCTCGCATAACAGTCAATCGCAACAAACTGTATGACTCATAATACAGGTTTTTTGGGTTAGATCACGTAAATATATGTGTTGTTAAACCCGCCGCCGCCACCACCCGACACAGCCAATTAGTAAGGTTTGTCATATAAACAGAACATGCTAATTCGTTACTAGTACAGCAGATCGGTGTGTTGGATAGCAAAGCCACAACATTTACAATCTGAAGTATGACGTTTAGCCAGCAATTACAACTAGCTTCATCAGGCGACAGCCAAAATTTGTGGAGAAATCCTCCTGTTTCGTTCCTTCAATAGGAGGAACAAACTGTATTACTGCCACTAAACCTGTAAGTTCAAGGGAATATTTAAGTGGTAGACAGCCCTGAAGCTTGCTCAGACCATTGCTGGTGGAAAAGGGCCTCCACTGAGGAAACTTAAGAGAGCGTCTCGAGAAGGTATTTTTGGCCGACTCTTCCACGATGGCCAGATGTTTTATAATAAGAGTTGCGAGTTTACCCACACGTTACCTTCCCACACACAACGCTGTCCCAAGCAACCAACTGTGGTGTAACCCCATTTTTACTCTCCAAATCGCCCGTCTCTGTTAGTATATGGTCATAGGTGAATTCAGGTGGTGATCGTGCGCACCCGTTTTGCTTGGTATGGCCAGGCGTGCACTCTCTCTGCAGTGGCGTCCCGACCGTGAGCTTCTGGCGAGAGACGGGCGTCGATGTAAGGGACGGCGTTTCCATCTGTAGCTTCTCCCGCTCCGCCGTGTTCAAGAACTGCACGGAAAAATCCACAACGCCATAACAGCAATGTAGCATTCCGCAAGGCAAAGGGCACACCAGAAATGAAATGTAAAGAACATTAGCCAACCAAGCACTGGCGGTAGCCACTCCGAGCAAACCAGCTAAAAGTATTAGCATGCCTACCAATCCGAAACCTACTCCCTAACACCACTTTGGCTGCTTCGGCTGGGCCCTTCTTAACTTTTTGGTGGATGTTTGAATTCGTTTTTTACATTACCCAAACACAACCTCGACACCTGGAATGAAATTGACTCTGAATAGCAGCCACAGTCAATACATTGATTGATAATGAATTGAAACGTCATCAAAAATCATTACATCAAAGCAATGCAAAATTGTCAATGCATTTATTTGTTTTCCTGGAAAAGGCTCACCAATCAAGACATTTTAAGAGAATCCCACTTTAGGATGTCAGCGCAATTATTTTTCAGAACCGTATTGTTATTTTCAGGATACGTAACTCATAACCTGCAGACCTAGGTCAAATAGACCTTGTAAGGAAGCACGACTGCTTCCTGCAGGGTCCTTACTGCCACGATTGTGAGTGTGTCTCACGGGATTCATGTCCACACGATGTAAATCTTAACTTGAGCCAAACAGAGCATTGTACATCACCTGTGATGGAGAGAAGGGCAGGGTGTGCAGGCGGTTCGATTTCGGCGGTGTCCTGCTCAGATCCAGGCTGCCAAAGCTGAGCGAGCTCGCGCCCTCCGTGGCTTCGCCACGCGGCGTCGTGTCCCGCCCCCTACGCAGGATGGCGGGCTGGCTGGTCAAGCGGGCGGTCGCAGCCGGCGACGCAATCAGGTCGGATTTTCCTTGGCCGCAGCCGATGGCCACGGCTAGGCCGCTCGTGCCGAGAGAGCTACGTTGGCCGCCGTCGCCGTGGCACGTGCGCTCCGCCACTTCGCTGGTGTCCGTGCTGCTGATGCCGCTTGTGCTGCCGATGCCGCTTGTGCTGCCGCTGCTAAGGCTGCTGCTTGGGCAGTGCAGGGAGAAGACTTTGGACGAGCTGGGCCCGTCACGGTGGGGGGCGACGCAAGGCGTCAGGGCGGGGCATTGTCGCGCCACCGCAGAATCACCCAGGATCTCCAGCATGAGGCTATCGCTCCACGAGTTGTCATCGTGCAGCATGGTCTGAGATCGCGCGGCAAGGGGACGAGAAGCACACGTGAGTTCCTGCCGATTCGTGAAACGGGCATCTCGATTTGCGTGACGCCGTGACAGTGAGCGTTGCAAGTCCAACGAGCATTGGGCGACGATCATTAGGAAGTAATGGTTCACATGTCCAAGTGACAAGACGAACTGTCATTATTTCGGGTCACGATCGGACTTAATGTATTCTGTTCATTTTTTATTTAGCCTCATTTCTATACTTTCACATTTTTCTGTCGTCTTGTCTGTGCAGTTTTCTTCACCCTGTTTGCATAAACTTTTTACGAGTATATTATTTGCTTTTTGTAAAAAAATAATAGAAAATCAATGTTATGACAGGGACCAGCTTATCCATATAACTAGCAATGTTGACTACAACAGAGTGAATCTAGCTCAGGTCATGGGTGTATAACTTTGCCAATGCTCCAATACAAAAAGGCAGAATGGTACATTACAAAGATAATTACTTTTGTTTTACAATCACACGGTACATTAACAAGAATATTACTTTTGTTTTCCTAACTGGATATAATTACATCCAAAGGCAAAGGGATATTTTTATTATTTAGAATATGTCCTTTAAAATCACTGAGATACAAGCTAAGTGAATTACCATGAATTAAACATTACTAGAAATGCAAATCACAAACCATACTATCCTGCACCTTTTTTAATACGAATTTTAATATTGATAATACAATTCTAGGCAAGGAATTGTGCAAACCTATACGCCAAATAACAAGATTGACATAATGCAGCTCATTGAAAAAAGCGTAGCAGCATACATATGACAAAACATTATTCTTAAACAGGCAACGATGATACATATTGTTTGGTTGTTTCGGTAAAATAACGTAGAAATAAAAATAAAGTAAACAAAAAACAAAGATTCGTTCATGAAGCCATCCAATTTTCCCCCGCCCCGCCCCCCCCCACAGAGAAAATGATGCAGTAGCTTCAGCCAGTGACAAGTGCTATAAAATTTCCCAAAGTTGAATTTTAAGGTATTTTAAATTAAAAAGGTCTACACTTCCTCGTAAATTTATGAGATTTAGGTTGAGGAATGCAGAAACAATAAAAAGAACTGCAGTCAGTGCAGGGCACCTCGTGAGAATGACTCGAGAGAGATGAGCGACAAAACTACGGTGTGGAAACCAAGACAAAAAAAGTAGATGAAAACAGTGGAGGAGATGGCCATATGAATGCGTTTTGAGATTGTAATTGAACAGTAGTAGCAACTGGGGAAAGGAATGGAAGAAAAAGCGGAAAAGCCTTTACCCGGCCGCCAACGACAAGAACATGTTGCCGCACAGCTGCACAATCTGGCACAATATTTACCGAATCGATCATTTGCAGCGTCTCGGCAAACTCCGGCACATTCTTGAGCGGCGAGAGCTGGGCCACGGCCAGGTACTTGATCGGAGTGGTGGCCTCGGCGCTAGCTGCCCCGGCCTGGTGGACAGGCCAGTTCTGAGTGTGATCGCACCGGGGGCTGCCCCCACCGAACGGCCTCACGGCGTCTTTGAAGTTGGCGATGGCGGCACCGCCACTCCAGTCGATGAGGTCGACCACCTCCACAACACCTGTGTTCTCAGTCTACAAAAAAGATAAAGATCCAACCAAGTCAGCCTATCCAGCCCGTTGGAGCAAGTGCTGTTAGTGTGCACCTATCAGTTTCATTTATTCGGTACTAGCTTTACTACCCGGCTTCGCCCGAGACTTGGATTCACCACGCCCGGCCGCCTTTGTCTCCCCAGTGGCGATGTTCACACACCACACCAGTTACTCGTTTGAGGCTGAGTCGACCTAGGGGAAGCCCAGGACCGATTCAAATAATCGTCACCGGTGGTGGCCGTGAGCGGGAATCGAACTCGGGTCGCGGGTTCGTAGCGCGGCGCGCTAACCACTACACTACAATGCGTTACCCTTCCACATGCTCCAGTCGCATGACATATTTGACGTCACTGCTCACTGGCCGTGTAAAAAATACATGCATTATGGAGCTGCCTCGCCCAAAAAAAAAAACCACAAAAGTGTATTTTAATAATTTTTGCATGGTGTACAGTCTGGACAGTACCCACATGGCAAATTTCAAGTTTGTTGCATGTCGGGAAGTACGCTAAACATTTTGAACAGACACAGATATTCACAACTTTGCCTTTTATATATATGGAGATAACAATGAGATGCAGCATGAAGCACACTTCCCCAACAACACAAGCAATCCAGCAGATGGCAGAGCACATGGAAAGCTATTCGCTGATTTTCAATTTTACGAAATGATGCCACAGATGTTCCGATCTGCATGTCTTAACTGTAATAGCCCATCTGATGTGATTTTAATTAACGTTTCGTGAGACGTCAATTCACCTAATACTTTATTTTCCAAAAATATAAATGAATAGGAATTCAGATGGCTCCATTTCTCCCATGTTGCACAATTTGCCAAGCGTTTTGCAGTCTTAAGATGTGCTTGTATTAAGATGCTCTTTAAAACCATGTTTTTCAATATTTTGCTTTCGTTCTGTAGCATAAGATGTCATACACCCTGAAGAGGCCAACCAATTGAAGGATGAAGAATAAAACAACGCGTCTTTCCAGGGGCCTAACAATGCAGCAATTTTTCAATTCACATCGATGCTCAAGCTAAACGACACATGCATCGTGTTGCGCATATAAGAATCTAATATACATTTTTTAATACACGATGTATGTAAAGCGTTCACACGACCTATCCAGCCATTAGAAGCCACTATATTGACACTGTAAAAAATTTAATAAATTTCTTGAATGGACTTGTGTTTCGGGAAAGTGACAATTAATTGAAGTGTGACGGGCAAGTCGTTACACCCCCTACTCGCAAGTATGAGATACTAAATGTAAATGGATTCTTGTTTAGCAAAATAAACAATTGTCACGGCTAACCAATTGAATACGCTTATAGAAGCGACTATTTCAATTTTATATTGTGATAGTTCACTGAATCGCAAGGGGGGGGGGGCGGGGGCAAATCATATTTGTAACATTATCTCAATCACGAAGCCGGCCAAAGGAATGATGCAGATAACACGTTTAAATGCACAGCATAAGCTTTTGAGAATAAACAAGGCAGCGATGGCAAAAGCAAGCACTGCAAGCAGCTTATTCCAGCCTAGCCCAGGCAAAGCGCCAGAAGCACCTTCCTCCGATTCAACGCAATCACGCACGAGGTCAAGTTTTGCAAGAACGCTTACGGTCTGCGAGTCTGCGACACGTTGCTCGGAGGAAATTCTAATTCTTAAGGCCTGTGTTCGCTGTTCCTTGACTGGTGCATCCTGAGTGGCCTGTAGAGACCGCAGGTGGGCGGGCGTGCGGTACACGTTAGAAATGCATACTCTTTGGTTCTTTCGGTAAATTCATGTAGGTAGAAAAATAAAAAATGAAATAATATATCACGACGTTTCGATCGCAACACAAGCGGTGGTCCTCAGGCGGAAAAAATATAATCCAGCAGTGGAAATGATGAACCAGCGAGAGAGCTGTTACAACAAGAGGTTATTTGTGTGGCGATGGGCAACCGCTTGCCACTGCTGGATTATATTTTTCTGCCTGAGGACGACCGCTTGTGTTGCGATCGAAACGTCGTGATATATTATTTTTTGATTTATTTTATTTTTCTACCTACATGACTTTACCGAGAGAACCAAAGAGTATGGATTCCTGCAATCATGAAAGCTTCAAATCAAGTTAAAAATTCAACGAGGAGTTTTGTAAAAAGTAATCCGTGCTCCTGTTTTATCGTGCAAATCTGCAAGCGGTGGATTACGAGGATTTACGTATGTATGTTGAACGTCTTTCGCACAGTTCGAAGCCAACCGTGCTAATCGGACTTCATGGTCTGAATCTTTGCCTTTGCAAGGTAATCGTGTGTGTGGGCTTCATCAAAGGAACACCACCTGTTGTTACTGGACTGTAGCAGCTACGGACGTATGTCACATCGATAAACATAGATTCTTAAGGCTAGCAATACATGCATCGAACCCGATGCTTTCAGTTTCTTTGCTGCATGTAGTTTTTTTTTTTCCGGATGGACGATAGTAAGATGGACAACAATAGGATGGACAACAATAAAATTAAAAGCGTGTTGTTCGGAAAAATGGAAGGAACCGGAAAGGAAGACCTAACAGAGAATGGCTTCACGACGACATAAGAGATTAGTGCTAGAAATGTGGCACTACTTGAGCCTACTGGCACAAGACAAAGGAAAGTGGAAACAAATGACGAAATGTATGAAGAGTATATGCTCATGTTGCATTTCAACTAATGGAGTGAAAATGTA
Organism: Lampetra fluviatilis; assembly: GCF_964198595.1. Classification (NCBI taxonomy): domain Eukaryota; kingdom Metazoa; phylum Chordata; class Hyperoartia; order Petromyzontiformes; family Petromyzontidae; genus Lampetra; species Lampetra fluviatilis. Next base: position 11,854,120 of record NC_136288.1, read on the forward strand.
CAAACAACCCAAAATAGACAAACGATGTAATTAAATATTTTTTTCTTTGAGTAAAATCGTGATTTTAAATTGCAACAATACATCAAATCGCCCGAGTGTGAATCGATACAACCCCTATTAACGACTCTTGTGATATTGGAATTCATTTAAGCGCTTAAGTCATGCTCATAAATGACCCACAACCACTATATTTAAAAGTGATGGGAACTTTCTCCAAATTAAATTCTGCCCGCGCAAGAGATTCGGCAGAAATTGTGTAATTTTTAAATGCCTGTCCAAACCCTCAAGATCAATCGGGTAGATACAAGCATCATAAATAAACCACTGCATCGAAATGCTTAGTCGTGCTATATAGTGGTTGGCAATGTTTTCGGAGTTAGGTATCCATTTCAACAAGAAAATAAGCAATGCACCATTAAAACTTTTTGTTACAACTGTTTGTCTTACCTTAATCGATTTTAACCTAGTGCTCATCTCCGGATTGATTGCACATCCAGACTACAGAGAAGAAAAACAAAGGGGGAGAGAGAGGGATGCAGAGTGAGTGAGCGACAATAAGTATAACCCGTAAAAACAAAGTTTTTCACTATAAATCCTTTATATGCGTGGCAGCGAACTTAATATAAAGGATTTAAAAATATATTCGCCTGTGGAGGACGCGAGGATCGATCCCGCGATTTTTGGCATGGGAAGCGAGGGCGCTACCAACTGCGCTACTCCGCCACGGCCTGTGGAGGGGTTACGCTCTGGGCTCTTACACTGTGACGTTCAGCCAAAGCCATGAATGAGTTCTATTTGAATATATGTAAAATAAAAATGTTTTGCCTAAAAAGTGTAAAATTTTGGGAATTCTTTTTCACGAACATTAATTGTCTCGCACAACGAGTCTGTGTGGAAAATGTCAGCTCGATTGGATCACGGGAAGTGGGTTAAAAAACGACCAAAAGATTTGCACGGTCGTAAGCAAGCAAGCAAGCACGCAAGCACGCAAGCAAGCGAACTTAATATAAAGGATTTAAAAAGACAAAAGGTCTCCAAGAGGAAAATATCGGTAATTATTTTAACGCTGCCAATCACCGTTCCAATTTTCATTAAAATTCTTAATGAATTCAAATGTAAAAAATTTTATGCAAAGCTCAGATAGAACATCATTTACAGCTTGGTCTCAAAGGTGCAAGATAACCACATGTGAATTACATCCATTGAACTACAATAGCCCTTTCATTAATGCACTTTGGCATCTTAATAAGGGGGGGGGGCCTGTGAATGCTGCATGCAGGCATTATCTTTAAAAGCAGGTAGATTGTTTGCACAAAAACCAAGCACACAAACCACAGCTCTTCTTGATTTGATTTTAGCCGGTGTACTCAGAATCAGAGTGTTTTATTTAGACTGGAAGAGGAATCCGATAAGCTATGTCCAGTAGTGGCAGGTCAGCAAGTTACACATGCTTAAGTCAAACCCTATTTTCATATATTGCTCTGATTTGCACCAAGCTCCCCAATGTGTGTTCGCTACTCCAACACTTTATTTTTCAAAATCGGCCTACCGGCCTGTACAAAAAAAGTGACGCCCGCACATGTATGTGTGTGTGTATGTCTATTTGTATACATGTAAGTATAGGGAAGTGGTAGTGTAGCAGTTAGCGAACTGCGTGACCTGAGCTGCATTCCCACTCCCAGCAAATGTGTGGCAAAGATTTTAGCTGGTCCTGGCGCACCCCGAAGTCGACTCAGCCTTAAATAAGTACACGGTACAATGTCAAAGCATCAGTACCAGTTAAGACAGGCAAAACGGGCCTGGTGCTAAGCCACATTACCTATTCGTGCACCATGCCTGTCTTCATAAGGCGCTCGTTAACAGCACTTGCCGCCGAACAGCCTGTGTAGGCTACACGGAAATAGGGTCGGGGCGTTTGTCTTTGCGTGCGTGTAACCCAACGCGAATGTGTGCGTACATCCTGCTCATCGCAGCTGGGGCTGTCCGGTGCAAGGACCGGGAAGGCGTCGGACTGAAACTTGGTGTCAGGGCACAGAGTCCACGGATGATCCTGCAGGTAGCCCTCCTGCTCCACTTTGCGCTTCAGTGTGGAGTTCCAGTGATTCTTAATGGCGTTGTCGGTTCTGAGGGTAAGAGTGGGGCACGCCAGGCTGAAATCAACCGTTTCTCACACAATGATAAATAGGCAACTATTGGTGCCCGTGATAGCTGCGACGTAGTAAACAAAGATCAGAGCAGCAGGCAGGAGTTACAGATTGTATGTTATCACAAGCTGGTAAGCCAGACTAATGCACATACAAAAGGAAGAACAAGTTTAGCATGTGCATGCACACCCACTGGCTCACATTTTAAAGCACACGTGTTATTCATGCTGGTACGCTGAAGAACGATAGTTTTTTTTATTATGCATTTCCAAACTCACGAAATTATACAAATCAGGGAAATTATACTCATAAGCAGTGCAGTGAGATTCATCATCATTAGTTTATGAGTTTTCAGAATTGTCAAAATGTGAAACCGTTTCAGATGGAAGTACGAATGAAAGTACGAATGTTTTTCGGTAATTGCAATAAGTGCCAATCAGCACCTTAAGTTATTTTAAACAATGTATGAAAATATCACTTTGAAAAATGACAAAACTATTCCAAAGCGATAATTTTTAAAATATATTGCGAATGATACTCTTCCAAAGATTAATGAAATGCCACCTTTATATATATAAAATAGGCTGCATTTCTATAATGCACATTTCAGGTGGCCAATACATGGGTTGGGAGGAATGGCAATCAGTCACCTAATAGGCTGGACCCCCTTGATGGATGCAAACCCTTTGGGCACGGTTCGTTAACTTTGCTGGCCGAATTTTAATGTTAATTAATCCCGAAAGGCCACTTACGAAGCAATGCTACCTCGACGCAATGCAAATGAACATCTCTCTACGATGGGCACTGGATAACAAAACAATGCACCCCGACCTCTACCATTGTGCATACTACACTTTGTATGCTATGCGACAAATTCATCTTGAAGCATGTTTGTTTCTCGTCTGATTTATGCTGATATTTACCTCCATTGCCATAATTGGGGAAACATGCCAAGACAATGTTCTTGGGTCATACTTCAAAATGTGAACTTGTCCCTGTGCACAGCTTGTCAAATGTTTTATCTGGTAATTTTTCGTATTTTATTGTATGCCATGTAATGATTTACCACCTTCACAATGCAATGAATTTACACGATTCAGGATCATGATGGAAGTTAAAAAATCAATTATTTTTGCACCATTGTTGCAATTTAGGCTCCGGCAGTGGCTGTGGGGTTTAAGTAAACCATCTCCTGTCTACAGCTCTCTCATCTCCATCTCTTGTTTGGCTCTCTTTCATCTAACTCATGTGCATCTCTTTACGTCCCATAAAGACATATCCTTTAGCGGGTCACTCCAAGAACTTTCACAGGCCACTCTCTCACCACGGTTAGGCAGTTGAAGAACCTTGTGCTACTGCGTAGGCTTTCACCGTTGTGCTGGATAGCTTCTCTGGAGTGTTTTGTTGTTACTCCTCTGTGTTGCTCGCCGTGATGCCCGGCGTTACGCCACACGTCCCATGGTTTCTAAACAAGCTCATAGCGTGTTGTGCAAAACGTATGAACCGAACACACACCGTAGAGCAAACCCCTGCCCGACCGTCGTCACGGCCCTCACCCACGTCGCTCTCACCTCCCGGCCAGCAGCTTGGCGATCTCGGCCCAGCGGTTTCCCAGTTGCTTGTGTGCCTCATGGATGATGCGGTCCTCCTCCTCGGTCCACGACGACTTCTTCACCGCGGGATTGAGGTGGTTGTGCCAGCGCTCGCGACACTGCTTGCCGATGCGACCCTTGAGCTGCTTGGCGATGAGTGACCAGCGCTTGGGACCGTACTTCATGACCAGCTCGATGACCTGCGCGAACACACACATACAAAGGTTCACCATCTAGCCCACAGGGCTAACACTATAACACGAACACTATTTTTATTTTACCAGGGAAGGCCCACTGAGCTATATAGCTCTTTTTCAAAAGCGACTTGGCCACAAATGATAGCTCAGACAAGTGGCTTATCATGTGGAAATGTATAGGAGCCAAATAATCTAAACGCATGTTGATTTTAAATGTGGAGGGAAAAACTGGAGGAAAAAACCACACGTCCACAGGGAGAACATACAAACTCCAAATATTCAGACGTCTGGTTCGGGAACGAATCCACGACCTCCTGTATACTAGGCGTGTTACTTAACATCTCACCACCGTGGCTGTTGGTACAAGCGCTGTTAGCGAGCACACTATGAAGGCCAGCATGACACACAAATCGGGTAGTGGTGGTTTCGCCAACGCCTCGATCAAAATATCTGAGTTGAGAATTAACCGTGCTCATTCCCACCACCTAGGCCCACGCTCATTGCACTATTAGCTGCTCCATACGCGTCCAAGATCAGTTACAGTGCCCACATGTTCAAACATGTTGGCAAGTAAACCTCTGACTTTAAGAAGCAATAAAAAGAGCAATGAATTATATGTCTTTGGTACTATTATACTTAGGTAAGCAACAAATATTTTTTCATGGCGCAATTTAAATGTTTTCATTGGCAATTATATTTTTTTATCGGCCACCCCTACTCCACAACACCATCCCGGCGAATCAAGACATGACTGCACCGTTAGTGAGCACCTCCTCAGTGCTGCAGTTTACACACTGTACCAAGTACGCATTGGGTGGGGCAAGTGGCACAGTAGTCAAGGCAATGCGCGATGAACCTGGCAACCTTAGTTTGATTCCTGACCACAACTAACATGAATGGCGAGTGATATAAGAACTAGCCCTGGGCCAGCTTCCTTTAACAACCAACAATGATTAGCACACTTCCCATGACTGAGAATGCGGGGAGGCTTTCATCCACCAGTGAATTACAAAGGGCTGGAAAGTATAGAAGTAAGAGCCATCCCATTACCTTGTCCAATTAATCTACCACGACAAGCACTGCGCATCGAGCCGAGAATTTAACTTGAAATTATGAAAGCATACAGGGTAGGCTGACATGCTTTCCGACGGAGCCTTTATTTTTCTCCATTTTGCTGAACTGCTTGCTGGTGAAGTCGCAACATCTTATACCTTCTGATCCTCCTCCTTAGTCCACGGGCCCTTCACCAGAGCCGGGTTCAGGACCTTTTGCCAGCGGTGGATACACTGAGCATCACTTCGATTCTGCAGAGAATGAGACCGCATGTACACACACGAGCCAGTGGGGTTTTTTCTTTCTTTTCTGAAAACCACAGTGGCATTTGCATTTGATACACATATACACTGTGTGTTATATTGCATTTTATTGCATGATACATAGCCCTAGCAGTCTGTAACACCTGCTATGATTGGTGGTCACCCATCTGAGCTCCATCCAGACTCAATTTTGCTTCGCTTTAGTGATCGCACAAGATCGAGTACATTCCAGGTGATATGGTTACAGCCTCGGTAGTTGGAAGCAGAGGTCATTGTAGTAGATCGATTTTCATCATCCATATTTTCTATGTTCCCGCATCTATGCTCCTCGCTCTTCACCAACATGCACTGACCAGGAAGGTGAAATCTGGTCAAAACAACTTCTATGACCAACATGATGTGGGGCGTCCCTCATCCAGCAGTCAACTGACATGAGGGCTGTCCGATTAGCGAAGTTGGGTACGTACGGTGCGAAAGTGGTTTAACATACAAACATACCAGACAGGAACACGAGGTTGTAAATTAGAGATTGAAAACACCTTACTGCCATCACTATTAATACTACCCTATACCATATTCTAAGGAGCGTAAGATGCTCTGGAATGGATGTCACACCCAAAACTTGTGCTTGGTTGCAATAAAGTTATACTAATCTCACACATACATACCTGATTATAATCAAATCCCCCCCGACCCCAAACTTTGGCGATAGACTACATAGAAAAAAATGTGTCTTATAATCCAGAGGATAGGATAACATAGCAAAATGTATCTTAGCAAGATTAAGAATGGGAAAAAGCAGCTTATATTATTTGTTTCAATGTTTTGGTTAAAAGCCAGTGATTATAATGACAGTACTGTTCTTGTACGCCACTGACAGTAAAGTCCCTTGTGTTTTATTTGACAATGTTACTGCAGCCAAATATTTAGTTAATATACCTCTGTAATACATACTATGGCAAGAAAAGAAAAACATGTTACAGCTCTCTCAAACTACGTTTGATGTGCCTTGACTAGCCATGCGAATTCACTCATTCATTTTGGGGTCCTGGTGTGTGTGTGGGGAGCAGTAGCATCGTAATTAGCAAACTGCTCTATGAACCCAGCAACCCGAGATCGATTCCCGCTCACAGTTGACGTTGGTAACATATCTGAACCACTTCTGGGCCTCCACAAGGTCAACTCAATTTCAAATGAGCATTCGGTTCGGTGTGTAAATATCAGCCCTGGGGAGACAAAGGAGGCCAGGCGTGGTGCTTGTGTTTTGTTGGCCTTCATCGGTGTACGCTAACAGCACTTACCCAAACAGCCTGTTAAAGGTTAGAGGGGGAGATCTTTATTAAAGGGTACATCGTGCATATTCAACTTACAGTCATGTAGCTTGCGAGAAATTTCCAGTCGTCCGTTCCGAATCGCTCCGCCAACTGTTTCAGCCTCTCGTCCTGAAAGGTATCGCTACCGATCAGCATCTGCACAGGATCAATCAACCGGTGAAACCACAGGCCCCTCCGCTGTGTCAAATCTGGGCACAGCGGCGTAGAGCAAGGAACAAATGGGAATCTTCCAATATTCAAACAGGGCTTCGTCAATATAGAGCTGGAAATTAGCACGAAATTTCAAACAATTATTGTTTCATGTGGAGAAATTTACTTTTGTCAACCACGAAAACCTAAATAGTTTGTCGGTTTGAAAATTTAGTTGCTTCCTGTAATTTGGCAGGGCAGCACATAACAAGCTTTACATCATTTTCAACTGTTTGAATTTAACACCACCTTGTTGGACTTTGTTTGTGGCCTGATGCAAAGCAATAGTATGCAAATAATAACCATTCAATTGAAATAATAAAATAATATTTTAAACAAATCTTATTTTATTATTTCCCTTCTACGTGACTTTACCGAAAGAACCAAGAATATGAAACCATGGAATTGTTTGTTGAATTTAGAAAGTAAAATGTGGCAAACATATTTTGAGTATGGTGGGGTGTGTTTCATCTTCAAGGAACCCAGTAATAACCAAACGTCATTTCAAAACATGAAATTGAGCTGACCTTGAAAGAAATTGATAACCCATAAAAGCTCATTGTCCAGAGTAAGGTTTTGTTCAGTGGGAGAGGAATAAGTGGAATTTGTGAATTGTGAAGTTCACTCTGCTGGCATATGTGGAGAGATGATAGAATACATTCTATCAAAAGAACATTGTCAAGTGATTCAATGAAGCCAATGTGTGTTTCCAAGTATTTTCCCAAATGCTCGTCAATGCTGTGTGCGCTTCCCAACTTAGAATGCAACGCAACAAGGACTATATTCAATTGGTGCGTGTCTTTGTAGGCTTAGCACTATGCAATAGGTAAACGTAAATAAAAAAAGGCATGCCAGATATTGATTAATTGGGGTGTAACCCCACACTGGCGGTTTGATGAATGGTCATGGGTCACAATTCAATGGAAACTTTTTCCATTGTGGCGAATGTAATGGCCACAAATGGCTGCAGGGGGCCACATGAAACCATTACACAACCATGTGAATGAAGAAGAGGATGTCCAGCGAGAAGACGATCACAATAAAATCAGCTCGTGGACAGACGCGACAGCTTAGCGAGGCCTTCATCCAGCAATGCATTGACCATGGCTGCTGCTGATGATGTGAATCTAACAACACCTATTTCTCACTCGCCCAATTTGCCGCACGCATTGTGAACCTAACAAACCGACATTGAATCGACGAAATGATGCATCGTTACAACCCCCCTAAGTGAGCGAGAAAGCCTTTCATTTAGATGCCCTGGGCAAGGCTCCAGCTAGGAGGTTCGAGCGAGACAAGACTCGTAGGACGACTACCTCTTCTCTGGTCCATCGCGTCTTGCTCCAGCCGCGCTTGTACACGTGCTGCTGTGGAACGTCGTAGTCGTGATCTGGCAGCTCCGGCTCCTCCTCCTCCTCCTCTTCCTCGCTGGAACGGAGACAAGTTCACCGTAGATTAGGGCTGTGTGGTGTCAAGTTAATCGTAATGCTTTTTTTTAATCACCTCTGGGACTCCAACTCTTGCCACCAACCTGCATGAGAGCATAAAGGCATTCTGGTTATATCCGAGCGGTTGAGCACACGGCCAGAAATGAAATCGATAAAGGCTTGACAGCTTTGAATGTCCTTTGCAGGAGGACAATCAGCGAAACTAATTAAATAATATTTTCTATCGTAACAATAAAGATCTTTATTTACACATGTGAATATTCCTTTGCAGGAGGGTATTGCTACTTTGGAATGTTTGGAAAATTCCATTCATGAGTGTTTGGCTTCATGTGGGAGGAAACCAGAGTACCTGGACAAAAAACTCGCGGAGGCAGTTAATGCACCGTCTCGTTCTGAGAAACGTAGTGCCAACTTTTTCAGCAGCGTGATGCTAACGTGAGCATCCGAAGCCGCACACCAGCAACGCGGTGCTAATGATTTAACAGGAAACTAGAGAAACACCCAGGTTCAGTTAGTGGGGCACAGGGGGCGGAGGGATCGATTCGGTGGCATTTCAACCCGAAACTCTCATCCGTCTATGCAGCCTCATCTATTCATAGTAATGATCGGTTTTCTTTCACAGTCGATTCCTGTTGCACGTACAATTAATCCCACACAGGGGGTGGGGGGGAAGACCGATACGTAAACTTCAGTAGAAGTAAGAAAACAGCAGGCAACGGTGATTTTTTAAACCAAGCTCTTATGGAATGCATTTCATACAATTCAAAGAATTCACAATCCTTCAACGTGAATTATATATGAATATATATCAATTATGCAATGCCTTTTAGTCTTTCCCACTTTCTCATTTTATGAAAGTGTCGCACATGTGGAAAAACTCACTGTGTTGAGTTTCCCACAAAACAAACGCACAGACTTCTGCAATAAAATGTAACATGCGTGCAGCAGTCTGCATGAAATATTAATGCACGTTATTGCAGTGTGTAATTTTGAATGTATGCTATCAATAACGTACAGCCTTCTGTCAATCCATTGCTGGATGAATACCGCCATATGCTGTGTCAGTCATGAGGGTGTTTTGACCATACTTCACACTGGTTAGTGCGGGTTGGTGAAGGACTGGGACCCAGGACCAGTTCTGATATCACTCGCTGTGAATATTAGCCATGGCCTGGAATTAAACTAGGGACAACGGGATCAGGGCGTGGAGCGTGAACCACTGTGCTACCGATCCATGGTGGTGGAATTTGGTTCGCACATTTCATTATTTTGGGGAGTCATAAACAGCACCTATTGACACCTCAACATTTCAACATGGAATTTATGCAACATCATTCCAAATTATTTTGCAGGAAAGTAAGCGGGCTTTGGCAGTGGACATTGCTAGAACAGATGGCAACCGATGGATGAAACTGGTGATTAAATGACGGCCAGAGAAAAGGAGATAACGGACGCAAGAGGGCAAACAGAGGACACAGAGAGATGCGATCGGTTCATGTGCAGGAGTGAGATGGATTTTGACATTCCATGGACTGCGAGGGATGGCAATGACATTTGGAAGCCTTCATTCAGCAGGGGAAAGACAATGGCTATTGATATCACTGATGATATGCCAAATTATAAGACATCATATGTAAAAGGCACTTGAGTAGAATAATGTGGTTTCTGGAGAGACGTTTACATACAAATTACAATGGGGAAGAACGCTCATCATTTGCATGAGCAGGGAATTTTATGATGGTGTCAAAGGCCAAATCTCAAATTAGTTATTTTTAATAACATCCCTAAATAACTACGGGCTGCCCCGCAAGAGACGAAGACCCTGAATGCACAATCACCTGGTGTAAATAAAGCACGTCAATAAAAACGTAAAAATGTATATCAAATAAACATTTTAAAAAGGGGTTAAAATATCCCTGTGGGTTGGCGTGCGAGCGCTCATTAATCACAGTTTAATCTCACCCTCAAGCAAACAATAGCACCTCCCTTTTGTCTGGCACCCTTCTGCATCTCAGTGAAGTGCTATTTCAAATCAGCACGAGGACCCTATTTTATTCCAATCAGTTGTGACACTGGAGTGCCAGCTGTGGTACGGGCAATTCTCACCTCGGATAATGCTCACCTATAAAGCCAGCACACATTGCATCGAGAGTGTTCGGGTTTTGTCAAGGCAACAATATTCTGGGACCCCCCCCTGCCCCCCCCCCCCGCTCTGGGAGTATACTCCCATGCCACGGTTTTCCAATTTACCCAACAGCCACGTGTCGTCGCATTGCCCTTGCGCTATTAATATTCAACATTCGCTGGGGAAAAAACAAAGAATCCTAAGCAATTGCGTTTATTTCCCCTTGGCCGTGGGAGGACCTTTAGTTACACGCCACGACTGCTTGTTTCTATTGGGAGGACGAGACATTCAGGTGAGATAAGGGGGCAGTTTTAAAAATCAAAAGCCATTAGAGGGTTGCAGCGCGGTTAGCACAGAGGTATCCGCATGTCCAAGACAATTTGCATAATTGACACTTTGACAAGGATTATAATCTCGAACGTTACCTCTGAATTGACTGCACAGCCTCTGCCCTATACGGTACTTGTGTTAGATCCCGACAGCCACATGCATCTTACGCACACCGTTCCCGCTTGAATCAATAGAAGTTATTATTTATAATTCAACAAAAACAACCTCGTGAGCGCTCCACATTGATACTCTTGTGTAAAAGCAACGACATTCTTATGTGCACCACGGTTAGGTAATTAGTCTCGTGTATTACACCGATAATTATTTTTGTTAACAAATTGCCAAAGCAACATTATGAGCGACCAGCACAGTGATGGAATGAAAGCTGTGTGGGCCAGATAATAAGACTAACATATTCCCAGTTCTAAAAGATCACAGATTATCTGACGACATCCCTAGATGACATTAATCCTCAGTGAACGTTTTTTCCTCATTCATTGAATACATATTGACTAGGGGTGCACCAAATATAAAATTTTACAAATATGCCGAATACCGAACACCTTATTTTGGTTTACTGTGGAAAAAAAAATATGGCCAACTAATATAAAAAGTTTTCAATAAACTGATAAGTCTCTGTGTCTCCCTCCATCTCTCCCTTTGCCTGTGTCTTTATTGTTTCGATAGCTATCTCCATTTCTGTCACCATCTGTCAATCTTTCGGTTTTCCCTGTGCCTCTGTCTCTCTCCCTGTATCCCTGACTTTCTCTGTCTGTGTCCATCTTATCTCTCTTCTGTCTCTTTATTCCTCTCACTCATGTCTTGGTTTCTCACACACCATGTGCTTGCAGTGGAGTTGTTACCATCGCAGCTCCCATCCCGTGCCCTGCCCTCCTCTTCACACCCATCCACGAGTGGTCACGTGACTACGACAGCCCACAGTGATCAAAACCAATATTCGGCTTCACATTTATTCTTCCTGCAATTTTTCTGAAGTCAAAAACTTAATTATTAATCCCTTTCTATATTTGAGTACTGTTCGGAGGCAGTTGCAAAGAGGTGGTGTCCAATGTGCTGAAAATGTCTCCATAAGATTTTTTGCAAGGAGAAATCCGCCTCCCACATCTGCCCATTCCTCCATATTTCTCATTCTATTGGGCAATCATACCCATTATCCAAAATAATGTGGACCACTTGTGGACGAGTATATATTTTTTCAACAGAGTACTTGTTGCAGAATAATTCCTTTATCGCCTTGTTAAGCATATTCATCCACTGCCAGTGTGCCGAAGACTGGCTCTGAGCCAGGAACATGACAACATGATGCAAAATTGTGGTACAAAATTGGTACCACAATTAACCGAAAGCCAAGCACAGCACTGCAATACTTACATCTGCACAAGACAGGGGTTATATGTGCCCATTGTTGTTTCATATAAGTGCGGCACCCAGTAAGGCTGGTGCAACACGTGCAGATGTTTGCGGGTGACACGGTGACAACGTGGAGATTGTAGCCAAAACACTTCCCATTTGAAGCAGCAACTTGCTGTAATTGGCATGCAAACAATCGGGCAAATTTGCCGAAGCATGGGGCATGACGGATGTAAATTTGGAACGTGTCAGAAAGAAAGCACAAATGTGGACAGTGCATCGAACCAGATACGACGGATGTCAGTGGCTGGCTCCATAATAAGGCCATCCTAACCCACTCCTCGATCTCTCTGTTGTCACATAAAACATTTGTGTGTCAACAGGCTGATGGCAGCGATCGTCGTAGCTCGCCATGCTACCGTCTGTGAAAATGAACATGGATGCACGGAGCTTTAGCTATTAAAGCAGCAAAGCAGCTTGTGACCAAAAGCACTTTTCAATGTTAAATCTAGATTGAAAACTAATTAAATAAGACGTTTGTTGTGTTTAATTTGTTGTCCTATCCCCACACCTCCAATTAGCAGTTGCGTACGTGCGTTGCGAAAGAAGTTCAACATACATACAAACGTGCACCAAATCTCACTAAATCTTGTTCATAATGGAGTGGGAGACTGTCTATAAATATCAGGTACCTTGGGCTTTGGCTGCAAAGTGGCCAGGGTAAGCATATATATACAGCCCTTTGTGGTTTGCACACTGCACCTGGTACTGATTTGAGGCAGAGTCAAGCTAGGGGAAACCCAGGATTGATTCAGATAATTTTCACTGTTGTTGGCCGTGAGCGCGAATCGAACTCAGGTCACCAGTTTCGTAGCGCAGCGCGCTCACCGCTACACTGCCACTTCGCATATAATACCACAATATAAGGGCATATGATGTGTATGATGTACACACATCATACCACCCCATACACCTCACACAATCGAAGGTCGTGAATTCAAATCCTGGTTGGAGAGAGAGCGGATGACTCTACCCATCATCACTTTGTGGAGAAGTTTAACAATGGTTTGCCCAAGACTCACCCAACCCCCCCCCCTTTCACGAAAGTAATATGGAACTTCCACCACAGGCTCTATAGGGATGTGAATGTGAGATGAGCACCAATGCCTCGATGCTCATTTGAACAGAGAATAATCATCATGAGGCATGGTCGATTCACAGCTGGATGAAGGCCTCTTGCACATTAAGTCGGTCATGGGGGATTGTTTGCCAACGCTTCACCGTGCTGGTCAATGTGGTTAGTGAAGAGCAGGGAGGCCCAGGCATAGTTCAGATATCACTTGCCAATTATGTTAGTCATGGTCAGGAATCATACGCAGTTCACCATGTTGGTAGGCAGTGAACCACTGCACCACGACTTCCCCTCGTCAGAAAATGGCAGTACGAAAAAGGATTCTTAAATCTATCTCTGTAAAGGAGCATTTTTCCCTCCTATATAAAAACGCTAAGTACTCCAGTCTCATCCCACGTGTAAAAAAAAACACTTATTCATGACATTGGCCAAACATCCCGAAGGTCTTAAAACTCAGTGACGCTTTCCTGGGTAAAGGGTATTATTATTTTTTATAAATATATAGTCTGTTGACCTATTGGTCTTCTAGACTGACTAATAATATTAAGCAAGTAAACACTGGATTGGTTGTGACATCCTGGGTCCCATCAGTCAGATTCACGTTTGCTTTTTTACAAATTCTGATTGTTTTCCAATTGTCGATGGTAAAGAGCAACAATAAAAATAAATTGTGATTACATTTGTAGCCAAGTGTTTTACTCACCTGTGCTCCAGGTCAGTGTCCTCCATGCTTCCCTCCACGACAAAGCTGCAAATCAGAGGAAAGGCGGGTGAGAGGAATCAAGAGCAAACAATAACATACATCTGGGGTATTCATTAGCCCATGCCACACCATGACCTATTGACCGCATGACGACTGAGGCCCAGGAGGAGGAGGGTACTGTGCATCTGTCCTCCCTCTCTCTACCTCCTTTGGAAATCAATAAGAGGCAGTGGGCCATGCGATTACAATGCAGCAATCGCTGAATAAAAACCCATTCACGATGCCGATTTATACACTCTGCATAATGAACTGAGATTGTGGGGATATATACACACAACCAAAATTTTCTCGCCTACCCAGAGGCATAAACACTACATAAGTAAGCAGACCCCTCTCAGTACTCACAAAACTATATCTCTACTAGTTAATGTGCACATTTAAAAGATATACTGTAAAAGCTGGAATTATGTTTCCCTGCTTAGCCAAGAATTTGTATTCAGGTGGTCTATAACCAAATCAGGCTGCAGTGCTAATTGGTGGGTACAAAAGGGTAGTGCAGCCAAATATATTTACTGTACTGACCGACCCCGCATCTGTGCTCCCCACCTTCACTAATTTGTAGATCAGTGTGGTATAATACTGCCTAAAGGACCTCATGGCATGATGTGACTCATTCAGCAGTGGAGTGAGAAATGAGCCTTACATATATTAAAGCTGTTTATATTCCAAAGGCCAGTTGGCTAATCAAGAAAAATATTTCATGAGATGTATTACTCTCTAATAATGGCATTGCTTTTAGAGTACTACAGTACATTTCTGCATAACGGTATGGGACATAAAAAATACACTTTGGAGTCATAACCTTCAGCAATAAGTCAACACGAATGGTGTCACACTCAATAATGCATTACGTAAGTATTAACCAATGTGGCGCCTTGCAGTGATTTGCAGCCAACAAAATTGGGGTGAACCACACCACAGCATGTGTCACTGCTTTTCAAGCTGAGCTATTGTGGTGGCGTTGGGGGTGGAGGAGGCAAAGGGGAACTTGCATCGTAAAGCCCTGGACACAATGGACTGTTTCAGCTGCCACGTGTGACCGACCATAGTGGCAGATGTTCTTCTCAGGAAGCAGGTGCACAACCCCACCACCTTCAACGCCACCACAATCGTTTGCACTCGGCAATGCCACTTAACGTGTTAAACGGCACAACTGTTCACGTATAGTATTTCAGTCTGGCATACATGTGTATGCAGGTGTGAAACTGTGGAACCACGCAATGAAGCCAGTAAACAGAGTTTGGTTCCGGGCCACAGCTAATATCAGTGGCGAGTGATATCTGAAATAGCCCCTAGCCACCACTTTCCCCAAGACGCAGCGACCTCCATCCAGCAGTGGATTTCCAAAAAGCCATACATTATTACGACATTATGTTATACGCGCTGTAAATGCACCACTTTTGTAGTAATTAGAAGAGAAAGTGAAAATGTGCAGGACATTTCCACTCAAATGTCCAGCTTTGGTTGGTAAGAAGGTTCATTTCTAGTTCAACAAAAATACGCGCAATTAAACCAATGGATAAATCATTACAATAAAGCATTTACAGCACATTGTCAATACACTTCAGGATGAAGGTATCCACGTTGGGCATGTGATTGTTTTGACCAAACCTCACCATTCTGGTCAGTGTTGATTGGTGAATGGGGAAAGAGGACCAGGAGGGCTGGCTCAGTTGTAACTCACTCACAGCTGGGAATAAAACTCAGGTCCGTTGGTTTATATCGCATTGCTCCACTCTCCAAAATGACTATACAATGACATTAATATTTTGAAAGTTGCTTAAATCCAGCTACCTCTGTGAGTCGAGCAGCAGGTCTTGTATAGTGGAGTAAAGTGTGGGTATTCCAAACTCTTCCAAGACATCTCTCCCCAGCATGGAAGAGTTGGCCAAAATAAGGACGCCATTACACCATCAGTGGTTTGAGCAGCAATTACAGGTCTCCACCTTTAACTTACTATTATTGCATCTAGCATGCAAAAGATGTGTATGACATCTATCACTATTCATCTTTCAAAAGCTCTACAAGAACCAAATTATTGATTTTAAATGGCACTCCAGCTGTTCATATGAGCAAACACCTTGCCCAAAACACAATAAATGTGGCTCTTAAGCCAGCAATGTGTAATTGAGAAATTCCATTTACACTAACACAAGGCACTTATGCTGAACAAGCCCACAACAATGCAGTACATTGCATTTAAACACGCAGCATCAAGAGTGCTGAATCTAGCATAACCATAACCAACCCCAACACCCTTACAATAAATGCTTCGAGCTGAAGGCAATCCCAAATTGAACAGAGCCACTCATACATCCACCGAGTGGAGTGTATATCTTAAGAGCAGTCAAAAATGTATTTCAGTGAAGGGACATGCACAGTCATTTCATCAATCCACTGCTGAATGAAGATCCTCCACACCGTGTCGGTTTGTTTGACCATACTTCAACCACGCTGCTCAGTGTGTTTTGGTGAAGTATAGTAGTGTACATATAACAATGCTTGAGGTTGTGTGATCAAACGAGAACAGCATTTCAAGTGAATTCGTCATAGGCCTTACAGTAAATGTTTCAACATTAAAAGCCAAGATGTGCATCAATTTATTATGCTGAAAAAAAACTCTTACTCAACAAGAGCCTGTCACTTTCACCATGCTAATGCAACAACAATGATTTCAATAATGAACTATTATGCCATTGTCAAGTGCACATTACAGTACTCAAGATTTGATCACTGCATTTTATGAGTAAAATCATTCTTGCTGGTTGCAGTTATTTGCCTCCCTACGTCGTGTCGGTCATGGTGGTTGTTTCACCATACTTCACCAAGCTGGTTATTGCTGGTTGCGAGATGCAGTTTTACATGAACGACGTTTTTTAACATTTAATTAAATTACTATTATTAAGGCAAGGGCGTGGGAGCAACAGAAGTACAACAATTGATGTTGCTGCATTGTCCTGGGCAGCCGACAACGAAGCCAAAATAACCAATCGCCACTAATAAAAATATAATTACAAATTGTATTACTTTACACGTACTGTATGTACTGTTAAACAACTAGCAGCGTACATGCGCGAACGTGTGGAATTCATAATAAAGGTTTTTTTTGGGTTAGATCGCGTAAGTATGTGTCGTAACCCTCCACCATCCGACACAGGCAGGAAGGTTTGTCACGTAAACAAAATGCGCCAATTAGTTTCCTACTTCAGCCCACCGGTGTGTTGGAGAGCAAATCCACAACATTTACAATTCGAGTGCGGCGTCTCGCTGGTAATTACATGTTGTGGATTTACTCTCCAACACACCGGTGGTCTGAAGTAGTAAACTAATTGGCACGTTTGATTTACGTGACAAACCTTACCGGCCGTGTCGGGTGGTGGAGGGTTACGACACATTTATAC
Source organism: Lampetra fluviatilis (assembly GCF_964198595.1). Classification (NCBI taxonomy): domain Eukaryota; kingdom Metazoa; phylum Chordata; class Hyperoartia; order Petromyzontiformes; family Petromyzontidae; genus Lampetra; species Lampetra fluviatilis. The sequence goes on from NC_136288.1 coordinate 11,871,462, forward strand.
TTCCGCGATCAACTCCAAAAACCTTTATTATAAATAATATTGAGAATAGGTTTTCCCATTTTTTCTGGCAACAAAACAGGTTAAATTTAGATTTAAAGCTTTCGTGACTGCAGGGATTCATCTTCTTGGTTCTTTCGGTAAAGTCACGTAGAAGGGAAGTAATAAAATAATAAAAATAAAACATAATAAAATAATTCTCACGACGTTTCGTCTTCAGACGCTGTCGCCTCGACAGACCTGGTTTTCACCTGAGGACGGCTGCTTGCGTTGTGGCCGAAACGTCGTGAGAATTATTTTATTGTTTTTTTTTATTATTTTCTTACTTCCCTTCTACGTGACTTTACCGAAAGAACCAAGAAGATGAAAAACAAAACAGGTGTTAAGATGTTAAAACACCAAACTGAAGCCTTTTACAATGAATCAGGTCTGCATTAACCACAATACTTGTGGTCAGAATTCAAACAAAAACCACTGATAATATATGTATTTTCTTTGAAACCGATTGATCCACACCAGAGACGGCTTTCTTTCGAGCCTAGTCTGAAAACGGTGCTATGACTTTCGGTTAAATTATAATCAGAGTACTTGCTGTAAAAGAACAATACAGCCTTCTGGAGGCAATAACTCTAGTGGGGTTGAGTTTTGGCGCTGCTACGCAAATAATATCTGTAATTAGGCAATTAACCTGCATGTTACGACTGCACAAGTCATAGCATAGGTTATGATATATTGTTAATCAGTAGAGTTGCTCTGATGTGCAATTGAATTCAGTGGCCGCAAAATCAACAACAAAAGAAACCACACTCGAGTGTAGGCCTCTCTCCCCCCCCCCACTTCACCAACCAGCACTGACCAGCGTGGTGAAGTATGGTCAAAACTCCTACGACCGAAACAACGTGGGGGGGGGGGGTCTCATCTAGCAGTGGAATGACACAAAGGCTGCACATAGAAATGATCAAAGTGATCCAAATCATATCCCAGTTTCTCAGTGCACAACAACGGAGATGCCTCATCTCTCTTGACAGCCCCTGTGAGTTGGTTTACAACGTAGTAGGCAGCTTTCGTGACCAATATCATCATTAATAAATGGGTTTTTTTGGGGGGGGGTGTTAAATCGTGTAAATATAAATGTGTCTTGTGATTTAAAGCTTTCGTGACTGCAGGGTTTCATATTTTTGGTTCTTTCGGTAAAGCCACGTAGAAGGGAAATAATAAAACAAAAAATTAAAAATAATTTGTATTATTTCCCTTCTACGTGACTTTACCGAAAGAACCAAGAATAGAAATGTGTCGTTAAACCCGTCACCACCCGACACAGCCAACTAGTAAGGTTCGTCACGTAAACAGAACACGCCAATTCGTTACTAGTGCAGCACATCGAGTGTGTTAGAGCACTAATCACCAACATTTACTCGCTGTCATCACCAACATTTACTCGCTGTCATCATCACCACCACCACTCTCACTCCACTGCTGAATAAATGACCTCTCTCCTCCAGCAGCGGTGTAAACATCCACATTGACATGGCGGGGGGACACAACTTCCACTGCACAACAGCAAGCACCGACGACTAAGATGATGATGATGATACAAACACGGTAACGTTGCTGTGTTACGATGATGATGATGTACACGAGAGGGATGGAAGCTACGGCAAGGAATGAATGAAACGTAAGCAATGGAGACGGCGTGAGAGACCTTCATCCAGCAGTGGAGACACAACCCACGATGGTAATGCTCTTTAACAAGCGTGGCATGGAGACAGCGTGAGGACAGATGCATCCAGACCACAACCGACGAGGAGAGCAAACTCACCTTATGTATTCCGTCATGTTTCAGTAGGATACAAGTCGCGGCTGGTTGACGCCCTATATATACCAACCACTTGCTCGAATATGTAACAAAATAAATAAGATGACAGTAACACACACACGGACTTAAACACCGCCTTATTGACCGAGACAGCGGCTTGTTGTACGCTAACGTCAGTGCCCGGGACTCGAATGAGGTAAACTTAACGAACGAACGAACGAAAAACTCGCACGACTGCAGTAGCTTCCTCACCAACTCCCCACCCCCCCGCGGTGTTTCCCACCGCCTAACCCCCTCTGCTTCCCCTCCCAGTGGACTTCGTAGGAGCCCGGGCACCGCGGGCGGGAAAACAAAAACAGCGCCCCTCTCAGCTCTCGGTGCCGCCAAATTTCCCGCGAAATCCACCCGCGGGACCCCAGAGCGCATGCGCGAACCTGCGCTCCTTATATGAATATTCGTGTTCCGGTGACGGCGCCGGTGCCCGGCATCGCCCCCCTCCTAACGTGGTATGACCACGCCCACACACGGGGTTGACCACGCCCCTCGATTTTCTGTCGGGGTTTATTATTAAATTATTACACGCTGAGTGAAGTTTGAGTGAACTTTATCACGTAGGCTTTCTCGATCAATATTATCCATAATAGAGGATTTTTTTGGGGGGGTAGATCTTGTAAATATAAATGTGTCGTTCAACCTGCCACCACCCGACACAGCCAATTAATAAGGTTTGTCACGTGAACAAAACATGCCAATTTGTTACGAGTCCAACACACAACATTTGCAATTGGGGTACTGTACTGTGGTTTACTCTCAAATTTGATGTGCTCAATAAAAGTGGGTGGCTTCCTTTCGATGTGTTTAATTTTCTGTATGCAAGCCACCAACTTTTATTGAGCACATCAAATTTCATTAATTCCGGGGTCAACATTTTTTTCGGAATCAGATATTTTTTTTAATTTATATTGCAGGAGGAATCCCGGATGAAGCTATTCTATTAAACAAATTTATTTTTCAGATTTCCAGTAGGGTCGGGTCAGAACATTACAACAAACAAGACAAAGACACGATAGCAGTGCAAAGTATAGGAAAGGTAAATAAATCTCGTAAATATTCTTGGTGCTTTCGGTAAAGTCACGTAGAAGGGAAATAATACAAATAAAACATTTAAAAAATTCTCACGACGTTTCGGCCACAACACAAGCAGCCGTCCTCAGGTGAAGAAACAGCTCCAATGAACACTGCTAAGCTTGGCAGCGTATTTAAGCTGGGTGGGAGAAGAGCGCTCTTCTGTCTTTCCGACAGCGCTGTGTCTTCACCTGAGGACGACTGCTTGTGTTGTGGCCGAAACGTCGTGAGAATTTTTTTTACTGTTTTATTTTTATTATTTTATTATTTCCCTTCTACGTGACTTTACCGAAAGAACCGAGAAGATGAATCCCTGCAGTCACGAAAGCTTTAAATCGAAAAAATATCGTAAATGTATACAAATAAAACGAAAATATATATTTTGTATCTCACCAGGTAAAGCCCACTGAGCTATTAGCTTATTTTTCAGAAGCGACCTGGCCACAAATAATATCTCAGCAAAGTGGCTGGCATATCATGTCGAAATGTATAGCAGCCAAATACTCAGTTTAACCCCGATGAAGTTTGGAAAGCTGAATGGAGTTCATAAGAACCCACAAACACACATCTTGTGAAAGACCCAACGCAGAATATTCCTGGGTTTGATCTTCCACGAAGCTCATGGTCCACCTAAAACTGCATTGAATGCACAAACCGTGGCAGTAGATGCGGATACCTGATGCACAAATGGAGCATTAAAAACTCTCCAGTAGTGTGCGACTTGTCTTGTGGTTGTTGTTGGTTGTTTGACTTGCATCCCACTGGGATTTTGCACACAGCGTTGGTGTACGGTGATTTCTTTTCTGCAATATTTTGCTGTCTTTTCTTGGATTTTCTGTTTGCACTTAGTCACATATTCACTTTAAGATGTTTTCTTGTTCATGTTTTTGTTTGTTGCGGTTGCACCCGATTCAAGAGCCGAATCGCTCACAGGGCTATACCTAATAAATGAACTTGAAATTGACTGTGATCGTCCAGAACAGACCGTACAACAGAAAACGACGCGATATCCGATCCACACATACGTAGGAGACATCACAGCGATGATACTACTCCGCTGTTCCTGGCGCTGCTATCTGGGCTTGAACACCTGAATGTGAAATTGCAGTCGTTGCTCTGCGTCTACATCAGCAACCGTACGAAAGAAGACGTCGAAGGATAATCAGAATCAGAAAGGGTTTTTATTCGCCATGAAAGTTCGCACAGACAAGGAATTTACTTTGGCCGGAAGGTGCATACATTCAACATTTAGGAATTTTAAATCTTAAATAAGTGGTTTACAAGTCTAACTATACTAAAGGTACAAGTCTAACTAATACTAAGGAGCTAAAGTATGTAAAAATTGAATGAACTAAAATCTAAAATATACAATAGCTATAATATACAATATAAAATTACAAAAATGCAAAGAATGCAAATAAGTCTCGTTTATAAGAGTAACCTGGGAAGCCAAACCCCCCCCTCCCCCCCCCAAAAAGAAACAAGGTACAGCAATGAAGTCAGTATGAATCAGAGCAAAAACAACCGTGTTGCATGAGATAATCGAAAATAGTCCACAAACATCACCATCAGAATATGTATCCTGGAGGAATCCGATGAGCTATGAAGCTCTTTTTAACAGATGCCCAGGAGGGCGCTGGTCAGCGAGTTATCCCGACGAACAATACAACACAAAACGGTGTAAGAGCAAGAACGAGAAAACACAAGCAAGTAGCTATACATAAACACGCAAATCAAGTATTGAAGTACAGATTGCACAAGTGCATACATTCCTACCAATGTATTCAGCTTTGGCAATGGCAGCAAAACAGCAACAAAAAATTAACCCGTAAAAACAAAGATTTTCACTATAAATCCTTTATATGTGTGGCATCGGTTTTATTTTATTATTCATTTCTGTTTTTCTTGAGTAAGAGTTTCATTTTTATCACATTGGTATTTTAAATTAAATATGAAATTGTTTTTTTCCTAAAAAGTGGAAAATTTTGGTGAAAAATTTTCACGAAAATAAATTGTCACGCACAACGAGTCTGTGTGCAAAATGTCAGCTCGATTGGATCACGGGAAGTGGGTTAAAAAACGACCGAGAGATTTGCACGGTCGTAAGCGCACAAGCAAGCAAGCACGCAAGTGAACTTAATATAAAGGATTTAAAAACAGTCCCAGACCACACTGGGTCGACACAGGCCCTGAATTACGCTGCACATTCATATTAAACAATATCAATAAGATTTAGTTGTAGGTCGGCTGATCGTGTATTTCTGTTTTGAGAGGATATAATGCAAGTGAGACAGCATTAATGCCTTTCTTTATTAAGCGTTAGCGACCTGCAGTACATTAGGTAATCCCTTCTCAGACTTTTATGTCCTCTGCTAATTTACACAACCTGTGCCCTAACAATTATCCGACCGCGTTTTAATACGGCGAAATCTCAACCTATTAACGATAGACGCATAAGCTGGGCCAAGACAATCAATTACATAATGGGAAGAAAACATTCGTGCCATCAGCGACGTAAGAAAAAAACATAATAAAAAATATAAACTTGTTAAATTAACTATTCCAGAGTTTGTTACACTTTCCGCTGCATAATGCAATCAACTCGGACCCGTTCGCTTCATGTGCTACAGTATTTGACGTATTATATAAGTGATATGGAATTTGCAAAACAAAGAAGATTAAGTGTCCTATTATACCAGAACAGAATAGTTTAGTGTACGTGTTATCCAGTCCATGTGTAGATATAATATGCGCAATAGCCTGTTCTCCATTGAATTGAATTCTTCATTGGGTATTATATTTGGATGATATGTTTCAAGGAACAAACTACGGTTTCATAATTAACACATGCCTTCGTTCAGTCGTGAATACCCCTCCCCCCCATCCTATCTCACTCCTCGCCACGCTATCAGTTCAATAGATCAATACAATGGAATTATCATCACCTGTGCCAGAGTGGATTACACAAATAAAGCGCACATTGGCCTACTATAAAGCACATCTAATTCAAATTGTTCGCCTTAAGCGCAGAGCTGCAAACCTCTCGGCTCAGCATCTCACACTGAGTTTGTTATTCAAGGTAGGTGTACAACGTTCAAGTGTTATATCACAAGGGCGATATCAATATCTCCTGATTATATGTTTAATGAAGAATAATGTACAGGGTGCTCCAGATGTCTTATGATCCCCAATTAATTGCCCCCTAACATGTTTTTTCCTTTGCGCATTCGTTTCAGTTTTAAATCAGCCTTATTTAAAAAACAAATAGTTTGAGAATTAAATGGGGGTCACGAGACATCTGGACCGCCCTGTACAAGATTAAAATCTGCTACTGCCTGACTAAGGCCTATTCCAAGCCATGTCCGGTTATGGGAGTTGTTTGGATATACGGAAATTCTTGTCTTTGCTGGTCAATGGAGGTTTGTGTGGTTGTTAGGTTTGCACCCAAAGGCGGGTTCGGATGTCACACTTTTCTTGGATTTTTTTTTTGCTGTCTTTTCTTGGATTTTATGTTTGCACATAGTCACATAGCCACTTTAAAGGTTTTCGTGTTCATGTTTTTGGTTTTTGTTGCGGTTGCACCCGATTCGAGAGCCGAATGGCTCACAGGTCTATACCTAATAATAAATTAACTTGAACAAATCGAACTCGGGCAGCACAGGTATATGGCGAAGTAAGCAAACCACTGCCCACCGACCCACCCAAAGATGTATTCTCCTCTGTATTATTTATTGATCATGCCGATCTAATATATATAACAATTCTGTCTGCAGCGTGTAAACGTATTTGGTTGTAATATTGCATCACTCTGGTATGGTATTTGTGCGTTAGGATCTACATTTTAAAGCACCCTGCGCTTAAGAGTTTAATAGTTGGTCACGGCTAACATCAATGGCACGTGTGATATCTGCATTGTTATTACCCTCCACCTCCCAAACCCCATTCTTTAACCAACTCGCACTGATAAGCGTGGAGTAAAACAACGCATTATCTCATCGTGATGCATGTTCATCCAGCAGTGGATGGATTAAAAGCTGAAATTATGAACTACAATATGTATTTAGCGCACGTTCGTGAGATGGTGGCTTGGAGAGGCTTTCGTATAGCAGTGGATTCATCGTGGGTAATGTACTGCATTGCCATTGTTGTTTTCAAAAAGCTCCGTCATGTGACCTGAATGACCTATACACTTTATTTGTGAACTGGCTCAAGATTAAAAGGCTCATTTGTCCATCACTGGTTCCCAGAAACCATCGGCACAGGACTTGGATTACGGTCCCGAGCATGGACGACAACTCTCGTTCATCGCTGGAAAGCGGCCTGCTGGAACATCTGGGAGATCACTTTCACGTGGCTTTCATACCTGGCGGTGCAGAGGGTGGGGAGAATGGTACGTCGTCTCCTCTGTGCCTGTGGGCCCTGGCTCGCGAACACCACGAGAAAATCGAGAGCGTGCAGAATAGCTGGCAGCCTCGCCTGCAAGTTCAACCCACGCGTGGCGTTCACACCGTGACAAGTCGAGATCCAGCTGAATGCGAAAAAAATAACAACCGTGGGTTCCCAATTCTTGCCTTCGAGCAGTTGGACGAGGATCGGTCTCCAGCTGCGTGCGGAATGGACTCGAGCGAGGAAACGGGACGTAACCTTGCCGTCGAAGGCCTCTCGCCAGCTGCCGTCGAATGGATGGATGCAACGCGAACGACCGGCAAACCGTACGGCCAAGAGGAGTCCGCAACGGATGCCGTTTTGAGTGCTAGTATTGGGCCAAAGGTGAAGCTTGCGAACCGACCTTCCATGTTCGCAGCTGTGCTATGCCATAACGTGTCGCCTGGAGCCAGCAAGTGCAGTCCGTGCCGTGTTAAGTTTTGGGCGTTTGCATACGAGCGGCAAGCGAGGCGGGTGAGGAGCATCGGTTGGATATCTTGTCTGAACAGCAGCAAGGGCCCAATGCTGAACCTTTTCGTATGAATATAGACATCGGGCACCTGAGCATACCTGTCAACCCATAGTTTGCCCGTATTCTTGTACAGAGAAATTGAATGTGCAGGTCCATACGGCGGACATCTATTTCAATACGGGCTTTGTAGGATGACGTTGAGATTTATAAGGGCACGGGGTGACCAATAATATCTGAATTGGTCCTAAGGTAGGCACTGATAAGGGGTTGACGGGTATGCACCTGCTGCCGTCGGTTGGTTGCATATTTAACATTGACGCATGGATTCCCTAATGACCGATAAGACTGAAATGATAAATTTGACTTCTGTTCTCATTGCCTTTTGGCAAGATTTTTTTTAATGTAAGTGAAGCTGATTTTTTTTTTTTTGGGGGCTCGTCCAACGAAACAATTTAAACCAAACGTGCGGTAGTGATTTACCCGGCGTGTTACACGAATGCTCCGTGCGCAAGACTTTAAAAAGCAGCCACACACTTTCCTTTTGGAAGAAATTGCCATGTTCTTGTAATGTATTTAAAACGCCGGCCCCAGTGCTGTGTAATGAAATCACGCAATACACACGAGGAAGCAATACACAGTGTTTATTTTGCAGGTACAGGACTATTACACCAACACGGGGTGACATTCTAAAGGTATTGAATGACTTTGTTTGAAGAACACTATCGAAGCACATTGTTTTGTGGCGAGCAGTGAAATTCCCTTTTTAAAACAATTCAATCCGCGGAACATTCTTGCCATTTGCGCAAAGCATATTAGGCAAACAAACCGGACAATTTCTTCAACCTTAGAATCAAAACTAGAATTAAAATATCCCTTATTTCTATGTATAGCTTTGTTCACCGGTAACATTTAGCACAGCAGTTGTCAGTAAACTAAAGTAAACATTACGTATTACAATATTACGTTACTGTATCAGGTTAAACAATTATCTAAAAACATGGCACAAACAAAATTAAGACAAAATAATTTTTTCATCCCACTTCCAAACCATCTTCATGTTCACAGTTACATTCCTTTAAAATTATGAACACCAAATAGGTGTTTTAAGTTAACGCCCTTTTCTATTAATCAACACTTTATTTGCTACAGCATAGCTGTGGGCCATTTCAATGATTGAGCCAATTGTGGCCCAATCCACAGGCCGAGTGGTCAAATGTAAAAGCATAGCAAGACATGGGGCCTACTGTTATTGGCATCAGTAGGTCCATTGCATGATCAAAGTAGGCCATATAAGCCATAGCTTATATTGTCCAACTCTTACCACGGCTCCTGATCCATGCAGTAATTTAAATATACATTTTTCTGTTACACGTCACGGTGGTTATTCTAATTTGGGAGTTACCCATCTGTGTGTGTGGATCCCAAATTAATGGCAGTGTGTGTGTATATATATATATTTAGCTCCTCTGTATTTTCTGGTTGTTACATTGTTTTGCAGAAATTAAATTGTGCCAAAGCACGCGGTACACGCACAGGAGAGCTGTATAGCAAAACCGTGAAAAAAAACCTAAGCAGCAGGAGTGGGGTATGTGTTGGTTTCTGGGTTGTCGACCAGACTGGCACCAAATCCACCTTTTTTTTTTTTGCCCAGGCGTAACGGCTCAAGGCATGCAATGGAATAGTGGTAAAGTGGCAGGTTTGCTTACTTTGTATAACTGCGTGACAAAGTTTGATTACATTTTTAGGCACTAATTTTTCCCTTCATTTACAACCTTGCTCCTGTATTTAGAGAAGATTGAAAAACATAAATGCTCTTCACATTTTCCTGCATTTGGCTCCAATAGCTTCATTCATATTTTAAAACATGCATACAACATTTTTTTCTGGACCCCTGCTCTTTCAAGTTTTGACCATTTTAAAAACTTCACCTTGTGGGCTTTAACTTTTTAACTCAATGCATTGAATAAAAGCAATGGATAAAACATCAACATTTGCATGTGTCGATGTCAATACCTTAGAATGTTACCAGCTGCTCCCAATGAGCTACAGCACACACAGAATTTCAAAATAACCTACTCAATCGTCATTGGTCCTTTACAGCTAATGATTAATAGCTAGCATGCTTGGGGCATGGTGACGGGGGGCGGATAGGGCATTTTCTTTTAGTCCTTAGAATTTTTTATAAACTTATTATTTGCTAACCGGGTTAAAGCACACAGACAGAGGCTTCTAACTAATGGCCGGCAAAGACGACCGACCGTTTTCAGGTTTTCCCCGCATTCGTTTTTTTTGTAGTGGTCACTCGGCTCTTGAGCTGAAACATAGTGGTCAAGACTCCTACAGTTGGTCAAAGGTAATGGGGGGGGGGGGGGGGGGGACTGGCATTACAGAAAGGTGAGGTTGTTTCTTTCCCTCTCTGCCACTGTAAAGGCCTCCAATCCAAGATGGAGAGTCGGTTCAAAATTCTGTGGGGGGTGGGGGGGAAACAATAAGTTACTTAGCGAGAGGGTGTTACATCGTCCCCTCGCACAATTTGAACGGCAATGCAACGAAAAATCCCATGCAAGCATGTGCAGGAATTGCGAATAATCGCAGAAGATAAAACACCTGTAATAACATACTTTGTACGGTTGTATAAATGAGTGCACCACAGTCGATAGGCAGCAGCCATGTGGTTGAGTAAAGTGCGGGTAACGCCCCCCCCCCCCCCCTTCAAAAAAAACATCCGGCTAACGATGGAAGAGCTGGCCAATTATCCTCTTCAGGGACTCGCGAGCGCTCCCTCTAGTGAAGGCTCTTCAGACAGAAGAGGCATTGACGGCAAGTCATTTGCACAGCCCGATCTTTACTTTTTCACACAGACATTTGTACACACTGCACACTTGCAAAGACAGCGACGGCCTTGCCAGTGGTGTGGTTGGCAAGGGCATGTAAGAAATTCTCTCCCCCCTCCCCTCTTTGTGGACCGGCATTTAGGCCCCGACAGCCCGTGGGACCTCCATGCAGTTGCACACCATCTACACACTCTATGCCTACGCCCACTGAAGCCATGCTCTGCGAGGTAACCCTTTCCAGTTCCAATTACTTATGTGTACGTCATCAAAAACTGAAATAAAAACACGTTCCTTCGGAGTGGGCAGGTAGGAACTTGGTTGGACAGCGCATTCGTGCACGACAAAGCTCGCGGTCACGTGACGCACTTCAACCAATACGGGAGCGTACATGTTTGGGAGGGGCTATGCACGACAGACAAATAATCCCTGGTGGACAGTGTGGAACCTGCTGTTCCTACCTGTATAAATTTATCGGTACCGATCCTCGCACAAGGCCATGCGGGAGGGTGCGTGGCACTATTTTGTGCCAGCGATCAAGAGTGCGGTCGTGTCGCTACAGTTCTGAGGCGATGTCTTTAAAAACGACACTCACACCTCTCTAAATGAAATTAACGCCGCTTGCGCGTTCGGCGGTGAACAGGACACCCCCCCCCACACCCTACAACGTGCAGACGTCTCGAAACGGCAAACCGAGAGGTGTGTGCGTTTTACCGGCTCCCTCTATTCCTTGCCACCCTCCTTGGCGTGCTCCGATTCCTGGTGCACGACCAGCTTGGTCATGGTGGTCTCCGTCTGCTCCTTGGCCTCCTTCAGGGCTTTGGACAGTTTCTGCGCGGCAAGAAGACGCCACGTAACATTCGTGCGTTTGCGTGTCCCTTCACACAACAGCCAAATCGTCGTCGTCATCACTTTATATATCTACCGCTCCTCCCATCAAATACATCTTGAGGCGCTCAGTCGCCGGGAGAACCCACGGGTGGCAGCTGCCCTGATGAATGCAGCGACGGTCCCCCTCCAAGTGGGCATTCGTTTTTCCCACTTGGGGGGTAATGTTGCTAAGTGTCTTGCCAATTAAGTAATTTGTGAGTAATTGATCACATTTGGCAACATTTGGAGTAAACTAGGTGACAAAGGGAGGTATGGAAGATACATTGTAGTGGTTCGGGCATACAAGCCAGTTGTCTGGAGGCAGGCTTGGTGGACAACACGGAAATCGAATCCGTGCAAGAGAATTGTGTTCCAATAAACAATAAACGTGATTCACGCCACTTGTGTTCACGCGCGTCAGAGGTGCCTCTCGCTTCTCGAAACGTTGTGCCGAAATTAACATTGCCCCCCTTTATCTGACCTCGCGCGCAAAAAAAATCTGAAATGCCAAATATGGCACAGCGGAGACATTTCCAGATTGCCAGTGTGAACAAATGATTTTGGTCGGTCATTGTTACTGAACACGTTTCGTAACATTTTACCGCAACAAGGCAGACCGATGAGGCTTCTGTTGTGTGAGAGACAAACGCGCCCGCACACCATCACATTAAGCTCATTCACTTATTTTCTGCAGCTTCCAAAAGCGAATGTTATTGCGAGCAAAACGTGCCGACAGTCTGAGCTTACCAATTACACGGGACCCTGACCTTTACCTTTAAGATATGAAAGTGATCTGTTGGAAGAAGGCCAAGCCTCATTGCCAGTGCTTTAGTTTAAATTGACAAAGGAGTTCAATGCTTTCCTAAATGTGCAGTGATTAATGTGTGCAAGTGAACACTCAGTTCATCATTGTTCACTTTTCTACGGTTCACAGAATATTTTCCTCCATGTGATTTCTTCATTTTTTTTTATAAAAAAAAATCATGCCAAGTTTGGCCACTTGCGTATATTATCAGCCAGAGGTGGGACAAAGTCATTGTTATGCAAGTCCAAGTCGAGTCGCAAGTCATCAAATTCATGACTCGAGTCTGACTCGAGTCCAAGTCACATGACTCGAGTCCACATCTCATAGGTGGGACAAAGTCATTGTTATGCAAGTCCAAGTCGAGTCGCAAGTCATCAAATTCATGACTCGAGTCTGACTCGAGTCCAAGTCACATGACTCGAGTCCACATCTCATAGGTGGGACAAAGTCATTGTTATGCAAGTCCAAGTCGAGTCGCAAGTCATCAAATTCATGACTCGAGTCTGACTCGAGTCCAAGTCACATGACTCGAGTCCACATCTCAGCTATCAGCACATGCTTTGTTTGCATGTTCACCACAAGTACGTGTGGTTAATTCAGACTTGATTCCTTGCAAAAGTAATCTATTTGGTGCTTGAACATTTTAATACACCTGTTTCATTGCTAGAAGGGGGTAAAACCTTTTGTTATTTTTCATACTTTTGATACTGACAAAAAAAGGTCCCAAGATAATCTCACCGCTCTTGTCCGCTGGATAAATGAATCTTAAACTTTGGAGATAAAAGGCACCGTGGGGGTATTGGTGATGCTGTAGTTATGAGCCCAGCGACCTAAGTTAAGTATGGTCATTCCTCGTTATATGGCAAACTCAATATGTAACGAAATTTCGTGAAGCATAACTTATCAATTACGGAACCAATTCGATACACGTTACACTAAAAGGGCTGTACCTTATTTATATACAATTAAGAGAGCTTTTGCCAACGGTTGCATGAGCAAGCCTTGACATGTTTTTAAGAGAATTTTACAAAAATATTCGTGAAAGGACTAAACATTTTAGTTGTCGATCGATCACAAAACTCAAGTATGCTACGCAGGCTGTGCATGCGCTGTTTTGTAAGCCAAAGAGGCACCCAATTAATCATAATGCCTGCGTCTAACACCCGTGCATTAGAGGGATTATGTGTTATGGAATAAACAAAAAATATCACTCTTTGCAGTGACAAGGTATTATGAGAGTAAAATCATTAGGAGATTGACATCAAAAATCCATACGGGAGAGGGCTGACCATGCAATTAATGTAATTAATACGAGGAGCTACAATTGCATATCGATTGCACATTCGTTTCCCCTTCAAAAAGTTCATTACCACAATTCATTACGCTACCTCTTTGCCAATTACTGATAAACTTCAAAATGGCCACGAACTTGTACCAACGTGCTAATGTATTGCTGGTAAAGGGACCACTGTAACGAAAAACACAATCATTTTCATTTGCAGGGTGGGCAAAGCTAGAGTAGCTTTCATTTCTCTGAAATTCCACTTCAAACTTACATTATTTTTCGATTTAAAGCTTCCGTGACTGCAGGGATTCATCTTCTTGGTTCTTTCGGTAAAGTCACATAGAAGGGAAATAATAAAATAATAAAATTAAACATAATAAAATACATATTATTATGTACATTTTATGATGTTTTTTATTATTATTTTATTATTTCCATTCTACGTGACTTCACCGAAAGAACCAAGAAGACTTACATTACTGCTAAAAATCAACACTGGGCACTTGTTTTTTTAGTTTATGAACCATTTTTTTGTTTTTATTTATCAGGTAAGGCCCACTGGCCACAAATGATAGCTCAACGAAGTGGCTTATGACGTGGAAATTTACAGCAGCCAAATACTCGAAAGGCACGTTGATTCTAAATGTGGTGGGAAAAACCGGAGGAACCGGAGGACCCGCAGAAAAAACCACATGACCATTTGGAGAAAATGCAAACTCCAAATATGCATGCGTCAGGGTAGGGATTGAGCCTACGACCTCCTGTATAAAAGGCGAGGTAGTTAACATCTTGCCACTGCGGTGTGTTTCCGTGTGAATGGGATTTGTATGTATGTATGTAGAACATCTTTCGCACCTTACGTAGCCAACCATGCTAATCGGAGGTGCGGGAGCTACAATTGTATGATAGTGTGTCAAGGGAATGTATGTGTAGTTGAAGACCGATGTTTTTCATAACAGAATGTGGAGCTAAAATAACACGAGAGTTGTCATTTCGTCATCCGTGGACGGTTAAATCGCTACTTACCCGAGAAAATTGAATGATTTTTATAAATAATGATAAAGGCAATGAAGCTTGCAGTTTTACAAACACACGGTTTTGTGAACAGATGTGAACAGAGGCATTTACTCCAAATAAATCGGAATTAAATTTCCATTAATTTAACAATATTAGTTCCGATGAATTGCACCGTGGGGGCCCACACAACCGTGTCGAATCGACGCGGCTCAAAGCAAAGCACGAGTCTCGCAGAGCCCGCGACGCGTCTGCAAATCGTTCAAAGAATGCGGGAAAAATAGCTCCGAGTTGACGGACCAACCTCGTCGTAGTCCTGGTCGCTGTCTCCCGTGATGACGATCCGCTTCTCAATCCGTGTCTCGGTGATGCCTGCCTTAACCGTCTTGACCGAGGTTCGGTGCAACGAAAATGACGGAAAGGCGGCGTTATTGTACGCGCCGTTCAGGAAAGGTAAAACGGCAATCGGCAGCTTCACAACATATAACCAGTGACACATTTGTTTACGTGTGCGCGAATTTGTCATACGTGTTATCTCACTCTGTCCCTCCTCCATGTACCCACTCCTGATTACGGGTCTTTTTCCCTCCTTGCACCCCTCTACTGAAATAAACTTCCCCTAGGCTCAGCACTGCCCACAGACTCAGCACTGCCCACAGACTCAACACTGCCCACAGACTCAGCACTGCCCACAGACTCAACACTGCCCACAGACTCAGCACTGCCCACAGACTCAGCACTGCCCACAGACTCAACACTGCCCACAGACTCAGCACTGCCCATAGACTCAGCACTTCCCATAGACTCAACACTGCCCATAGACTCAACACTGCCCATAGACTCAGCACTGCCCATAGACTCAGCACTGCCCATAGACTCAGCACTGCCCATAGACTCAGCACTGCCCATAGACTCAGCACTTCCCATATACTCAGCACTGTCCATAGACTCAGCACTGCCCATAGACTCAGCGCTGCCCATAGACTCAGCACTGCCCATAGACTCAACATTGCCCATAGACTCAGCACTGCCCATAGACTCAGCACTTCCCATAGACTCAGCACACGCCATAGACTCAACACTGCCCATAGACTCAGCACTGCCCATAGACTCAGCACTGCCCATAGACTCAACACTGCCCATAGACTCAACACTGCCCATAGACTCAGCACTGCCCATAGACTCAGCACTGCCCATAGACTCAGCACTGCCCATAGACTCAGCACTGCCCATAGACTCAGCACTGCCCATAGACTCAGCACTGCCCATATACTCAGCACTGTCCATAGACTCAGCACTGCCCATAGACTCAGCGCTGCCCATAGACTCAGCACTGCCCATAGACTCAACATTGCCCATAGACTCAGCACTGCCCATAGACTCAGCACTTCCCATAGACTCAGCACACGCCATAGACTCAACACTGCCCATAGACTCAGCACTGCCCATAGACTCAGCACTGCCCATAGACTCAGCACTGCCCATAGACTCAGCACTGCCCATAGACTCAGCACTGCCCATAGACTCAGCACTGCCCATAGACTCAGCACATGCCATAGACTCAGCACTGCCCATAGACTCAGCACTGTCCATAGACTCAGCACTTCCCATATACTCAGCACTGCCCATAGACTCAGCACTGCCCATAGACTCAGCACTGCCCATAGACTCAGCACTGCCCATAGACTCAGCACTGCTCATAGACTCAGCACTGCCCATAGACTCAGCACTGCCCATAGACTCAACACTGCCCATAGACTCAGCACTGCCCATAGACTCAGCACTTCCCATATACTCAGCACTGTCCATAGACTCAGCACTGCCCATAGACTCAGCACTTCCCATATACTCAGCACTGTCCATAGACTCAGCACTTCCCATAGACTCAACACTGCCCATAGACTCAGCACTGCCCATAGACTCAGCGCTGCCCATAGACTCAACATTGCCCATAGACTCAGCACTGCCCATAGACTCAGCACTTCCCATAGACTCAGCACACGCCATAGACTCAACACTGCCCATAGACTCAGCACTGCCCATAGACTCAGCACTGCCCATAGACTCAGCACTGCCCATAGACTCAGCACTGCCCATAGACTCAGCACTGCCCATAGACTCAGCACTGCCCATAGACTCAGCACATGCCATAGACTCAGCACTGCCCATAGACTCAGCACTGCCCATAGACTCAGCACTGCCCATAGACTCAGCACTGCCCATAGACTCAGCACTGCCCATAGACTCAGCACTGCCCATAGACTCAGCACTGCCCATAGACTCAACACTGCCCATAGACTCAGCACTGCCCATAGACTCAGCACTTCCCATAGACTCAGCACACGCCATAGACTCAACACTGCCCATAGACTCAGCACTGCCCATAGACTCAGCACTGCCCATAGACTCAGCACTGCCCATAGACTCAGCACTGCCCATAGACTCAGCACTGCCCATAGACTCAGCACATGCCATAGACTCAGCACTGCCCATAGACTCAGCACTGCCCATAGACTCAGCACTGCCCATAGACTCAGCACTGCCCATAGACTCAGCACTGCTCATAGACTCAGCACTGCTCATAGACTCAGCACTGCTCATAGACTCAGCACTGCCCATAGACTCAGCACTGCCCATAGACTCAGCACTGCCCATAGACTCAGCACTGCCTATAGACTCAGCACATTCCATAGACTCAGCACTGCCCATAGACTCAGCACTGCCCATAGACTCAGCACTGCCCATAGACGTTGCACTGCCCATAGACTCAGCACTGCCCATAGACTCAGCACTTCCCATAGACTCAGCACACGCCATAGACTCAGCACTGCCCATAGACTCAGCACTGCCCATAGACTCAGCACTGCCCATAGACTCAGCACTGCCCATACACTCAACACTTCCCCTATATATTAAGCAGCCCCCCTCCTTAACCTCCTGTCACCTCTTCTCTACTGCCCATTCTCTTCATCTTCCCACCCCTCATCCCTCCACTCCTTCCCATCCCTACCCCTTCATGACCCCTAAGTACCCCTCTATCGCGGTCACTCATTCGTCAAACCTTGCACTCTCCCGTCATGTAAATCATATAATAATCATATAAATCATATAAATTATTCCACGTTGCCAAACTTTTTCTTCAAACTATGTCAAGCGCCTTGAGTGAAGGCACTCTATAAATACAAAGTAAGTTAATTGATTTGAAATGTTCATTCACTGCACAACATTCTATCGCTGACCACGCGAGGGCTTAACGATGGCAAACCATTTCAATTTGTGTATCGTCGAAATGTCATCGCACATTTTTTTTAAAGCACTTTACCAACGTGAAAAGAACAGGGGGGGCACAATCAGGGCAGAACTTTATTCATCACCGAAATGTGCCCAAACGAGACTAAATTATTTTTCATTTTACCAGGAAAGGCCCACTGAGCTATACGGCTCTTTTTCAGAAGTGCCCTGGCTATCACAAGTGACAGCCCAACGAAGGGGCTCATCGTGTGGAAGTTAACATTGGAAATTTATATCAGCACGTAACACAATTGCCTCGCGGACAAAAAACAAACAAACCCACAAGGCAGAGGTCGCAACCGGGTACCCGATACCCGTACCCTACCCGATACCCGGCTACCCGTACCCGGCCGGGTACGGGTAGCCGTTTGCGACCCTGGTGCGGCCGGGTACGGGTACGGGTAGGCCGTGAATCACTGGTGAGTAACCGTTTGTCACTCATTTTGGGTAGGGTACGGGTAGGGTACGGGTACCCATACCCAGGCGGGTACGGGTACGGGTACCCATTTGCGACCCTGGTGCGGCCGGGTATAGGTACGGGTAAGGAATCAAAACCCGTTTGCGACCTTTGCCACAAGGCCACGCGATCGAGAATCTGACACCACATTAGGCGAGCCGCAAACGCCCGCTCGTCACCTTGGTGATGTGGGTGGTGGTGGTGGTGCTGGTGCTGCTGCTGCTGCTGGCCATGGCCTCCGTGGCGGTGCCATGCACGGTGCTCAGCAGCGGGCCCCCCGACTCTACGTGCTTGGCGCCGTCCGACTGTTGGCATGCGGGCGAGAGAGGTACACAGGCCGGGGTTTTGACCGGCGGTGGCAAACATTGTGGTAGAGAGAGAGAGGCGGAGAGATTAAGACTCAAGGCGTTGCCTGCAATTGGGGCATTTCTGCTCGGCTCGTGAGCGAGTCTCTGAGAGGGTTGCCGGCTTTTATCGCACTGCTCCACCTTGGAATTCTCTCCCATGGTCTAATTACCCAAAGTTCTATTAGCCTTGCTCAAATCAAGACATGCATTAACTCTCACCCATTGCACCCTCTATGTATTTTGAATTTCTTTCACACCGTACGTAGCCAACTATGATAATCGCAAGTGTGGGGGAAGGGCAACAAGCTAAAACCTCTCACAGTGCTGCTTGTTGTCGATGCCTTTGGCCTCTGGGCCTGTGCTCAGCATCCAAGCAGATGCCTGTGATTAAATGTGTTCTCAAGTGCAGTGAATAAATGGTCTCGGCACGGTGACTAATGACAGCACGATAAAAAATAATCGCGATAAAATTTGGTTCGGCAGTTAACTTTACTAAATTCCAGTTCTAAGAAATGTAATATATCAGTTTTGACTATTTGGCGATGAATGCTGCTCTAAGTATCAGAATAACTGGGAACATTTCTGGTCCCATATTGAGTGGGCCCAGAGGTCGTGATATGCACTCTCGAACATGAATTTTTCCACTGCTCTGCGAGACATCCGACTGGGTTCTTAGCATCGTAACGTGACACCTATAGCGATAGCACAATCAGTATAAAATTGGGTGGAATGGATTTAAGCGTTTTTTTCCCAAGTCAAAAATCTACGTACAAATACAGCTACAGAAATATTCCCTGCCAGCGACTCAAAATTCCCTTGTGGTTGTTTAATGCCGTGGGGCACTGACACAATGAATGACTCGCTGCAATCCCTGCACGACTGACGAGATTGCCTATTCACTCTGCGCATGCGACAATGATTTATATGGCTATGGCTTCGGAGAGTTGAAAAATCTAATTTCCCCAAGAGCAGTGCAGGTTTATTCAACCCCGCTGTCCTTCGACATTACATCCTACACAGGGTGGGCTCTCCGTGTGCGTGGAGCCACTCCGATTTGATTTTCCTCCCACGTGCGCGTGGCGAAAGTAACTGATAACAGCCAGGGACACGGTCACAACTTTGGAAGCTGGGGTCGTGCTACTCGTGAATTCTTACCCCCGGTGGTTATTCGTTAGAGATCACAGATAGGCTCTGAGAAAATTCACCCCACTTCATTGCGGATTAGAGAAGACACACTGCACTCTTTGATTTGAAGCGCTCGTGACTGCAGGAATCCGTACTTTTTTTTGGTTCTTTCGGTTAAAGTCACGTAGGTAGAAAAATAAAATAAAAAATTATATATCACGACGTTTTGATCGCAACACAAGCGGTCGTCCTCGGGCGGAAAAAAGAATCCAGCAGTGGAACTGCTGAACCAGCGAAACAGCTGTTACAACAAGAGGTTATTTACGTGGCGAAGAGCAAGCAGGTGGGGTCTGAGCTGGAAAGGAATTCCATCCCCGCACGCAAGTGCGTCAGTTGTGTTAATGGGTGAGATTAGGGAGAGAGAGATTAGGGAGAGAGATTAGCATGAAATAAGCTTTCGTCGCCGCATAAGAGTATCGTCCCCGCATATGTGCACCACAGCAGTGTTAATGGGAGATTAGCATTATGTTGATGGGAGAGATTAGGCATAGAGATTAGGGGGATTAGCAAGTTAATGTCATGTCTATGTGTAACACAAGCTGCGGCCCTGCCAACTGCGCTGTGAGAGGCAAGCGCTTCCACGCAAGAGAACCACCGCAACGGTGGTCACGCCGGTGAAACACACAGCCCATCACACAGCCAGAACCATCGATACATCGAGGCTAAGGGAGCAGAGGTGGCCATGTTAGTGAGACTCCAGCCCGTTAATGCTGAGGCACCTAACAGGGCAATGCAACTCAGAGAGTCGGAGATAACAGCCAAACGGCAGGGAAGAATGGAAGCACCACAGCAGTTTACGACTGTGCTTGGTTAAATTTCGATTTAAAACTTTCGTGACTGCAGGGATTCATCTTCTTGGTTCTTTCGGTAAAGTCACGTAGAAGGGAAATAATAAAATAATAAAAATAAAACATAATAAAATAATTCTCACGACGTTTCGGCCACAACGCAAGCAGCCGTCCTCAGGTGAAGAACAGGTCTGTCAGGAAGACAGCGTCTGAATGAACCTGTTCTTCACCTGAGGACGGCTGCTTGCGTTGTGGCCGAAACGTCATGAGAATTATTGTATTATGTTTTATTTTTATTATTTTATTATTTCCCTTCTACGTGACTTTACCGAAAGAACCAAGAAGATGTGCTTGGTTGCTCGGCTTCTTGGTTGAAATTGTCTCTGTATTTATATACATCTCCCCATTCGAGTCTCTGCACTACTTACTCGCAGCTATCCAGAGCGGCTTTGCGAATCCAAATTGTATTCCCACTCGAGTGTCAGAGCCAACCCTTATGTGGAACACCTTCAACAGTGACGCTCGTTGCGGGCCCCTTCACCTTTCATCCTGTGCTCGGCAAAAACCGTGATTTAAACAAAGAAAATAAAAAAAGGCTGCACACGTACGCCACGCCACTGGCGATCCGTGTCCCACGGCACGCACCTGCACGGTCTGGTAGCCGATGGTCTTCGTCTCCGTGTGCACGATGGGCACCTCCTTGGTGGAGATTTCCGTCACGTCAGCCCTCACCACCTCGCTGAAGCTCACGCTCTCCGTCTTCACAACGGGAGGCTGCGGACCGCACACAAGTCAAGCAATGATTGTGAATGTTTGAAAAAATATATATGTGTGTGTGTTGTTCAGCCCCGCAATCGCTCGCTCATGCCACTGCTGGTGGAAGGGCCTGACTAATTATTAGAGGGAACGCCAGAGAACTCCCCTCGAGGGTTATTTGGCCTGCTGTTTTCACGCTGGCCAGACATCTTTGAAGAGGTCGGAAGAGCCACACTTTATCCCACCACTTGCCAACTGCCGATCGACAAACTGTGGTGAACCCATTTACACTGCTGGGTGGACAGAAGCGGGGTGGGGGAGGGGAGATTTAAGAAACGATAAACTCTTTGGTTCTTTCGGTAAAGTCACGAAGAAATAAAATAAATTAAGTAATAGAATACGACGTTTCGATTGCAACACAAGCAACCATCATCAGCTAGAACTAAATTTGAGAGAGAGACAAAACACAGACACGGAGACACACAGACAGACACACAAGCAGAGAGAACAACACAGAGACACACAGAGAGAGACACACAACAGACATGTGTGTCTATGTGTGTGTGTCTATGCAGGCTGGCACGGCCTTCATAGGTGTTCGGGGGCGGGGGGCCAGCACCACGCGGCGATGTTTACACACCGCAGCAGGTACTCGTTTGAGGCCGAGTCACCCACAGACACACACGCGAATACACACACACACACGTACGCGAGCAAACACACACACACGCGGGCAAACACACCCAAACACAAGCGCGTACAACATACCTCAAACTCCCCATGGTCCTCGTCGTCCGAGTCGGACATGTCTCCGTTTGTCTTTGGCTCTTCCTCCTCCGACGTGTCCTTGCCGTCCTTGGCGTCCCCGGCGGGGCTTTCCTCCGGGGACGAGGAAGCCGACACGGAGGCCGCTGCCGCCTTGGCCGCGGCGGTAGCCCCCACCATCGCCGCGGCGATGGCCGCGTCTGCCGGAAGAGAGGACCTCGCCGATTCTTTTGCCGCGACGCTGCTGCCGCCGCCGGTTGCTCCGGCGGTTGCTCCGGCGGTTGCTCCGGCGGTTGCTCCGGCGGTACCGGCGGTGGCTCGCGGCGCGGGTTCCGGCCTGCCGGACGGGGACTCGCCCTTGTCGCGCGGCTCGTCGTCGTCGCCGCGGCCACCACCGCCGCCCGCCTTGCCGACCGTGAGCGTCACGGAGGCGACGGCGCTCGACGCGCCTTCCACGAGCGACTTGGAAATCTTCTTCTCCTCGACGACCATCTCCCGCACCACCCTGGCGCTGCTGCTGCTCACGCTGCTCACGCTGCTGCTGGTGACGACCTCCGTGGCTTCCTTAACCTCCGACTTGAGCATCTGACGTCGGAGAGAGCGACGGGCAAACGGTTTAGCGTGGGCGACCGTCTCTTGCCGCACCTCCGATTAGCACAGTTGGCTATGCACAGTGCGAAAGAAGTTCAACATGCATACGTACATAGCCGGACAATGCAATTTCTGTTTCTATAGCGTCTGTATATACAGCTGCGTCTTCAGATGATTTACAATTACATTGTTATTGAGAGACTTGTACGTTTTATACGAGACGTTAGAAGACAAAATCTGTTTTAAAAATTATTTAGGCATCGGCTTTCGAGAACAAATACGTCTTCAGTCTAGACAGGAACGGTGACATCATTAACTTCCTCGAAGATCGAGTGGTTTTCGCACGTGGACTTAAACTGTACTAAGGCACACATCTGTATGGAGGCCAGCGAGACATTCCAGCATTCAGAATGAGGACGCCTGTGTGCAAGATTCACCGATAACGCAAGGGATGCAACGCAGCTTATAAAAATAAATGCTAAGCGGGTCCACGCTTTAGCTCGAAGCCCACAAGCGCATGCATTTATTTTGACCTTTTGGAACACTGTTGGTGTTCAGTTCTTTTTCTCCCATAAATCGTGCACAGAAGATGTTTTTAACAAGTTAATAGCCATGCAGACCGGCAAAAACACGATGAGAGAAGATGACAAACCGCAAGACGGCAAGGGGGCAAAGCGAATCGGCGAATTACGAGCGCGAGTGAAGCGACCGTCGTGAACGGAGCATGACGAGAGCAGGCCAACGAGATGGGGGGGGGGGGGGGGGTGAACGATGCGGGAAGGAAAGCGTAGATTTGTAAAGTAAAGACCTGAGAGAATTGAACGGTCTCAAGGAGGTCGGCAAGAGGATGTTCAGAAGGAGAGAACGTGAGATCCTCTTCGGCGGGGGATGCGTCCACCTTAGTGCCACGAACGAGCTTACTCTATTACGGGTCAGAGGCACAGCACACAAGCCACAGCAATGGGCTCAACTGCACGCGCGGGGGTGCTGGGAGGTTACAGCGCGTCCGTGTCACCCGTAAAATCCTCAGTGGGGCTTGGCTAGGATGGGGATGGTTTCGTTTTATTTGTATGCGTTTGGGTGATTTGCGTTGCCTTTCTTGTACTTCGCACTACTGTAGCGCTTTTTGTGTTGTTTGTTGTTGTAACGTTCTTACC
The DNA here is from genome assembly GCF_964198595.1 of Lampetra fluviatilis. Classification (NCBI taxonomy): domain Eukaryota; kingdom Metazoa; phylum Chordata; class Hyperoartia; order Petromyzontiformes; family Petromyzontidae; genus Lampetra; species Lampetra fluviatilis. Next base: position 11,895,439 of record NC_136288.1, read on the forward strand.
ACATGCCCCTCTACTGGAAATCTGCGGAAAAGAGTTGTGCACCACATCTGATCCCTCCAGTACGAATACGTATTCTGTTTCTGAAATTACGATAACCTGGCAGCATTTCCATCGGCGTACAGTCGGGCAGCAGCGCATAAGCCGGGTACCAATATAACTCGCTGCTTCTGTGAAATTAACAAGTATCCATCCGTTCCGCCCTGCAGCTTCACAATCCCAGGATTAACCACCGCCGGATTGCTGTAAACGTGCGCTGCATTGATTTTTTTTTAGCATTCTCGCAGCCCAGGGAACAGTGCACGTAATTCAACACAGGACTGACAGACAAATACACATCCCCACTTGCTCGCGACACAATCCGTCAGCTCGCCCCACCCACAACCACCACCACCCGTGGCCACGCTACGGGTAAGCCGCGTGCCGACCATGCACCATACGACGTCGATTGAGCCCCATTCGGCAAGCGCAACGGCGGCCTCTGTAGCGCAGCCAGGGCCGGATTAAGTTTGTGGAGAGCCCCGGGGACTGTTATTGTTATTGTGGGCCCCCTCTCTTTGTCCATCCAAATCCTTACATTTACCGTTTTACAACCATTGGCAAACACAATTTTCATTTATTTATTTTTGATCGGTCAATGCGGCCGTGTGGCTTGAAGGGAAATGTCATAAACACTTGTTTATTGTATATAGAGGTACAGACATACGAAGGAGATGCACTGTCTGCTTACTTGTTTTGATATTTATCAAAAGCAAAGCAATGTATGTTTTACGGCGGGCCCCCTTTAAAATGAGGGCGCCATGGTGGTGAGATGTTAACTACCTCGCATTGGAATACCGGAGGTCGTGGGTTTGATCCCGACCCAGACGCCCGTATCTTTGGAGATTGCATATTCTACCCGTAGCCGCGTGGATTTTTCTCCGGGTCCTCCAGTTTTTCCCTCCACATTCAGAATCAACGTCAGGCGTTCAGAGTGTTTGGCTGCAATACATTTCAACGTGATGATGAGCCACTTCGTTGAGCTACCATTTGTGGCCAGTTCGCTTCTGAAATAGAGCCATACAGCTCAGCGGGGGCCTTACCTGGTCAAATAATAAGTATAACCCGTAAAAACAAAGTTTTTCACTATAAATTCTTTATATGCGTGGCGGCTAGAGTCCTCTCGTCCTCTGGCTTGAGATGGCTGTCACCTATGGGTCAGATGATTGCATTGCACCATTAAGCAATTGGTAATTAAATATAATATTTTTGTCCTAAAAAGTGTAAAATTTTGGAAAAAAAATTTCATGAACATTAATTGTCACGCACAACGAGTCTGTGTGGAAAATGTCAGCTCGATTGGATCACGGGAAGTGGGATAAAAAACGACCGAAAGATTTGCACGGTCCTAAGCAAGCAAGCGAACTTAATATAAATGATTTAATAAGTATAACCCGTAAAAACAAAGTTTTTCACTATAAATCCTTTATATGCGTGGCAGCGAACTTAATATAAAGGATTTAAAAATATATTCGCCTGTGGAGGACGCGGGGATCGATCCCGCGACCTTTGGCATGGGAAGCGAGGGCGCTACCAACTGCGCTACTCCGCCACGGCCTGTGGAGGGGTTACGCTCTGGGCTCTTACACTCTGACGTTCAGCCAAAGCCATGAATGCGTTCTATTTGAATATATGTAAAATAATTTTTTTTTGCCTAAAAAGTGTAAAATTTTGGGAATTTTTTTTCACGAACAATAATTGTCTGGCACAACGAGTCTGTGTGGAAAATGTCAGCTCGATTGGATCACGGGAAGTGGGTTAAAAAACGACCGAAAGATTTGCACGGTCCTAAGCAAGCATGCAAGCACGCGAACTTAATATAAAGGATTTAAAAATAGTTCAATTTAGTTTAAAATCCGAGTCTCCGGGGGCCGCAGCCTCCCCCCACCCTGAAGCCCCCTGCCGCGTTGACAAAGACTCGGGCCGGAGCGAGCGAGCGTCGCAGCGCGTGTGTGGCAGGACCTTGAGCGGGCTGACGAAGGCCTCCGTGTCGTGCGAGCGCGCCGTGGCGTGGGTCGCAGGCGGCGGGCGGTCTAGCGCGGCGGCTAACTCGGCCGCGGCGCTCCGCAGAGCGTCTAGGGCCGGAGGGGCATCGCCGCCGTCACCGTCGTCATCGTCGTGCGCCCGCTCTTCCACTTTACACTGAGCATTCTCTACCAGGACCCAGTCCTCCAAGCCCTGCTTGTGTCGAGCAGGTAGGTGGGCATCATGGGACAGAGGAGGAGGAGGAGGAAGAGAAGAAGAAAACACAAACACGCAAGAGGCACAGGGACACGGAGTGATGAGGACACACAGCCGGCGAGAGAGCGAGGGGGAGGAGAGAGCAGGCGTGAAGCTTCCTCCGTTTTGGGGAAAAAAAAATATTCATGCGTCAATATAGGTCCATTGTACGTGCACACGTGCTGCCCTTTCATCAATCCACTGCTGGATGACGGCCTCTCCCGTGCCGTGCGGGATGTGGGTGATTATTTGACCGTAGTTCGCCATGCTGTAGTCAATTGTCTTTGATAAATATAAAGTTGCATTTTGTTAATATTTAAGTAAATATTTTTTTTTACGTTTTAATAATGCTTCCTATTTGTAGCTGCTTTTCTGGTCGAATCCAGTCGAGGCTGGGTGTAGATAGTTGAGAAGTCCACCGTCTCGTTAAAATGCCAAACGTCTTCAACGACACACGATAACGGGCGTGCGCGAGTGTGCGCGTGTGTTCGTTTCGTTTCATGTAATGTGCGGGGACTAGCCGCAAAATAACGATCTGGGGTTCAAATTTTGAACACTGAGCGCGCAAGAAGGTGTGCAGGAGAGTGGCAGCCATGCAAAAGCACTTGGGGACATCGGGGATATACAAACGATATGTCGGTTAATCAATAAAAATGTAAATTCTCACGCTCGTGATGTGCGCGCGTCTCTGTTCGTGCATGCCGCGCGTAAGTATTCCTGCATGCGACTCATGCTGCCACTGGAGGCGCTGCTATGCACCACGAGAACAGATTCTTGGGTCGAATCGTGACCCCTCCAAAAGTAAAAATGATTCGTCAATCATTTTTGGGGAGGGTGGGTGAGGGGGTGCGGGGATGGGGGGCCTTATATGTAAGGTGCGTTACGCTGCAAGGTCTAGAAGCACCGTACGTCGCGAATATGTGCAGCCAATCATAACCTTGTTAGCGTCATCCTTCGAATGGGGAGTCTTAAAGGAGAACACAAACTTTGTCTCCTCCGTGCGATCTTCTGGAGCGTCAGACTTCTGATTCGGACGATGCGGAAGAACAGAAGAGAGGAAACGTGGAGAAGACGTAGATGAACAGTGAATCATTAACGAGGAAGGGGAGCGCACACGGAGCACTCTGATGAAGGAAGAGAGAAGAGTGAATACAAGGCAATGGAAGCATTAAAACCGTGGAAGGTGCCTTCATATTATGATGCAGCAGCAGCAGCAAAGAAATCACAACATTTGAGATGGAAGAGGTTTGTAAGCCTATTACGCTAATCTGGCGATTGCAGATGTAACGTCCGAAACCCCCAAGCACAGAACTTAATTTTCCACGTTTCAGATACACAGAATTTAAACCCCTTTGTCCGAGTTGAAGTACAGATTATAAGCTTTAGGCTGCCCACGATGAAATGCATCTCGCCATGCTCTGTAAAAAGCATGACATGGGGAGGGGGGGGGGGTGCAGGGAGCACGGAGAGACGCAACAATAAAAAAAAGACCCACACCGGAAGAAGGCGAGTACCGGTTAGATTGCATAAATGTCAAGGTGTCGTTAACTCTCCCACCACCCGATACAGCATATTCGTAAAGGTCTGCCACGTAAACAAACGTGCCAATTAGTTACTCGTCATCGAACAAAGATGGTCACTGCAGCACGTGCTTTCAAATGTGCTTCTGTGGCCATCTGGAGCGCTCTTCCTTCCGATATTAGGAAGCCACTGGAGCTATGCACTTTTAAATCTAAATTGAAAACTCATTTCTTTGAAACTGCTTTTTGTGTTTAGTTTGTTGACCTTCCCCCGCACCACCGATTAGCACGGTCGGCTACGTACGGTGCAAAAGAAGTTCAACATACATAGCTTTGCCCAGAAGGACTAAATTACGTAATTGCTTCCCCCTCTCTCCCCGTCTTTAAATGCATCTCCTGGGCTAGGTGTTCCTCTGCCGAGCTGTGTTGCGAGGAATTACCAGGCTAATAATGGTGTAGAGCTGTGCATTGAGTGCCTGTGAAGGCTGGCATGGAACATATTGAGGTGGGTAGGGGGGCTGCGAGCCACCGCTGTTTGTGCATTATTGCCATCAATTGAACTGGGGCCACGGGGATTGCAGAGCAAGTTGTAAACCACCACATTGCTACTGCTGCTACTACTACCACACAGAGCGTTAGTGTCGGCATTAACCAATTAACTGAACACGAGCGGAAACTGACAAGTGCGCAAAGAAGACGCGGACAGATGCACGCGTGGAATTACAATGAGGGACGGAAGGTAGGAACGCGCGTGTTGGAGAACGCACGCAGGTTAGGGATATCAATTCAGACGTTTACGGAAGTTGAGTGGGCTTGGGCAGGAACACGATATGGCTTAGAAGGGTCGATAATGGCCGATGGTCAAGATGAGTGTTCCAGACGGTCATGACACTGGCACATACACCACCTTGACGACAATGATCGCAACAAAAATGTATTTAGTGCCTCAACGTGACAAGCCACTATTAGAAGGGGGTTGACATCGAGAATAATGTAACGGGGTATTTTAGAGCCGCACAAATGAGCAGGCAGCATGCTAATGAGACAATGTCACCAGTGGGGATTGGGGTGGGTTAGAGTCCGTGATCTCTGGTCCCAAAAATTACACCGGAGACCATCAGTTCACTCCAAAGCTCCAAATATATTAAAATGTATGGCGTTTGGTTTCTATGCGAGTCTGTGCGTCTCTGTGAGAGTCTGTGTATGTCTGTGAAATTTTGTGAATCTCTTTGTGAGCCCATGGGTCTCTTTGTGAGCATGTGGTTCTCTGCAAATCTGTGGGTCTCTGTGAGAGTCTGTGTATGTTTGTGAGTCTGTGGGTCTCTTTGTGAGCCTATGGGTCTCTTTGTGAGCATGTGGTTCTATGCGCGTCTGTGGCTCTTTGTGAGAGTCTATGGTTCTCTGTGTAAGCCTATGGGTCTCTTTGTGAGCATGTGGTTCTCTGCAAGTTTGTGAGTCTCTGTGAGAGTCTGTGTATGTCTGTGAGTCTGTGAATCTCTGTGTAAGCCTATGGGTTTCATTGTGAGTCTGTGGGTCTCTAGCTGGCCGGCTGGCACAGGTCCAAAATGCATTCAGTGTACTGAATTTACATATGCATGCCAGATGATTCAAAGGGTTTAAGAGCAGGTTATTAGAGCCTGAGACAGGCAGAACTGGGCCTCGTGTTTCACCTCATCACACAACCATCCAGATCTGTGTGCTCTTTTGTTAAAACAGCGAAACAGCTAAAAACGTCGAATCGGTCTGTCCGAGCGAGAAAACAGGTTCCATGAAAAAAAATGCAAACCAATTTAAACCTTTAAACCATCTCTGCAGCAGAAACAGCATTATGTACATGGACTTAACATATTTCGTAAAAACACCAGCAGGCGGGGAAAAACAATTATAATACGCAAAACAAAAACCTAAGGAAGGCAAACCCTGAAAAAGTTTTGACCTGATAATTGGTTTTTTACCCTTCTATCTGGCAACAAAACTGACATCTTTTTTTACAAGGAGTCATGTTAACATAGACCACAATACCTGCAGTCATAATGCAAACAAAAAACATAACTCTGATAATGTGCACTGTCCTTGAAGTTGATTGGTCCACACCCGAGACAGCTTTCCTTAGAGCCTAGTCTCACATGGTGTTGGACCAGATGACGCCAAAAGGCGCCTTTTGGCGTCATCTGGTCCAACCCATGTGAGGCGTCATCTGGTCCAACCCATGTAAGACTAGGCTCTAAGGAAAGCTGTCTCGGGTGTGGACCAATCAACTTCAAGGACAGTGCACATTATCAGAGTTATGTTTTTTGTTTGCATTATGACTGCAGGTATTGTGGTGTATGTAAATATGACTCCTTGTAAAAAAAAAAAAGGTGTCAGTTTTGTTGCCAGATAGAAGGGTATAAAAAACCAATTATCATATTTTTTTACTGGCAAATGAGGTTCCAATGGTGTAAAAGTTTTGACCTCTCTGGCTCTCATCAGCAGTGCATGGCCCATCACACAATATGCTGCATTAATAGACGGTGAAGGTGCAGCCCTGCAACTGCTTGCTCGTACCGTGGCCGGTGGAAGGGCCTCCATTAGAGATAGAGAGAGAGAGAGCACCGATCGAAGGCATTTGGCCGAGTCTTCATTGCTGGCCAGACATCGTGGAAGAGTTGAGAGTACCCACACTTTATTCCACGCCCACATGCAACCTAACAATTGACCGTCTTGTACCCAGTTATACTCATGGGTGGACAGAGAGAGAGAGAGGGGGGTGGTGGTAATTATTTAAACGGACGTGCCAGGAGATAACATCCAACTACTGGCGACCTCTGGATTGAACAACTCTTTTATATTTTACCAGGTAAGGCCCACTGAGCTACATAGCTCTTTTTTTAGAAGCGACCTGGCCACAAATGACAGCCCAATGAAGTGGCTTATCATGTGGAAATTTATAGCAGCCAAATACTTTAAACGCGTGTTTCTGAATGTCGAGGGAAAAACCGGAGGACCCGGAGAAAAATCCACGTGACCACGGCGAGAACACGCAAACTCCAAAAATATACAGCAGCAGGCTTCAGGGTCGGGATCGAACCCACGACCTCCTGTATACCAGGTGAGCTCGTGAAAATCTTGCCACCGTGACACCCAGTGTGCTGCAAGTCCAGCGGTGCCGACCGTTACACCATCCCTGCTCTAACACTCCTATCCACACAGGAATTTATTTCACACTCGATATTTTCCAGAATTCTTCAGCCTTGGAGTCGGGACTATCGGTGTAAGGTGCCTCCCACTCGAGTACAAGGTCCGCCTAGCCATAATAATAATTTATTCTCGTACAAATATATATTCCTATAATCCCACGAATGAAGATGTTCATAAACATTTGAAAAAGCAGATGAATGGACTCGCCAACATAATCCCGGCAAGTGCGATGTGGACTGTTCAGGCCGAAACAAAGCCCTGTGTGTGTACGTGTGTGCATACACGTACGCAGTGCAGCGCAGTGGTTAGAGCACTTGCAATATTAACCCGGTGACCCAAGTTCACTTTCCGATCATGGTCAAACTTATCTGAAATGATGCTAGGCCTCTCCTAGGTCAACTCAGCCTCAAACGAGTACCCAGTGCAGTGTGTAAACATCACCACCGGGGAAACAAAGGCGGCCAGGCATGGTGCTGGCCACCCATTCTCTCGTGTGCCGTGTCCCGTGCTCGCTTAACAGCACTTGCGCCAGCAGTCTTAAAAGGCTACACAGGGGATCTTTGGATTTGTTACATGCACGCAGCGCGTAGCCCCCGTCGCCGCCACCGCTTCCACCGCCGCGCAATTAAAAAGACTCCTCATGGCATTAGACACAGGGCCGATCGGTCAGTCAGTCGGTCGGTCAGTCAGCCGGTCGGTCACGCAGCCGGACAATTAAAAAGACTCCTCACGGCATTAGACACAGGGCCGAGCGGTCAGTCAGTCGGTCGGTCAGTCAGTCGGTCTATCAGCCGGTCGGTCACGCAGCCGGACAATTAAAAAGACTCCTCACGGCATTAGACACGGGGCCGAGTGGTCAGTCAGTCGGTCGGTCGGCCGGTCGGTCACTCAGCCGGTCGGTCACTCAGCCGGTCGGTCACTCAGCCGGTCGGTCACTCAGCCGGTCGGTCACTCAGCCGGTCGGTCACTCAGCCGGTCGGTCAGCCGGTCGGTCAGCCGGTCGGTCACTCAACCGGTCGGTTGGTCGGTCAGCCGGTCGGACACTCAGCCAGTCGGTCGGTCAGCCGGTCGGTCACTCAGCCGGTCGGTCACTCAGCCGGTCAGCCGGTCGGTCAGCCGGCCAGTCACTCAGGCGGTCGTACCCTGGCGCCGTCTGCTGCGGGTGGCTTGTCATCGGCCTCCTTGTCCGCGGCGGAGCGGGAGGGCGAGGACGCCGCGGCCAGGCGGTGGTCCCAGGCGGGAGGGGACGGCTCGGGCGACGACTCGAGGAAGCTGCGCTTCAGCTCGCTGATGGTCGCCAGGTGCTTCACCACCTCCTCCTGCGACTTGTCCAGGCCCTGTTGGCGCGACAGCGCACGATGCAACACCGGCTCCTCCCTCTCTGCACCCCCCTCCACTGGAATCAACTTCCCCTGTATATTGAGCAGTCCCCCCCCCCCCTCCTTAAACCCCCCTTTAGTTCCTTTCTCAAAACCTCACCTTTTCTCTATTGCCCATTCCCTTCCTATTCTCTCTCCTCCCCCCTCCACTCTTTCCTGTCCCTCCCCTGCCCTTACGTGACCCCCACGTGTCCTCCGCTATGGACACTTATTCCTCGCCCCTTGCAACTGCCCCTGCCATTTTTAACCGCTCTATTTTTTTTACCACTTTTTAAACTCTGTAAAGCGCCTTGAGCCAAGACGCTCTCAAAATATTAAATAAGAATATGATAAGTAGGCGGAACGGGGAAAGGCCTCTCGTTCTGTTGTTCCGTAGCCAAAATAATAATCTAAAAGTTCAGTCGGCTGATTGATGGGAACTGTTCGGCAAATGTTTTCCCTCGGTGCTTTGTTTCGGCAAGGCAAACCCTGCATGGCTGCGTAGGTGTTCGTGGTTGTGCTGCGTAGCGCTACAGAGTATTTTTGAGTTATCATGCATGTTATTTGGCACGACATCCGACGTTTTGCTCCACGTGCCAGAAGCTTCCGCAGTTCAGGAAGTTCCTCGAGATTCTTCCGGCCACACGGAGCGAAACGCCGGACATCGTCCCAAACTGAGCACGGTACAACCCAGAAATACTTAACAAAGCTACACGGCAAGCGTTGTGCAAGCCTTGATCCCTCGGGCTCTCATCAGCATGGCGTGAGTCCATTAGACAAATGATGCTGGGTTGTCCGGTGTTATGGACCGTCCGTGAACATCATGGGACGCCTTCATTAGGCGGATTCTGCTCAATTGACGAGAGCCAAATTCACACCTTGACGAACGCTCAATTCTCTGTCCAATTTTTTGATGAACACGTGCCAAAGTCTCCTGTACTGATGATGAGGCAATTCGCCAGAATGATGAATCTTGGCTGTTTAATGGGGATTGTGAGCTTGGCCCTGTACCCAGGCGCGTGGAACGTGCAGGCAGTGCCAAAAGAGACTAACTTGGTTGTTGTTGTTGCTGCTATAATTAGGACGAAGGAACTCACTCTTTGTGGGAATGTGTTTCACGGAATTCAACTGCTCTGATTCTTCCCGGTTATTCAAGCTCATGTCCTGAATCTCTTCTAATTCTTAATCAGGACTCCTCAACCGTAATGGCAGCCTCTTACATCATGTGCAAACTTTAGAATGTGTGTTGTTTATACTGAATGAAACAACTATTGAAACATTTGAGCCATTAAACTAGGGTACGATGGTAGCAGAGATATAAATTAAAAATCATCTTAAAGCATTGTAAATCAGTTTTGAGGACGATAATTAAATAGTTGTTCATTATCAATGACATGATCAGAATCAAATGCATTGCTAAAGTTCATGTTTAGGAGGAGAAAAGTAAAATTATTGAAATTTATATTGATCAGAGGAAAACAAATTAAATTTGCTCATCCGAACAAAAAAAAAATCCGTCAAAATGTTTCGTAAGTCACGGCGATCGTGAAGCGAACGTTCCCGAGAAGTGCGACAACAACGAGCGATTTAACAGCGGTAGGCTGAGAGACAATTATTTTGTTGGCATCAAGATCATTTGTTCACTCGTGCAAATGTGGTGGGAAATTTATAGCCATCGTCACCCGAAGGAGCAAACCACGGGGAATGCGTTGCAACCTCGTGCCGTTGCAAACGCCGCGCTGATGAGCGAGCTACGCTGCACTTTGTGCTTTCTGACAACATTTCACAAAAAACGACCGCATTTAAAAACTTGGAAGACAATTTTAATCTGAATTTTTTTTTTTTTACAAAATTTCCAATCAAACAAGTTCAAAAATTTAAGAGCGTGCAAAGCAATGCTGATTTGTTAAGCTGAATATCCACGCTGCACGGAAATTAAATGAAACGCCAGGTTACTGTTGTGCTGCACAGTAGCTTATGTAGCGTTGGATTTTATGTTCCAGAATCGGCTTGCGATTTTCGGTGGGTTTCAGCGGAGTGATTTTAATTTTTGTTACCCATCTATTATATAAATAACATTTACAAGCTGTAAATGTGAAAAAATTGGTCTTCCTGGAAAGAATGGGTTTTGTTAATAAGATATATCAGATGCAAGTGAAATACACGTGCGGACGAGAATGCGGTACCCGATGTTAATGACGAGCCCAGCCAATTACATCACAGTGCTCTTGATCACATGGTGGCTTGCTTTTTTTTAATAAACAAAACTTGCAGTAAGTATTATAAGAAGACGTTTTACGACTTATCACACAAAAAAAATGTCCCTCTCGCTGGAACAACGTAAAACAGATCCGATTGGAATGGCGGCTTGGATCGAGGTCACTGGGAACACGCCGGGGGGAGTGGTGCGACCCATCTATTCGGCTCCTGCGTTTTGCTCCTGAGTGACGTGGGGATTGGTTATGTGAGGTCAGGCCCATCACAGGCTCTGCATACCAACCTCTAACATTAGATTGCTATGTCTGATATACATGGTGTCACCTTCTACCCTGCTAGGTGCAGGACTCTGCTGTGGGGAGTGGAGGGGGGGGAGGGAGAGGGTGGGTAGGCGAGCAAAGAATGAGGTAAAAAAATATATCGATGCTTGAAATCAAATAACCGTAAAGTGGCACGGCAAATAATATTCGGCAAAATCGGATTATCGTTTAAACAAAGGCAATGCATAACAACTGCAACAGCAATAATCAACAATGCATTTGCAGAAAAATGTTGTCTAATGAATAAGTAAACAAATACGCATAAACAAATAAGCACGCAAACTAGAGAGCAACACTTTGCAGCCTTAGCATTACGTCCTCGGTACTTAAGCACCAAACTTCGCCGCGACTTAAAACCGGACAGCCGAGGAACCAACGCTGGTGCAATGTCTCAACTCCTCGCTCCCCAAGCACCTGGAATGATCTCATTAGCGGGAGAAATGGAACAGCTGGCGGGGAGAGGGGGGGCGCAGAGGAGGCGGGGGAGGGGAGGCGGGGGGGGGTCACAATCCCTCGTCACCTTCTCGTGTCCGGGGACCGGGCCGTCCTCCTCCCTCATCTCCGACTCGTGCTTCCTCTCCTCTCTGGCAGTGAACGTGCTCTCGCTGACCACCGTCTCCGTGACGACCACCGAGCTGCTCACGGTCGCCTTTTCCTTTTGCATGAAAGTGGTGGTGGCGGCGGTGGCGGCGGTGGCGGCCGTAGCGGCGGTGATGACAGTGGTGGTGGTGATGGCGGAGTGTTTATCGGAGGCCACGTTTTTTTCGTGCTGGCCGGCCGTCTTGTCGTTGGCCGTGGGGCTGCCAGCATCGTGATGGCCCTGCTGCTGCTGCTGCTGCTGTTGCTGCTGCTGCTGCGTGGAGGACGCCGTAGTGGACACAGAGTAGGCGGGCGAGTCCGGGGCCGGCGCCGTCTCGGGAGCACTGACCAGCGACAGGCCCTCTTGGCTGCTCCCAATCGGCGCTGATGAGAGCCGTGACCAGGAGATAACGGGGGAGGGCAGAAGAGGAAGAAAAAAATAACTCCCATCTCATTAAGACCACCGCATTGATTTCTAATTGCAGATTTCTGCCAAAATAAAATAATTCAAGTGCGGCTTCAAAGGCGTGATTAATTAAATGTTTGAGAGTGCTCTGGAAACAGAAGTGTTCAGACGAGGCACGCGGATAGCACGACGGGATACAACGGCCAGGATCAGAGATTGAAGACACTTTTTCTTTTGTTTCAACTGTCGTGCCGTGCTGGGAGATCAAAGATCACATCAAACCAGTGAGCTCTGCATCGCAAGTCATTCCCATGGCAGCTAAACCCTATTTGTAATCTAACCGATAATCACCTGGAAATAATTTGCTTGGAGGATGTCCCAACTTCCCAATTGTGGCTGGAGCCCTGTTGATGTAACCTGGCTACGCCCCTCATTGTGACCACGTGTGCAGTGACCATAATATTACTACGCGCCGTCTGCTTTAGAGTAGACATTTATGTATGTTGAGCTTCTTTCGCACCATACGTAACCAACCGTGCTAATCGGAGGTGCGGATTAAAGATCCTCCGATGTTATTTGCAAGCTCGAGGCCATTTTGTGCCGGGAGTCACGATCCAGATTTGGCAAACTCGAAAATTACCCGCATCATTACTCGACTGGGTTTACAGAGCAGCAATCAACACCCCCTACGAGAAGATTACGTCCCAGGTCTCACGTGCAAATGAGAGACGGAACCTGGTCTCTTGAGTTCTCACCCGACTAAAAAACTCACACGTAACTAACATGAGCATGCGAGCATGAGAGCGCGTGTGTGCGCGTGTGTGCGTATGTGTGCGTATGTGTGCGTATGTGTGCGTATGTGTGCGTATGTGTGCGTATGTGTGCGTATGTGTGCGTGTGTGCGTGTGTGCGTATGTGTGCGTGTGTGTGCGTGTGTGTGCGTGTGTGTGCGTGTGTGTGCGTGTGTGTGCGTGTGTGTGCGTGTGTGCGCGTGTGTGCGTGTGTGTGCGTGTGTGTGCGTATGTGTGCGTATGTGTGCGTATGTGTGCGTATGTGTGCGTATGTGTGCGTATGTGTGCGTATGTGTGCGTATGTGTGCGTATGTGTGCGTATGTGTGCGTATGTGTGCGTATGTGTGCGTATGTGTGCGTATGTGTGCGTATGTGTGCGTATGTGTGCGTATGTGTGCGTATGTGTGCATATGTGTGCGTATGTGTGCATGTGTGCATGTGTTGGCATGAATGTGTTGAGCGGAAGTGTAGTGATTCGCATGCTTGCGCTACAAACCCCGTGAACAGAGTTCGATTCCCGCTCACGGCCAACACCATTATCAGAACCGGTCCTGGGCCTCCCCAAGGTCAACTAAGCCTCAAATGAGCACGTGGTGCGATGTGTAAACATCGCCACGGGGGGAGACAAAGGTGGCCCCCGGGCGTGGTGCTGGCAAACCCCCACCCTCTTGCGTGCCGTGCCGGTATTCGCCAATGGCACTCGCCCCAACGGTCCGTTGGAGGCGACTTTGGAGGATCTTTGTCTCCATGCGTCAGAGGTCGCAAACGGGTTTTGATTCCTTACCCGTACCCGTACCCGGCCGCACCAGGGTCGCAAACGGGTACCCGTACCTGTACCCGGCCGGGTACGGGTAGCCGGGTATCGGGTAGGGTACGGGTATCGGGTACCCGGTTGCGACCTCTGCCATGCGTGAGCCTGCGTGTGATGTGCGTGCGTGTGACCACACCCCCGTCGAGTGAGCGGGAGAGCGTGTAGCGCTTGCTGGAGGAGCGGGTGAAGCTGGGCGCCGGCCGGTCGATCAGGGTGCTCGCCTGCCGCGTCTGCGCCTGGGTCCGCCCCGAGTAGCGGAACTTGGAGCCCAGCGTCAGGAATCGCCCCTTGGGAGCCGGCTCGGGGGACACCAGCCTGGCGTGGCCGGGAGTGAGCGGGCGGAAGGAACGACGGGGTGAGCGGGCGAGCGAGCGAGCGAGCGAGCGTCACACGGCGGTCTCGTGCCGTGGATAAAAACCGCAGCGGGATTCAACGCGCCGACTTCCCTCGCTACTGCGAAAACTGTAACCTCGGTCAAACCGCAAAAAAAATATATCCCGCCGTATTGGGTCGCCCGTCACTGATGTTCATCAACACCAGGACGCTGTTCTTACCTACAACGGGCGTTTGGAGACGCGAGGAAAAAAAAAACTCGGGTCACGCGGCCCGGATACCGTCGCCGTTTTAATTGCTTGCGCACATTACGTGTGTGTGTGTTGAGCGTCTTTCGCACCGTACGTAGCCAACCGTGCCAATCGGAGGTGCGGGATGTTGGTGATGGTGGTGGTGTGGGGAGTGGTAGTGCAGCGGTTAGCGCTCTGCGCTACGAACCCGGCCACCCAAGTTCGATTACCGCTCACGGTCAACACTAGTGAGACGATTATCTGAACCGGTCCTGAGCCTCCTCTAGGTCGACTCAGCCTCAAATGAGAACCTCGTTGCAATGTCCAAACATCACCACGAGAGAGACAAAGGCGACCTCGTGTGGTGTTGGCCACCTACCCCCTCGTGTGCTGTGCCAGCCTTCATAGGTGCTCGCTAACAGCACTGGCCCCAACAGTCTGTTCAGGCTGTACGGATGATCTTTGTCTTCGTCTTTTTTTTTGTTGATGTTGCCGTTGATGAAGATGATGTTGGTGATGTTGATGGCGATGATATTGGTGATGATGATGATGGTGGCGATGATAACCCCTTCATTCCTCCTCACTCTGTCACCGCCTCCCGACGCGACCGGACCACGTTGCCCCGCCATACCTGAAGAAGGTGTGATGCTCCACGCAAACTTTCCACAGCCGCTTGGCCGCACGGTGGTTGGGCAGTTTGAAGCCGATGGTGCTCTCGAACTGTTCAAACTGATCACGAAACAAAAAACACATGCAAACTTGACTGGGGGGGGCGGGGGGGGGGGGGGCGCCGCTCGTTGTGCAGAGGGTTCGCGGTTTCCAATCCGGCAGCACCCCTCCCCAGAGGTCGCAACCGGGTACCCGATACCCGGCTACCCGTACCCGGCCGAGTACGGGTAGCCGGGTAGCCGTTTGCGACCCTGGTGCGGCCGGGTACGGGTACGGGTAGATCGTGAGTCACTGGTGAGTAACCGTTTGTCACTCATTTCCCAACGTCTTGTCTCTTCTCACAATTCAAGTTCCTAGCATCAACCCACCCGCGCCTGCAACATGGCTTCATCCCAGAGGTCGCAATCGGGTACCCGATACCCGTACCCTACCCGTACCCGGCAATTGGGGTTTGCGAGCACCGATGTTCGGGGCAGACGCGTAGTTTTATCTGAAATCTAATGAAAGAGCTCAGAGCCTTGAAAACGAAACACTTTAAAAGCTCCGATGTGCACACGCGAGGAGAAATCGAGCAGATGCTAGTGTGTAAATGACGCCTCTTAGTGTTGCTGCAGATGCAAAGAGTGAGGCAGTCAATTAAAATTTAAAAAGAGCAACAGATTCACATTAATTAGACACTTGTCAGAGCCGAATGAGTGTTAACTTCAACCTCATTATTCATGTGCATGCTGTAAATTTAGAGGGGGTTTTTTTTACATAAAACACAGCCAGTCCTTGGGCTTGTTGTTTATCAATCTTGAAACATTTGTCAATTTTGTTTTCCAATGGCGGCTAACTTAAAGTTTTTTGCAGTTTTTGTATCAACTGCTGACTAAACTTTTGACACCGTCGTCCAACTTTTGTTCTTCGATCGCATTTTTGTAAAAAAGCAACAAAAGATGACGAGAAGTATCTTCAAACAACAACAAAGACACCAACCACGTCTCAGCGGCCATGCAGATTGTAACGGTACTCCCTGCAGAGGACACCAACTAACTCGGGGCAAAAAAAAAAAACGAAGAAGCCAATAGCTCAGTGGGCTTTACCTGGCAAGATCAAAATTTGTTGTTTTATTTGTATAAATATTTTAAGCGATTTGTTTACCTTTCCTATACTTTTCACTCCTGTCGTGTTTTTGCAATTTTTTTGTTGTAACGTTCTGACCCCCCTCTACTGGACATCTGTAAAAATATCAGCTTCATCGCTCATTGAATTCTTCCCATGTAAATATTCCGAAATTCTCAAACGAGCTGCCACCCCCTCCCCCCACCTTTATCACAGAGAAGAAGAGCGGGGGGAAAGGCAGAGAAGTAGCAAAGCAGCATGCGGTGTGAGCAACGCGCGCTACAAAAGGAGGGCACTTCACAGCTCGTCCGCAAATGAAACAAAACAGCCGGAGACCGATCGAGGGCAACTTAACAGGCACCTCCCCCACCCCCCACCGCTACCATGCCTCCTACTCACCTCCCCGGGACGAATCTTGATGTAGAAGTTGCTGCGCTTGTAAGAGATCTTCAGAATCTTGGGCCATGCGAAGCGGTTGATGCGCAGACGGTCTCGGTAGATGAGCAGCCCGTTTGCGCATACGCCCAGCATGATGTCCACACCCTCAGAGTCCTGAGACCAACACACAAGGCAAAGATCCCCCCCATATAGCCTTTAACGGACCGTTGGGGCAAGCGCCGTTCGCGAGGTGGCTATTTAAGGATATTGAGGTCATAAAGCACATGACCCAGGTACGGAAAACTGCTCCACTCTCACCACAAATGGAGTATTGGATAATTAAAAAAAATACCCAGGCAGGTGCTTAGCTTTGGTTCGGCTGATGGTAAGGCCCCACCCTCCTAGTGGCATCCTCCAGGTTCAGCAGCAGAACCTCCAACTCCTTCTTAGAGTGAGCAGCAACCACCAGATCATTGGCGTACATAACATGGTTGACCAGTAGGGAGCCATCCCTTGCCCGTACCTGAGCATCGACCAGCCTCCAATTGTATTTTTACCAGATAGAAATTCCATTGGTACAGCCATGGAAGGTTTCTCTAACGAAGTGGTCGAAGATGATGTTAAATAATGTGGGAACCAGAGGACATCCTTGTCGCACCACAACGTAAAACGGGGAATGGCTCTGACTCCCGGCCACGCAACTTTACCTGGGCCTGCCCAGCATCATTGCGGTCTTTAAATGATTGTGGGCGTAAAGCCAGGGACTCCAAAAGCATGAAAACCAACCCAGAGGCCTGGCCCACTGATGGCATCATCGCCCTTGACCAGGTCAACAAAACAGAGATGTAGGTCCATTTGAATCCCTAACACCTCTGCTGTAGCAGACGGAGAGAGAATATTGCATCCGTGTAGTATGCCATTTTCTCACTTCCCACAAAGATAAAGACAAAGATCCCCCGTATAGCCTTAACAGACTGTAGGGGCAAGTGCTGTTAGCAAGCACCTATGAAGGCTGGAACGGAACACGAGGGGGTGGGTGGCCAGCACCACGCCCGACCGCCTCTCCCCAGTGGCGATGTTTACACACCACACCAGGTACTCATTTCAGGCTGAGTCGACCTAGGGAAGGCCTAGGACCGGTTCAGATAATCGTCACTGGTGTTGGCCGTGAGCGGGAATCGAACCCGGGCCGCTAGGTTCATAGCGCAGCGCGCTAACCGCTACACTACCGCTCCCCACTCCCCACACTCGCGCACACACACACATGCACGCACGCTTGTACTCAGAGCCACACTCCGCACAAGACTGCCATTGCTCGACATTCACCGAAGACCGCTACCCCAAACTCAATTTCACGATTGCAAGTATCACGTGCTGCCTGTTACGCCCCGGCAGCATGGATTCGTGAGAAGCAGGTCCGAAATAAAATTCGAGCACCCTTACAATCGAGCATGCGGCATTCCATCACAGCACAGCGGTACGCCACGGAGAACACTGACGTTAAGGATTGGCTGGGCGGCATGTCAATATTCAGTCGGCTAGCCGAGAGGACCGCACGCAGTGGGGGAGAGAGATGTGGCAGGGGGCTTTGCGGGGAAATTGCTCAGACGGGCAATGTGGGCGACGCGGAGACCGCACAGCCTCAGTGACGCGGGCTGCTGCCACCGCCGCCGCTGAAGACATCCAGTGGGAGGGCGGCGCGTGTCAATCTGAGGCAGCGACACGGACGCACGTGGGCGTCGTCGAGAACAAGTTGACGTCTCGCGGCTCCGTGCGTCGGTGGAATTGGAAGATCGATGAAATGACGACGGCGTTGGTTTGCGCCTTTCTTCCATTCCTTCCTCCATTATTAATCCCCCATTTCAAAGGAAAGGTGTTGTGCTCATTAACTCAGGAAAGCATCACTGAGTTACGGGAGGGTCCTGCCAAGCCCTCATAACGAGGGGGTGGGGATGTTGCTGCAGTGTGTAATCCCAATTGAGTAATTTTCAGGTCGTTTTTTTCAGATTTGGGATTTTTTTTTGCCACCAGCTATTACATTTTATGTTGTTTTAGTTTTCGCTATGGGTGGAAAACGGAGAACTTAGAGGAAACCCAAGCGGAAAGAGAAAAACGCCACGCAGAAAAGCGCCCGAGTCGGGAATCTAACCCATATCCTTCTCGTATGTATGTTGAACTTATTTCGCAACCGCACGTAGCCAGCCACGTTAATTGGAGGTGCGGGCGGGAGGGCGAAAGGACAACAAAACTAAACACAAAAAAAGCAGTTCTAAACAAATGGCACAAGTGTTGCCAATGCGACAACCCTGCCACCACCTCCCCCCCTGCCATTTGCTTTTCCCTGTGCAATCTAAGTAATGGAAAACTACCCCCCCTTCACAGACTGGCAGGACCAGTGCAGAGAGCCGACTCGATCCTGGGCACTGGGCCAACCCAATTCATTCGTAACTTCCATTTTGTTTTTTCATGCCAAGTGTGGGGCTCGGGCCCTCAAATGTCAACTTGTGATGCCGGTGCTTCAGAGGGAGGTTGGTGGTGGAGCGTGAGAGGTGGTGGTGAGGGGTGGGAGGTGGGGTTAGCTGGGGGGTGGGGGGGGCACGGTGAAAGGGGACGTGCAAGACGGTAAGAAAAGGCACTTGAACAGAATTATAAGCAAACAAGGCGTTCCGTGGGCTTGAATGAAACGGACCGTTCGAAGAAACTCCATCACGGTGCAATTTCCAAGCAATTTTTTTTTAAATTACACCAAATATCAAAAATTATTTATAAATAACTTGAACACAAATAAACTGCACAGGTTATTACCCAATAACGGCCTACCCAAAAAAAAAAACAATCTGCAGTCCACCGACAATTGACAGCACACACAATAAGTTTGGCTCGATAGTGCATTGCGATTTCCTGAATGGCTACGAACAAAGTCAATAAATTCCCTTCTGTGCACATGTCAGATGATAAACACCACCACCTGTGCGATGGAACGCCACCCGCCTGCAGCCAACTGTCTCTTACGATTAAGTCTCACCGGCCGTGGCCGTTTGGTGGAGGGTTCATAATGACACAGCTTCGGTCGGGTCGTTTGCGTGGACTAACCCGCGAATCTATCATGAATCGTAACATTGTCTATGAAAATCTACATGTGGGCGCCACAGTGGTGAGATGTTAACTACGTCGCCTGGTATACAGAAGGTCGTGGCGTTCGAGCTTGACCCCGACGCCTGCTGTGTATTTGGAGTTTGCGTGTCTCTCTCCCCGTGGATTTTTCTTTGGGTCCTCCGCTTTTTCCGTACACATTTAGAATCGTGCATTTTAAGTATTTGGCTGCAATACATTTCCACACGATAAGCCACTTCGTTCAGCTATCATTTGTGGCCACGTTGTTTCCTGCTAACAAAAATTTTTAGTTTAACACGTAGTCTTTCCCAACCAATATCATCCATAATGGAGGTTTTTTTGGGTTAGATCGCATATATAAATGTGTAAATCAACCCACCACTACCCGACACAGCCAATTAGTAAAGTTTGTCACGTAAACAGAACATGTCAATGCGTTACTAGTGCAGCACACCGGTGTGTTGGAGAGCAAAGCCACAACGTTTACAATCTGAGTACGACTTTTCACCAGTAATTACAACTAGCTTCATCAGGCGACAGACAGATTTGTGGAGAAATCCTCCTATTTCATTCCTTAAATAGAGCGGTAGATGTGATAGAGGGGTAGATGTATTTAACGACAGATTTTTTATTTATGCGATCCAACCCAAAAAAACCTGGATTATGGAAAAAATCTTTAGTTAATTTTTACATTTAACGTAACGGTTGTAGCTTCGTTTGCACTCCTATCACCACGTCGTCTCTCTCCTCTCGAATCCGTAGGAACCTTTTACCTGCCACTCTCTTCACCTGCCAATCACAAACGCCCCCCCCCCCCACACCCACGCCACTCGTGAAATTCTCTACTTGTGCACGTGCTCGAATCCTACGTGAACGCTCGCATCTAACCGGCACTGTAGCGCTTAGGGGGCGAGGGGGGGGGGCTGGAGGGGATGTGCTCCTCCTGCTGAAGGTTCAGCTTCAGCGTCCCTTTGGAATGTTTTGAGTAAAGTCATTTGATATACAAACGGTCTGCAACAGTTGGAGGGGGGTGGCTGCATGCAATGCAAATGTTGCGACAATTAAGCAATGGACCGTAGCAGCTTTTCCTCTTTACACGGGGGACGAGAGCTGCTAGGGTTGAATGCACGATAGACAACATCAGATCGTATTGTTACTCCATCCTCACTGCGGTCCTTCTGTTGTCTTTCCCCCTGCACCTGCGATTATCACGGTTGGCTACTTACGGTGCGAAAGGAGTTCAACATACACACGTGATATGCAAATTATTTTGTCAAGGCGCTCTTCCCCCTCCAACCCAGCTTAAATATACGCTCCAAGCCTGGTGGTGTTTCATTCAGACGCTGTCTCCCCGACAGACCTGGTCTTCACCTGAGGACGGCTGCTTGCGTTGTGGCCGAAACGTCGTGATGATTATTTTAATATGTTTTATTATTTTATTATTTCCCTTCTACGTGACTTTACCGAAAGAACCAAGAAGATACATACGTACATTCCATTTAACGTTTAACATTCACGTTCAAGTCTGCTTGACATAATCCCATGTCATATCCCCCCTCTCCCCTGAGCATATGTGGTCTCTTTAACCGTGGGTTTGATGTAATGTTCTTTTTGGGTGACCGGTAAAATGGTATGCTAGATGCAGGAACACACACACACATGTTACAACCGGGAAGATTACGTCAACGCAGATTAATTTGGGACTTTAAACAAGGTAACGTCAGAGAGAGGAAAGTTCACAGAGCAGTAACTGTCCGCTCGAAGTCTCACCGAATTATTATTTTATTTTAATCATGGTCGCTGAGCTCAGCACCCAAAAGGCCAAGTGGCCAAACATACCGCGTGACAAACTGCAGCTGTACTAGGTAATCATGAATATTTTTTATTGCATTGAGCAAGGTTGTGAGAATTTTTGAAAGAGCAACGACAAGAGGGAAAGTCGAAACGCGCGTGTGTGTGCGTGTGCGCGTGTGTGCGCGTGTGTGTGTGTGTGCGCGTGTGTGTGCGTGTGCGCGTGTGTGTGTGCGCGCGTGTGTGCGCGCATGTTTTGTTAATTTTTAAGTGGAGAGCAGTGGTGCAGTAACCGCGCTGCACTAGGAACCCGAGTTCGATTCCCGCTCATGATCAACACCAGTGAGGATTATCGGAATTGGTCCCGAGCCTCCCCTAGGTCGACTCAGCCTCAAATGAGTACCTGGTGCGGTGTGTAAAAACATCCCCACTGGGGAACCAAAGGCGGCCGGGCGTGGTGTTGGCCGCCCACCCCCTCGTGAGCCGTGCCCGGCCTTCATAGGTGTTCACTACCAGCACTTGCCTCAACAGTATGTTAAGGCTATACGGGGGATCTTTGCGTGTGTGTTTTATACAGTTGCTGAAGACGGGCCCAAAGGTCTAAAATACCAAGCCGCACAGCAATAAACAGTATCATTTATGGTGTAGTGGTTGAGAGTGTGGATGAGTGAGCGAGCGAGTGAGTGCGTTTCTGTGACCTGCAGTATGGTCATTGAACACGGTAGGAATGGAACCAAGCAGCCAGTCTAGTTGACCGAATCCTTCAATATGTATGTTGAACTTCTTTCGCACCTTACATCGCCAACCGTGCTAATCGGAGGTGCAGGGGAAGGACAACGAACTACACACAAAAAGCAGTCCGAAATAAATTAGTTTTCAATCTAGATTATTTAAAAGTGCATAGCTGCAGTGGCTTCCTAATATCGGAAGGGAGAGCATTCCAGACGGCCACAGGAGCGCATCTGAAAGCACGCGAGGCGGTGACCGTCTTTGTCCGATGGCCAGCCAAAAGCTGCTGCTGCGAAAATGACGACCGGAGTTCGCGTGATGATGGTTTATGCTCCTTAACGAGATCAGCGAGGAATTGTGGTTCAATCTTGATTTGTGGTTCATTTGTGGCAAGCGCTTTGCGTGCAACGGGCGCAACCTAATACAGCAAAGCCTTGGATTGCGAGTAACTTGGTCTGCGAGTGTTTCGCAAGACGAGCAAATTTTTAAAATAAATATTAATTTGATAAACGAGCGAGGTCTTGCAATACGAGTAGTACGTGTATACACTTTGTCTGCCGAGCGTCACGTGATCACAACTGATATTCGAGTGCTTTGGATTACAAACACGTTTCCGGAACTAATTATGCTCGCAATCCAAGGTTTTACTGTAACGTATTCGTCAGGCGACCGGAAGCCTATGCAGCTCGATGGGCACTGGACGGACGCGGGTGGAGGAATCAATGAGCCAAGGTCATGGTAACAGTAACTTTGCTAGCACCTCCGATTAGCACGGGTTTTCTACGTAGGGTGCGAAAGAACTTCAATATACATATGTACAGAGGAGTGTTAACTAAAACTAATAAACTGTTGTTGCTAAGAAGATGTTGTTATTTTAGCAGGTAAGGCCCACTGAGCTATGTAGCTCTTTTCAGAAGCGACCAGGCCACAAACAACAGCTCAACAAAAGTGGCTCATCATCACGTGGACATTTACAGCAGCCAAAATATTCTAAACGCATGACGTTTCTAAAAGTGGAGGAAAAAAACGGAGGACCCGGAGAAAAATCCACACGACCACGGGGAGAGAGAAACAACGCAAACTCCAAATACGAAGCGGGCGTCAGGGTCGGAATCACACCCGCGACGACCTCCTGTATATACCAGGCCAGGTAAGTGAACATCTCGCGACCGCGACGCCCGACAGCGGACAGCGTCCTCCGGGCGATCGGAGGGCGTCGCACGTTTAAGTTCGCCGTGCGAATCATCCGAGTCGCGTGGCATTGTGCCCGAGTGCGGGTGCGGGTGGGGTTGGGGTGTCACCTTGGCATGGTGCAGGTCCACCCCGTACATGGACAGCTTCTTGGCATTTTCCAGGAAGTGAAGCTCAGCCTCGGCCGGCGTCATTCCTCTGTCGGCGTCATACAAAGAGGGGGGGGGGCGCGCAGGGGGCACGCAACGGCATGTCAGCGAGCTCGACGATGTACGCTGCGATAAGAAGTTCGGCGTACATACGTGTGGGCAAAAGGTACAGAGGCGCAGCACCGCAACGGCGTGCGCAAGCCACCGCTGGCGGAAGGGCCTATACCCCCGCAGCCGGAGAGAGCTCCGGAAAGCTCCGCTTCTCCAGGACAATTTTTCTGGGTCTGCTCTTCCACGCTGGCTGGCTGCATTGTCTTGTAAGAGGTGGGAGTTGCCCACACTGCATCCCCACCAGAGGCGAGCCGTCAATTGATTCAACTGTAGTAGGGCGCACCTATTTGTACTGCTGGGGGGCACAGAGGTGGAGGTGGGTGGTGGTGGGGGGCGTTATGAAACTTGCGCTTTTTATTTTCCAACTTGCGTGCCGACAGACGAAATTAAACCGTAGACCTCCGGATTGCACCTCTGATTCGCACGGTCGGCTACGTACGGTGCGGAAGACGTTCAACAGGCACACGTTGATTTTAAGTCGCCTGTATTCCCGCTGGAAGAATAGCAAAGCACAACTGAATTCTCATTCGCTGTCATTGCTCTACATCTCACACACTGGTTTGTTGTTGTCATTGTTCAGCGTCATCGTTGTCGCTGTTGTTGTCATTGTTACTCCCGCCCCCCCACCACCCAGCCTGGAAAACCTGGGGGAATCTGGGAAGTTTCTAGTTCCACCTCTGCCGGCGACAGCCATGGAGAGGCCCACAGATCACGTGTAGCGGGGGGAACGGCGTCGCGATCTCCCCCCCCGCCGCACACCTGTGCGTCTTGTGCAGCTCCACGACCTTGTCCTCGAGCTCGCGCGTCTGGTTGGGCGCGAAGCGGAACTCGGAGACGTAGTCGCCCGCGTGCTCCTCGGGGTCGAAGTCGCCCAGCTCGGCCTGCACCGCGTACGAGCCGAGCAGCGCGTGCGTCACGAACGAGCAGGGCAGCCGCCCCCGCAGGATGTCCTCTCGCAGCTGCAGGCACAGGTAGTACCTGGGAGGGGCAACGGGAAACTCCGATGAGAGGGATGAATGTACGCATGCGTGCGTAGGCAACCGTGCTAATCGAAAGATATACTCTTTGGTTTTTTCGGTAAAGTCACGTAGGTAGAAAATAAAATAAAATAAATGAAGACAACTAAATTAAGCGGTTGTGCTTTCGCTACGTTGTCCCCGCCTGAAGAAGGACGCTTGTGTTGTGCCCGAAACGTCGCGATTTAATTTAGTTGTTTTCATTTATTTTATTATTATTTTTACCGACGTGACTTTACCGAAAAAACCAAAGAGTATGAATCCTTGCAGTCACGAAAGCTTCAAATCTGGAATTAATCGAAAGCTCTTGCGCCGCCCATTAGCCAGACAATAAACACAGCAAAGAACCGAAATGTGTTGTCTATGTAGAAGCAGCAACAGCTTTGAACAATGACGACGTGGGAAAACCAACATGTTAAATACATGGAACGTCACGCACGGCGGCCAAACGGTTCATGTACCACGATCGACGAACATTATCATTTATACGTCGTTTTCTATTTACTTACGTAAATACTACATCGTGCTCATTTATTCACCGAAAGATTACGAACGTCAACGTGCACAAGTCAAAATATACAGGGCATAGTTCTCTAAAATATGATAAGCTACACTTCATCTCGATAAACGATTTGGCCACACCATACGCTCTGTATATTTTTGACGTGTAAAAAGGTGACCTATTATACTGTGTAGTGCTCAATATTGCGGTCGCCACGGGCTTTCAGAGGGAAGGGATTCTCTCACCTCGTGATGTCTTCGCTCAGCTGCGAGGGGTCAGGGGGATAGAACTTCACGTTGAAGGAGAACACCCAGGGACCGCCTGAAACCGAGAGAGCCTCCAGTCAAGACTCGCGCGTGTGCGTCAGGCACGCTCCACCGCCGTACGCGAGGGCATATCATCTTCTTGGTTCTTTCGGTAAAGTCAAGTAGAATGGAAATAATAAAATAATACAAATAAAACATCATAAAATAATTCTCACGACGTTTTGGCCACAACGCACGCAGCCGTCCTCAGGTGGAGAACAGGTCTGTCGAGAAGACAGAGTCATTCAGACTCTGTTTAATTTTCATTATTTTATTATTTCCATTCTACGTGACTTTACCGAAGGAACCAAGAAGATGAATCCCTGCAGTCACGAAAGCTTTAAATCGAGGGCACATCAGTTCGGCATTCACATCACGAGGGTTGAAACAGGACTCCCATGCGCTGGATCGTTCGGTATGGCACCCTAAACTATTTTTTTTATTTTACCAGGTAAGGCCCACTGAGTTATGTATCTCTTTTTCACAAGCGGCCTGGCTGTCACAAATGATAGCTCAACGAAGTGGCTTATCATCGTGTGGAAATTTATAGCAGCCAAACACTCGAAACGCAGAGAAAAATCCACGCGACCACAGGCAGAACATACAAATTCCAAATATACAGCAGGTGTCAGGGGTCGGGATCGAACCCACGTCCTCCTGCATACCAGACGCCCGCCGTTTCGCTCCTAGCGCCTTTGCGTGAAACGTTGGGACACCGTGCCGGACGTCACGCGGCACAATCCGGCAGCACGTGGAGCGAAACGTTGGACAACAAGACGAGCAGCACACCACACCGACACAACCGCGAAAGCACCAAGGAAGCAGGAGGAATGGTATTCCAGATGAAGGCAGACTTTAATGTCTTCATATATTCAATCTCAGGAGGGAAAATGAGAGTAATTTCTTATACATTTCTTTATATATATAGAGCACCGTCCTTTTAAATGTTCACTGGCTGTGGCACATTACATTGATATTAACGTGTACAGCATGAAAGCCCTGCGAGACCAAGTATTTCAATTTTTTTTGTAAAGCCTGTGATTTCTGAAACCCAATATAAAATTCGCCTAAGATTTTTGCTTTCATTCCTTGCGCACCGGTAATGAACAGAGCCCAGCCTATAATCATAACCTAGTTTTCCGGACTAGAGCATTATCAAAGTTGATATGCCATTGTTGAATAAAATAAAATAAAACAGCAGCATGACATTAAAAACAAATAAGACAGAGTCATGTGGTTGCGGAGAGTGTTTTTTTAACGGCAGGTAATCGAGCAAATCATTTTTAAATTACAATTTAAGGACAATATTTAACAAGACGGGAAAAGCGGTGTAATATTCGCTTGCATACATTCATTATTTATATCCGGCCGCTCATCGCACGACTGTTTAAATAACCGATCTGCGTTCTCCAGCAGCCCCGCGCTCACCGGCGCGTGAACCTTCCCCCGTCATCCTGCTTTCCCCTTGCTCAGAAAAATACACTACGAGTCCAATTACGCTTAGAAAACGCGCCAATTAAAGAAGGGCACAATGTGCATCGCGGGCACGCAAGCGCTCGGCAATAATCACTCGCTGACAATGAATGGAAAAATCCCAAGAAAGAGGTGCACGGTCGGACGCTAATTATTTGTGAGTCACTGCAAACGCTGCCTCCTTGCCATCATCTGCTCCTCGGACTGATGAGGTTGCATGAAGAGAGGCCATTCTTGGAATCATGTTCTCATTTCGCGCAGTTTTACGATCAGGTAACACTTTTTTTTAAACCTACAAAAAAACACATTTGTTGAGCGACGTGAAATACCAGCTGTCAAACGCATTATTGTGATTACAACTTGTCAATGGCCAAAAAGTTACACGCCTAAAAGTATTCACACGTTAAATTGTGGTGGCGCATTAGTTAAGTGGTGACCATAATATGAACCCGGTGACCTTGGTTCGTATTCGTGGCCATGGCTAACAGCAGTGGCGAGTGATGCCTCAACTGCTTTCCTGTGCCACCCACCCCATCCCCCTCCTTTCATTCAACCCACGATGACCAGCTTAGTGAAGTATGGTGAAACAATCCACAATTCGGCAGTCAACTGTGAATTGTGACAAAAAGCAGTAAATTGCCATTGCCGCTTTTATTTCACACGTGAGAGAAAAATGTGTCAGCGCCCATCACGTGATAAAATAGTCCGCTACTGCGGTGACAGGAGGAGACTGAGATTGCTGTGTGCCTTCATATTTCACTGTGTCTCTACGGCTAAGTCTTGCGTGATAAGAGAATGGCTAACTTCGACGGCGTGCACGTTGATCTAATTTATTTTGAGCGTAAATAACAATTTCTTGGCTTGACGCACGTCTGCGCGAGACATTGGCACTGCACAAGACTAATTAGTTGTCGGCACACTGCGAGGAGAAAGTAAAAAAAGACAACATAAAAGCTGTCGTGTAAGAATCAAAGGCTTTGCCCCCCCCCCCCCCAACCGTGTCTCGATGGCTCCAGCTGGGGTAATAACGTGGGCTGCATCTCGTGCATCGGGTGCAATCTGTTATTGGGCGACCTCTCCGCAAATACGCGAGCGAGCGGCGACATGCGCCTGTGGGTGCCCGCGCCATTCGACGCTCTCGTTTCGAGCGCCGCTGCACGCGGCCCGCAAACATTTTCCCCTCGTCAACACGGCAGCGCCGCCGCTGCCAATCCACCCGCCCCG
Source organism: Lampetra fluviatilis (assembly GCF_964198595.1). Classification (NCBI taxonomy): domain Eukaryota; kingdom Metazoa; phylum Chordata; class Hyperoartia; order Petromyzontiformes; family Petromyzontidae; genus Lampetra; species Lampetra fluviatilis. The sequence goes on from NC_136288.1 coordinate 11,923,196, forward strand.
ATCGCTTGGTAAGATCACAAAATGCATGCCCCCCCCCACCCCGCCCCCTCCTCCTCAACCCGCCCGCCGCCGTCAAACTGCCGCACACTGACTGGCCACTCTCTCTGCCGCCGCTGCCGTGCTCGCAATGCCAGGGCCGTGCGAGCAGCAGGCAGGGGTGATCGCTTCGTTTTTGCTATGGCGACGAGCCAATGAGGTTTTGCTCATCAGTGAGCCGCACAGCATTTGCTCCGGAGCGAAGGGAGCACTGCGGCCAGGGGCTGGCAGCTCGGCCAGGGGCTGCGTCGGCGCCAAATGCACGAGCGCATTCCCTTCCCTTCCTCCCCTCCCTCCCGGGAGCTCCCTCCCCCCCCTCCCACCCCTCTCACCCTTCTCTCCCCTCCCCTCCCTCCCCTCCCACCCCACCCCACCCTGAATTCAATTTAAAGATAAATTGTGCAGACCGTGCAGTCCGGCACAAAGGCTGGCAGCGTCAACGAAAAAAAGAATCCCAAGTGGCTCAAAATACAACGGGTATTTTACGTGGGTCACCACCATCGGCCATGATCAATCCACTGCTGGATGAAGGCCTGCCCAAGCCATCGCGTTGTTTCGCATTCCTGCGATGCAATAATCGACTTGGCACCCGGTAGCGCACCAACTGATTTCGTCGCTCCATCTCCTCTGTGGACACCCCTTTGGGCGTGCACTGCATTCCTTGGCCACCACCCCATCATTAATCTTGACCGTGGGTTCTCTCACAGGTAAACAGGGCGAGGGGGGGGGGAATCATCGTCAGTCTTGAGCAGCTAATATCACCGCACGGTTCCCAGCGAATCGACAATTTAAGTTCATTAAGTGTCACGTGTTCCCACTGATCGAAGGCGCGGCTGAAGCGCGCATGCTGAAAAGGCCGCGGCCACTTCCACGCCCAGAGCCAGCGCTGCTGTCAACGAGGCTCGGCAAGGAAACATCCGAAATGGAAAGGCGGTGACAAGAGTTTGTTTACAAAACATGACTGATATCCATCAGCAGCAGAGAGCTGCTTGGCAAATGCCCATCTGGGAGTCCTGACGATTTTAATTAAATAAATGTGAACGGACGGGAGTGATTGGGCTGGAGATGACAAAAGAGCAAATAAAATCCATATATTTGCATCGATTCTGTCTCACGATAGACAGATATCGTAGAAGCCGAAATAAGATGAGCAAACTTTTAAAATAGTTGGCACCCTTTATCCTAATTTCTCGTTTTCAATCCACACTACAGAAGACAGCACCCACCAGCTGCCGCTCACTTAGGTGCATACATCACACAGGTGATCGTAAACACCAACAAATTCTCTCGGCCTGTGTGCACTGTGCGACAAAAAACAACAACGGTTCCTGAAGCACCTCATTGCGGTCCACTTGTCTGAAGTACACCATCAAAATAAATTGAAGCAAAGGCGACCAACTGACAGGCGGCAGGTGAGACATAGAGACAACGGTAGACTGGTTTCACCCATACTAGGACCCATCAAATGGACTACAATACAACAATGCTTCACAAACCGATTGTGGTTTTTGTATAGCACACGAAAGGCTCGTGATTTTTTTGTACACATTTTTGGGCGTTATTTGAGACTTCCGGATTGCATTATTTTTCCGTTACGATGAGTTTATAAGGTAAGGCTCACCGAGCTGTGTAGCTACTTTTTCTGAAGCGACCTGGCCACAAATGATAGCTCCACGAAGTGGCTCACCGTGCGGTAATTTATAGCAGCCAAAGAGTCTGAACGCACATTGCTTCTACATGTGGAGGGAAAACCCGGTTAACTGGGAGAAAAATCCACGCGACCACGGGGAGTGAACATGATAACTCAAAATATCCAGGCATCAGGGTCGGGATCGAACTCATGAGCTCCTGTATGCCAGGCGAGGTAGTTAACATCTCGCTGCTGTGGCAGCCTCATCACAGTTACAGAGTTTGGACTCCTCGATTCGTTTTCAAGGCTGCACTGGACGTTGTACAATCAGCAGAGATATATTCACAGCACAATAGTGCAAAAATACCTACGCAGCTGTACAATAAACATTGTAAAGAAATGGTAAAAAAACCCTAAGCCACACGTGGAGTCCCTGTGTCCAAAGCTGTGGCCAGTGCATGGCATGTATAAACCCCATGGTCTCAGAGAAGCATTGCACTGGTCAACAAAAAAACGTTTTTTTCTGGCCTGGACTTTTGCAGCTGTTTTAGACTAATTTCAGGGTGCTGATTCCAAATCTGATCTCAGATTTGCTCTATCACATCTCATTTTAATGCTATCGGCATACCCCATTTTCATTGATTTTACCCGAAATTAACTCTGTCACTTATGCTTGCAAGTTGTTGCGAGTCAGTGACTGCTTTAGTGTTAAAATATGATGCTGTATTTTTAGGATAGTGTGTTTATAATATTATTTTATGTAGATATCCACATTTATTTTATATTTTTCTTCTGCAGTTTTTATTGAAAATGCAATATTTGATATCTCAAAAACCTGATGTGATAGACAAAAACTGATGCCAAATTTGGAATCAGCCCCCCAAAATTACCTTAAACCCGTTGAAATACCTTATGCCAGAAAAAGTGTGTTGACCAGTGTTGTCCCCCAAATCACAAGCCCGGCAATTGGCCCACGCCAGCTGTGTTAACTATGATTGGTCACAGGCCAAGCACCACATCCAGAGGATGCAAGCCAAAAAAAAATATGAAAATAATAATTCATCGCGCGGTGTTTCATTACCGGTGGCAGATAACCAGCGGATGTCACAGCCGGCGGGCACTCTCTCCGTCCGAACCTCACCTCGCAAACTACCCTGGCTGCTGCCAAACCACCAGAGTTGCCCCCCACACCCCCACTACACCCTCCACCCAACGCGTACGATGCAAAGTGCTTGGCAAGACCATATCAGAGCGCACAAGAGCAATTAATTTTTCTTTATGTGACAGTGTCCTCGGAGTGGAGAATCGCGCGTCTGCAAAAGCGTCCCTTTCCAAGGGTCGTCGGCCAAACGGGGCCTCCAGTATAATAAGGTATTCCAATCAGGCCGGCGCAGAAAGAACATTGCTGCCAAATTCTCTCGTTTCCAACGGCGATAAACGTCGGTTGCCATCTGCACTCGCAGGCCAATTGAAATTCTGAGTGTCTTTCCTGAAATGTTCCGAGCTCCGAATCAAGAAACAAAACAGAACTTCACCACCCACCAATCTTGGGCAGATCAACGTAAGCGCCAGACTGCCGCTGGGAAAGCAACGAAACGCAGAAACTGAGAGCTGCCCCCCATTTGGATTGTTGCGGGGGGGGGGGGTGGGGGTGCCCAATGACATGCGTGGCGTGTCATTTTTTAAATCCTTTATATTAAGTTCACTTGCTTGCTTGCGCGCTTACGACCGTGCAAATCTTTCGGTCGTTTTTTAACCCACTTCCCGTGATCCAATCGAGCTGACATTTTGCACACAGACTCGTTGTGCGTGACAATTTATTTTCGTGAAAATTTTTTCCAAAATGTTCCACTTTTTAGGGAATTTTTTTTTGCATATTTAATTTAAAATACCAATATGATAAAAATGAAACTCTTACTCAAGAAAAACAGAAATGAATAATAAAATAAAACCGATGCCACGCATATAAAGGATTTATAGTGAAAAACTTTGTTTTTACGGATTAATTTTTTATTGTTTTTTTTTATCCTCCCTCTTATGTTGTGTAAATTAAAGTCCTCACTATTTTGTCAAACATCAATAAACATGAACTCAGAGACAGCACTCTCAAGAGGTCGGGCGCACGAAAGAATGCGGTAACAAGGTGGAGGTTATGTGCTTTATATGAATGGCTCGTGTTTGCGGTGAGAAAACACCGCATCACATACTCATCCGGTGGGAAAGCATGGTCGACTGCCTCAGCAGCAGATGCTTGTGCTGCGCCCGAAACGCCGTGATTTATTTTATTTTATACCTACGTGACTTTACCGAAAGAACCAAGGAGTATGGATTCCTGCATTCACGAAAGCTTCAAATCAAGATTGAACCGCATCACATCTTCATTAATTTTGACACCGAGTGCCATCGCTGAACTGTCATGAATTACATTCCCATCCTATGCCTGAAGTCAAATTCTGACTTGCGATCGCTTTAAGCCAACGCCGAGACAACCGTTGGCTTTTACAGATCTCCACTTGGATTTTGGACAGTTTTTTTTTCCGCCCCAAAGACATTACGCTTTGTGAGCAATTCGCTAGAGAGATTAACCTCCATACTTTTGAGCTCTTGCATTTTTAAGTAAGGCACTCAGTAAAACTACGAGGCTAATCGCGGTTTATCCTCTGAACGTGCAGATCGGGATTTTCGTTGGTATTATTATGCAGCAAACATCAAATTCATGCTAATAAATAAATAACCAAAAGTTACCACTTGAAAGAACGCACTGTGTAGGATGCAAGCGCAACGTGAAAGGTAAAAGAAAGCTAAAGGTGCAGTCCAGGAATTTCTTACTCTAAAAAGCCATTCTGGAGGGTATTTTGGCCTACTCTTCTCTTCCGGTCAGACATGTCTCAGTCCCCACACTTTACCCCACCGCAGTAAACCTGCCGATTGACCATTGTGCCTATTTACACTGCTTGGGTGGACAGCGGCAGGCTGGGACGATTTAATTAACTTGAACCAAGCGTTATGAATTTTCAATCGGAATGCGACGGGATACAACCGTCGCAAAGCTCTGGTCGTTACCAAGAATTTTCACGGTAATATTTCCTTAGGAAAAAAAGTATAGAAACCACGAAGTATACTCGATGAAATATCACTAATATCCCGCCTCCCTCCTCCCAAAAATATATATTAACGGCACGTGCAAAGGGGTCTCCGAATTTAACAACCAATTTCAATTGGTTTTAGGGCAGCCATAACTCTCTCTCTCTCTGCCGCAACTCTACTACCCATAATGCACAGCTGATGGTTAATCTTTCTTCACAACGGCCCGCCGCACGCACCGCCGCGGAGGATCGGGCGACTGCCAAACGAGGAGAGATCCCGCAAGCAGCACAAATTTGTGTGCTCACCGCACACACGCGCGCACACACACACAGCCACGGAGAGTGAACCAAAGGATGCACCCGGCGTGAAAAGAAAAAACACGCACAGAGGAAAGCCTGATCACATATTAAATAAGGGTCTCAAGAGAGAGGGAGGGAGGGAGAGGGACAGTTAGTTGCCAGTGGACTTTGGAGTGACACAGCGAGTGATAATGAGCACCTCCGATTTGCACGGTTGGCTACGTAAAGTGCGAAGGAAGTTCAACATGCATACATTTACACGTTAAATAAAAATCCACAAAATATATATTTTTTTTTAAGTACAGCACAACCGCGAACAATCAGAACATCAAAATGCGCGCAACGTTGTCCCTGTGCGATGCGTTTACAGCGACAGTTCTCCACGACGCGTACCCGACTCGCCGCAGAGCGAGCTATAGGCGGCTGTGTATAACAAGGTTGGATCTGTGAACATCTATGAGCAAATGACCGGTACTTCACATGCTCAAGAAGGTCACTGGACAAATATAAAACGTGTTTCCGGTGAAAACATTGGAAAATGCTTCACTGCGCGAGATTAAGAATACATGACTGTACGTAAAAAAAAAATGGTAAAATTTGTAAGATTACACTTACACCCACGCAGAAACACCACACCGGGTGTGGCGGGCTAAGTGGTCGTGGCAGATATGCGACGGTCGGATATGGGACGTTGCGCCGTATACACCCGTGCCAGCGTAATGCTCGTTAGCACACGTTCTACCACTGGTTAATGGCTGCTTGGGTGAGGGTGAGCGTTCAAGGGGGGGGGGGGGGGGAGAAAGAGTGGCTGTATTTAAAGTAACCGTCATCCGAATGGCTGCAAGCAATGTATGCAAACTGCCAGCCGTCTGCCGATAATCGAAGGCATAATAAAGAAATGCATTTTAAGAGCAGATAAAATGAGCCAATTTCATTCTGCAACACATTTACACGCATAAGCATACATTCACGCACGCAACATAATGCAATCTAATTATCCTTGCAGGCATACTCACTTCTGATCTGCTTTCTGATTTCCTTGGCAGGGTCTAGCCAGTTCTGCAGTGAAAGAGAAAAATTAATGATGTCAGTGCGTTATGCAAACTCTCCACAGTCCAAAACATTATAACGTTGTTTTTTTTGTACTTTAATCTTTATTCACAACCAGGGTAGATGCCAATAAAAGCAGAGCATCTCTACTTTCAAGGGCCACGAGATTGGATTCAATATCGCTTTGCGACAAGGTTCCATTCTCAGGCATTTGTCAATCTCGATCTACTGCTGAACACGGGCGTCCCTCTCCTGTGACACCACCGTGCTCAGTGCGGTCTGGCCACGTTTCATCTCACCGCTCGTGCGTGAACGAGCACGGTCCCTCTCGAGCGGCTCCACATTTTATCAGTCGTTTTTGTCCTCCACGTCTTCTTTGTGAATCGGCGAAAGAACACGCAGCGAGCGTAACATGACCGCAACGTAGTGCAGAATTGGATTTGCCTCTGGAGCCATGATTTGGCAAAATAACAACAACAGCAGCAAAAATCCTTCTTAGAACAAGGTTACCTAAGATATTGATTTCGACTATAAAATGACGGCTAAAGTCTGGCTTTTAATATATATATGCAGTACCGTAGAGCCAATTTCCGTAGGCGTCTAAATGATGCAATACTTGATTATTTAGAGGGGCATTTTGGCCTCGCCCGCACAGTGCAAGCAAGGTTCTGCAGAGAAATTTCTCAAACGTTATTAGCCCTGTAATTGGAAATAGCGCCACCGCACTGCCCAATCCCCCCCCCCCCTCTCCACTCTCCTCCACGCCAACGATGCCCGGGCGAGACAAATCTCCTCAATTTCCTGAAGGCGCATCAACACCAGGGGCTCTCCGTTGCTTGGCCCACCTCGTTGTGCAGCAAAAAAGGGTCGCAACGTTTTTCCGAGTTCAAAGATAAGCCACTTCTCGCGTCTGCTCGTGGGCGCTTCTGGACTCTTACATCATCATCGACATGATCATCGGCGTCACGATCCCATGGGCAGATAGCCCCGTAAGGTGTCCACTGGACATCGTTATTTGTTTCCACTTTCCTCGCTGTGTTTTAGTGCCAGTACGCTCAAGTAGAGCCACACATCTTTCTGGCACAGATCGTTTATGTCGTCATCAAGCCATTGTCTGGTTAGGTCTTCCTCTCTTTCGAGTTCCTTCCATTTTTCTGAACAACAACAACAACAACACATGTTCGTGTTGTTGTCCATCCTACATGTGTGTTCAAACAGTGCCAGTCTCCTTCTCATCGCTGCCTGCATCATCATCAGGTCGTCTTCTTCTTCTACGTGCATACATTTTTATTACTTCTAACGTTGGTCGCCCTTTGGATCCAGCTTAGATGCAGCAGTGTCCTTCTATTAGCAATACATTTCGAGTGCCAACAACATGTTATCCTGTCAGCCCTGTTAATGTCCACGTCTCGCAGGCATACAAAGCTGCACTGAACACGCATGCTCTTAAGATGTTCAGTCATGTCTTGGAGCCAATGTTTTTGCTTCTTACAAATTCAAGGTCAATAGCAACCTTTGTTAGCGAACGTAATTGTTTCCGAAGACGTATTCGTTCGATGGATTTTCAAGCGGTGGGCTGGGCTGCACAGCGGCTCGTCTGTCCCACACCGATGTTTTTTTTTTTTTAAAGTAAGGCCCCATGGTGAACGGGAAAGCCGGTGGGATCGGTGTTGACTCCACAACGATGCAAAAAATGACGTGACGCTGCTTTGGCACGAGCAACGACGCTGCTTTGGCACGAGCAAAGAGTTGACTTAAAACTTTCGTGACTGCAGGAATTCATATTCTTTGGTTCTTTTGGTAAAGTCACGTAGATAGAAAAATTATAATAAAAAAGAAAGTGAATGGAAATTAAATGGATATTCTGACTACACAATCCGCAAAGCCATCACTCCAACCGTGAGGAAGGAGCCATCTGAGGATCCAACCAAAACCATCACCTTGCCATGCATAGCAGGGGTAACCAAAAAGACTTCCAAAATCATGAACAAACACAAGATCCAGGTTCGATTTAACACAGGCGATTACAGTCGTACAATAAGCGAGGCACGGACTGCCCCAGGGTGGTTTAAACATCGCATTAAATCAAAAAGAAACTTTCGCAAGTTCATATAAAGAAGTCAAGAGATGTTTCGAGTTTTGATGCCTTAAGCGGTTGGAACTCTTTGAGCCAGCAACCCATCCCACCACCTCCTCCACCACCCCCCTCCCCCTGAACCACCCCCCCCTGAACCCCCCTCCCCCTGCCCCCCCTCCCCCAGCCCCCCCTCCCCCAGCCCCCCCCCCCATCCACACCAATTCCATTCCATTGGAAACGCTACTCATGCAATGATTGCTCATGAATTTATCGCGAGAATAGCCAAGCTGAGTGGGAATAGGATAAAAAAAAAATACTTGGCAACACAACAGGTCGTCCGCTTAAAAAAAAAAACATTAGCGCACGTACAGTATAATGTGTATAACAGGTGACGGTAAAAGTACAGCCATGAAACTGGCTGTACTTGGCCTACTCTCCCATGCTGGCCAGACATCTTGTTAAGAGGGGGGGGGGGGTATCCACACCTCACCGACTACGTGACCTGCCGATCAACTGAGACGCTGCGGTGAACTCCATTATTTTATTATTTACCACTTCCGTCCGCGCTTCTTTCCCGCACTGCGCACTTGTCTCAGTCACAGTTTTGGTGAGCCCAAAAGCTGCTAACCCCTAGTAGCCACAATGAGTAAAAAAACAAACGTCGCTGGAGAGCTTCTTTGAAAAAAATGTCTTCCATGAAACCGGTCCCTGGTGCCAAAAAGGTTGGGGACCGCTGATCTAAACTGATTTAACAAACTGCCGTGCCTGGAGATCGAAATCAACCGGGGACCTCTGGGATTGCAAGTCCACTGCGCTGGCCACGTCAGACAGTGGCAGCAACCCCGAATATTAATAAAAATCACAAACTTAGCTTTTACGGTCACGTGGAATAAAAAAAACAAGTTATACATCATCGGCCAACAAATAATACAGTGACAAAAGAGTGTAAATCGTACGCGAGTGCCGATAATACAGCTTTAATTAGAAATGTCGCGGTCGGCTACGCACGGTGCTAAAGAAGTTTAACACGCGTAATTCATTGCAATAATGTCAAATTATACTTTAGTGCGTCTGCGCGTGGGTGTGTGAGCGAGCGAGTGCAGGACAGTCACGTGGTGGGTGTCAACAAACGTGTTGCTTGTGATGAGTGTTAGTGTTAGGCGCAAGGAAAAGGGCGTTCTCTGCTTTCGTTCCATCACCTCGGGTTTGGCTGGCTTCCCTGCCGTTACCTTCTGCTCACTGGAGTCCCTGTAGGCCAGCCCAAAGTAGTCCTTCTCGAGAAGGTTGAGGTGGTCACAGACCAAATCGATCATCTCATGCCCCTTGGCATTTTTCTGCGAAAAAGATGTGAGAGACAACACGGCACAATTACACAGGGCATGTGGAGGATTATTATAAATATATATGATAATGATTAAACTCAGGGCTTTGCGCGATATGAGATGGCTGTGGGAGATACGGGGAGGGGTAGGTAAAGAAGAGATCATGGACGGGAAGACGAACAGTACGGTCATGGCCCCGGGGGTGGAACGACGCATCAGTTTATCGCTATAGGATTCTTAAGCTCACAAGACGTCGGATTACCGCATGCGCGGAAATGGACGCGTTTTCGATTTGCGTTACGTCTTGCGCAATAAATTCACGTCACTCCTGCAGCCACTGTCAGGTGCTACGCCATGTGCCGCAAATGTAGAAACTGAAATAGCATTGTTATTATTTATATTACTTGCGTTGTATTTTAGAGCAACCATCACCTCCCCTCCAACTACAAAAACATGGCAGGACCCTCATTAAAAAGAAAAGAGGCTTTTCTGGGTAATATGAGGACACCTTCTTAAATAGGATAATTTGAACACACATTCACTGAATTTTGTCGATTTAAAGCTTTCGTGACTGCAGGGATTCATCTTCTTGGTTCTTTCGGTAAAGTCACGTAGAAGGGAAATAATAAAATAATAAAAATAAAACATTAAATCATTCTCATGACGTTTCGGCCACAATGCAAGCAGCCGTTCTCAGGTGAAGAACAGGTCTGTCGGAAAGACAGCATCTGAATGGCACATATTCACTGCTTTTGTACTCCAGCGATCTCATCAATATAAACTATTTTTTGTCATTTTACTAGGTAAGGCCCATGGAGCTGTGTAACTCAACGAAGTGGCTTACCATGTGGAAAGTAATAGCAGACAAACACTCTGAAGGCATGTTGATTCTAAATGTGGAGGGGAAAACCGATAGGACCCAGAGAAAAATCCACGCGACCATGAGGAGAGACACGCAAACTCAAAATATGCAGCAGGCGTCAGGGTCGGGATGGAATGTACGACTTCCTGTATACCAGGCGAGGTAGTTAACATCTCGCCACCATGGAACCCCAATATTCCAAACGCTCAAGCGTTCCACACAAAACGAGCCGCTGCTCAATAAAGTGATGAATATCATTGCAATCCTCGGTATGTTGTCTATATGCATCTCCAACACAGGTTAACGGACAAGGATATGGCAGTTGCGTCTTCATGATGATAACACTGTGTAACACATTATTGTTTTGGTTTCTGGGTAGTAAGTGTTGTTTCCTAATTGCTTATGCCTCAGAAGTACAGAAAATAGCTATTATTCCCCACAAACTTTTCTTTTGTGACCAGGACAGTGATATTTAGAAATGTACCTTAGACCATCGCCTCACTACACTTAATCACCTGGTCACGCAGCTCATCCATGGGTGGCTTGAAACCAGGATTTAAACCCTGATGGTCTCAGCGGTGCTGGCCCTCATGCTCTCTGACATCAGAGGAACCCGACCGCCTCTTTTGGGGGAAAAAAAAACAGCGCTAACTTATTCAATAGTGCCACGGTACTGCCTGGAAGTAAAAAAAAACTAAAAAATGCGAAATCCTTCCACGTGGACATTTAATGTTGGGCTGAATTCTCAATGAACAACGAACAACGTTACGCTACGCTGCTCAGGGGGAGCGGGGGCTCGGAGACGGGTCACGGGCAACGGAATAAAAACATGCTGCGGGTTACGGGGTGGGGGGGGTCGGCTCATTAGCAAGCGGCAGTTACACTTCACGCGTGAAATTGGCCACTGCCGCCGGTCCACATCCATGCGTGGACACCATCGCGAGGCATAACACGCACCGGGGGGGGGGGGGGGGGGGGAGCCAGGAGGCAAAATCTGCGGAAAGGTGCGCTCGGTTCCGGAAATGAAACGTTCAAATGGAAACCTTTACCCCGGTTGCCCCAAAAGCTGTGTGCCACCGCGTCCGCACCAGGACCTGGCGCTTACGCCCAGCATCCAAACCCGCTGGGGGCCGGGGGGGGGGGGTAAGTGCATGAAGCAATTACCTTGCATGCCACTCAAAACAATTTTTCTGAACAAAATCCATTTTTTTTTTAGTTACGTAAGCGGCGCCCGCGTCCAAGTCAACGTCCGTGCGAGTTGCGCGTTTCAATTTACGAGGTCGGCGTTCAATGATGTGGGAGCCGCGGTGCAGTGGATAGCAGCACGCTGTGCTAGGAACACAGCGGTGGCCTGAGCTCAATGCCCAGCCGCACGGCTAACATCAGTAGCAGGCGGCATCTGACCCAGCCTCCCCCCCCCAACTCATGGTGACCGTCGTGGTGAAGTATGGTCAAACAATCTCCGTGAACTAACTCGGCGTGGGAGGGGCTTCGTCCAGCGGTGGATTGACATAGGGGCCGGTAAGTTATTAAATTGATGTCAATGAGCTGCAACAAAGGCAGTTCCAAAAATTGAGTGAGCCAAGTTCCCATCTCTGATATTCGCCGTCCTGAGCACCCACAATTACTGTGCGCACGAGTAGTAAGAGAACACACTCGTTTGAACCTATTGCCAATGCATCCCCTCTTCTTGTCTCAAGAGCGCTCTTGGCATGTAACGGTCTCCGAGAGCCACAAGCTAAATGAAACACAAACTTCACAAGCGCCGTGATGCAAGATACGATTCAGCAAGCGCGATGTTCAAATGCACAAACTCTAACATGCACTGCTGGGGTCACAAAACAAACGCCACAAACACAATACGAATTTCACTCTACTGGCCTTCCAAACTTATGCTTACCAGCAGCATGTATTCCCACATGCGACAGTTTACTTATTGAACGAACACATGGGCTTTCACAGCCAATATATCGGAGCCAATACTACGCTTCGTGAGAATCTTGCAAAACATCGTAACTAATTGCCAAGTTTGGGATCCGAGACTTTTCCTTCATCTCAACGGAGTTTGCCGAAATAAAAACGATTGACACGTTAAGCACTCGTACACGCGGCCATTTAATCCCATTGGCTGTGCCAGGTGGTGGAGCTTTTCAGGCCAAAGAATGTTGGTCAAATCATTTGCGTGACCAAACTCAAAAATCAACTGCGAATCGGTTTTCCTTTTTGGTTTCGTTGTTCAGCGCAACCGCTGCGCCACCGCTCCGCACCTTTGCTTTCTATAACTTAAAACAAGTTAATAATTTGATGACGATGATGCTGATGCTGCTACTACGTCGACAATGGCTTTAGAAGGAAATATACAAGAGGTGACAATTCGGGTAAATGGCCCTTCTATTCATAGCACAGAAAGGCCAGAGAGACCGAGTGGTTAAAAGTTGGGGACTGCACTTCACACCACGGGGTCTGATAAGAATTACCAATAAAGAAAGGAAGGGGAAAAAACCCCTCCGCTTTGCATCTGATAGAGGAAGAACAACATCTTGCAGGCCTCGCTAAGCCGAGGCAAGCCCTGAATAACCACACGGAGCCGGCGGTGCCCTTGAACCCCAATAGCGACAAATTTGGGCTTTAATGTGAAACCAACACTCGGAGGCGAGAAGGCGTCATTTAGCTTCCAGGTCGGGCTCGCAAGCAAACCACGGCCGCAGCGGTGGCGCACACAGAAAATCAAAGTAAAACGCTGCCACGCGGGAGAGAAAAAAAAAACAATACAATAATAAGTTCCGCCTGTTATTCGAGCGCGTGCGTTGAAGCGCGTCAATTTAATTGTCGAGGGAGGGGGGGGGGCCAAGCAGAAAAACAATTAAAGAAAAGCGCAGCAGTTGCCCTGGAGCCAGTGCGAACGAATGCCAACGGGCGCGACGCTAACGAGCGGTCGGGAGGCACCGCATGCACCGGAGCCGCCGGAGGCACCGGCGACAGCGTTCAGATCGAACACCGCCGCATCGTGAAGACGCCCTCCATTACGGCGACTTTGTTATTGACGTCGTCGTCGTCGTCATCGTCAGCCGTGATGACGTCACAGCTGGATGAAGACCTCCTCACGTGATCAACATCGTGCCTCGCAGTCCTGCGACGCCACAATGCACACACTCACGCACACACTCACACACTCGCGCACTAACCAACTCACCCACAACTCACCCACTCACCAAACTCACCCACCACTCACCCACTCACCAAACTCACCCACCACTCACCAACTCACCAGCTCCAGGGCACTCATGTCTCCGCCGTGGACGTCCTTCCCGGTGTGTTCCCGACTTTTGGCTGCCATTCTGCGACCAGCCTCGTTCATCAGCTACATTATCAATCTAATTTGCATGTGTTCTCCGATACGCGCTCCGCTTTCTGCCATTAGGTGAAATTCCAAACATCCGACTGATTGGCATGTTCTGCTAGGTGCGCTTGGGCTGAACACGTCAGTCAATACGATGTTCTTTAAGCCACGTGTTCCTTTTATTTCGATTTAAAGCTTTCGTGACTGCAGGGATTCATCTTCTTGGTTCTTTCGGTAAAGTCACGTAGAAGGGACATAATAAAATAATAAAAATAAAACATAATAAAATACAATTCTCACGACGTTTCAGCCGCAACACAAGCAGCCGTCCTCAGGTGAAGAACAGGTCTGTCGGAAAGACAGCGTCTGAATGAACACCACCAAGCTTGGCAGCGTATATTTAAGCTGGGTAAGGGGAGGAAGGGCGCCTTGACAAAGGCATTTGCATATCAACAGAGGAATTGATCATATTTATGGAAAATGCAGATATGGGATTAGTCACTACTTGTGGAATGCATAGGAGGTGGGGGGATCTCAAAGTCATATTATGCCCGTGCATTATGTAGGATTAGCAGCAACAAAGGGAGGAGGTAGGGTTAGCAGTAATAAAGGGAAGGAATTTTTAATAGTAAGGAGCTGCACCAGCAAACCACCACGTTAAAAACTAAAATTGAAACTACATCAATATCATCAATATGCTAAATATACTCTCCAATAAGCTGAGCTACTAACCGTAAGTCATACATTACGTGTTCCTCTTGCTGAAATCTACTTGTCATTATTAGCATGCACCTCTTCATGCTTATTTGTGCGCTTTTTCACATTTCCTTCCTTTCCCTTTATCAGCTGCCACGTTATTGCTGATCAATACGTGAGAGCGAGCAATGTAACAACGTTACTCATTCCCGGAGAGCTCCTGCTGGAAAAAAAGTACGACCGCTGATGAAGGAGCAGGGGACGGTAAATATCTTTGGGTGTCACCAGGGCCGGATCAAGACACGGGGCTTTTAGGGGCTGCAGCCAGCTGGAGGGACCTCCAGAGATTAAGTGAAACGTTATTCAAATCAAGATTGAAAAGTTATTTCACTCGTGAATGCAGAATTTTAGTTGTTGTTAGCCTTGTAAAAGATAAATGTTATTTTTCTTTAACTTTTGAAAATATTACTGGGAGCCTCACAGTACCTGTAGCCTAGAGGCCTACACAATCTTAATCCAACCCTGGGTAGAACAAAGACGATTTTTTTTTCTACTAGGAAATAAAACCTCATCAAGCCGGGGGGACAGGACCGAGAAAAATAAATTGGAACACAGCTGGAGTCAACCAGGTGACGAGAAAAGGACGTAACTCCACACATTTTCTTTTAAACGGTGGTAATCATTTCCAACACAGGGGGGAAAGATGACAGCAATTATGGACGAGCGGTCATTCTTAAGTCTATCCCTCTCTGTCCGGAATCAAACATAGAATTTTAGGATTCAAGAGCATATTAAAGCTCTGAAACCGCTTTGAATTAAGGACAATTACAGCTGACGCTCCGGAAACAAAACCATGCAGATGTGGAAGCAGATCCAAATGCGTGAAGAACTGAATGAGGGCAAAAGACGCTGCAATGGGTCACTTCAGCGCAAAGAGAGGTGCGGGGTACAGAGACAAAGAGGAAGATTGATGGAGTTGGCACAGACGTGAGCAACGGGAGTGGAGAATGCCAATCAAGGGTTTGCCGCTAACGGGGACAGGAATACAACGATCCCCTAACACAGGTGGCGTCGAGAAAATTGACACCGATGTTCCCAAGCAGAGAGATTCGAGATCAAACCGACTTATTTCTCACCAATGATTCCCCGATTTCCAGAGACGTCTCGACCCTCGGCCAGCTCAACAGAAGCAGTGACAGCGGAGGCCGGGGCAATGAAGGCTACACTCCCAACGGCGTTGCAGTCACAAACCGCATCAGAACGTTGTCTATAGACACTCACAACATGGGACCTCTCTTTGCCAGTATATCAAAATATGAGAGTAGGTTTTACCCTTTCTGGCAATAAAACAGTTGTGTTAAGATGTTAAAGCACCAAACTGAAACCTTTTGCCAAGGAATCATGTCTGCATTAAGCACATATACTAAAGAGAGGTTAAGAACCAGGCTACAGTCTACATTATAGACTGCCAGTACACTCACCCAGCTTAATAACCAGCCTACAGTCTACATTATAGACTGCCAGTACACTCACCAAACTTAATAACCAGGCTACAGTCCATATTAGAAATCTCCAGCACAACCACTCCGATTAAGAACCAGGCTACAGTCTACATAAGTGGTTTTTATTATTTTTATTTTTATTATTTTTATACACTTAAATTAGTTTTTATATCTACGTGACTTGACCGAAAGAACCAAAGGATTTGAGGCCCCATGATGTATCTGCTCACCCCGAGCTCTCAATGTGCTGCTAGTGGCATTGTCTTTGTGCTGTCCGTCTTTTGGCGTCCTCTGGTCTAACACTGAGACGAGGCTCTAGAGAAAGCCGTCTCTGGTGTGGACCAATCAGTTTCAAAGACAATGCATACACTATCAGAGTATGTTTTTCATATTCTTGGTTCTTTCTGTAAAGTCACGTAAACGGGAAATAATAAAATAATACAAATATAAAACAACAAAAAATTATCACGACGTTTCGACTGCAACACAAGCAATCGTCATCAGGTGTGAAATTTTATTGTTTAATATTTGTATTATTTTATTATTTCCCTTCTACGTGGCTTAACCGAAAGAACCACGAATATGAATCCCTGCAGTCACGAAAGGTTTAAAGTATTGTGGTTAATGCAGACATGATTCCTTGTATAAGGTTTCAGTTTTGTGTTTTAACATCTTAACACCTGTTTTATCGCCAGAAAGGGTTAAACCTATTCTTATATAAACGCTCATAACTATGACCCTTTTGACACGGCAATATATTCTTAGCTACACACACATTCGCTCCCCCCCCCCAAGTCTAAAGCAGCCCAGTAACTTAGTCTCGCATGACCGTCTGTCACTTTACACAGACGTTCCCACATCCGAGCTCTTCACAAACCCGCCTGTACCTCGGTCACCAGCGAGGTCGGGATGTGGGACGCCGCAGTTTTTACGAATCAATTGACGGTGGCCCGCATCTGGCCCAGTCCTGCAGGCGTGTTTTCCCCTATTCACGAGAGCTCCGAGTTTAATTGTGTTTGCCTTCGCCGATTGACCGATGGCTCCCACCGAAAGGTAATTGAACTCGTCGGCGCGCACAATCACTCCGTTGGTCACAACCCCCCAAAAAACCACTGAGCGGACGTCGGTCATCGTCTCCTCTTGTCGCCCGGAGCCTACGGGAGCGACTCCAAGCCGACAAAACACACACACGCCTCTTAATTGACTCAATCAAGGCCATCCTCAATGGAATAGCAGCCAGGTTCGGTCTCTCCTGGATCAACAGTCTTCTTAATCGCTCACACACACACAAAGACAAAGATTTCCGGAATAGCCTTTGTGGCATGCTGCTGGGGGCAAGTGCTGCGAGCGAGCGCATCTATGAAGGCCGGCACGGCACACGAGGGGGTGCGTGGGATTTTTAAGGAACTCGCAACATTGCCCCAACTGCGGCGCTGTGGGGTGGGGGGTACGGTATCGAACCCCGAGGATTGCAAGTCTGGTGCGATAAGCATTAACATCGCGGGAGCACGACATGCGTCGTACTGAAAAAAGAAAGCAGTTCAGACAGCAGTCGGCGTGCGATAAACCAATGGATTTCTCAAACTGCCACACACAAGGCACTTTTTCAACAAATTGTGGGGGAGGCGGGGGGTTAATTTCCCACCACAATCTACGTGGCGGACGTGCCCCCCCCCCCCCCCAGAATGCAGAAGGTCAATTACATTTATTTAACGTTCAGGCTCTTGGGAGTTAGGGAGATGGGGGGGGTAAACAATACTCTCAGGGAGATGGGGTTCAGTCGCAGAATCGCTGCCTCTACTCATTTGTGCGATTAGAATCTCCATTCTTTCCTGGACAGGCCAAGCAGGCGGCTCTGCTCCGGCTGCTGATGGGAAAATGCAACGATTATCACTCCGCCGGGAGAGAGGCAAATGTTTGCACAGCTCCATTATATCTCTCGACCCGTTCTACAGTTCAAATTAAAAACATTTCGTAGTATCGCCTGTCCTACGTTGGCTTTTCAGACCAATATTATGAAGCTGCCATTTGTTTAAGTAAGCAAACTCTGGACCGGCTTTGCCCTTAAGGGTTTAATCAGCAGAGTCAGGTTTGATCAACAAATGCGACTGGATTAACAGATGTTATTGACAAGAGCACTGCGTATAAACAATGGGAGACCATTGGAAGTTGAACGCAATTCCGTACACAAGCTCATTGTGTATGAGTTGCTGTGCAGCATTTTAGGTAAAAGGAAACAGGCATTATGTTCTGTCTCTCTCCATATGAAAAAAAAAGATTAATTTCACAACATGCATTGCCTCTCAAGCCGTCAGTGCTAGATACGTTAATGACTTTATATATAACCCTGGATAATTTCAAGGAAGCACAATTATAAGCCCCGTGCAAGCATTTTAGAAATTCGGGTATGCATCGCACAAACTGGCTAATGTAACGAAATTTAGAAACTGCTTATGCCGTATTGCGTGATCATCGGGTTCGGCATGCCACATTCCAATTCAGTTATCGTGGAAGTGAACACATTTGTAAGAAAAAGCGACCGTTCTTGATTACAAACTGCAAAAGTTTACCAATTTAAAATCGCTACCAAGAGAGTTTAACTACTTAGTTAGCTCATCCCTTATGGCCGCTTTGACAGCGGTGCTTATTCAAAGCGTGGATGTGCAGTTCATATATAAACAACTGGAAAAAATTATTACTATCCACATTAGAAAAATAACATTTTTAACGAGGTCTTTTTTTTATGACAACCAAAAACTCAATTCCATTGCACTTATAGCCTGGAATAAAAAAAGACGCCATTTGTACGCAGACAACAATCGCTATTTCCGTGAGATTAAGCATCGGGAGGGAAAAGAGCTAAATATTAATTGTGGAGGGTTTGTTATCACGGAGATTAGGTGTGCGAGTGGGAGGCAGACGACAGTCAAGCCAACAGAGGGGAGGAGGAGGGAGGAGGATGATTTGGAGGAGGAGGAGAGGGAGGAATCGGCTGGCTGAGCAGAAGGCGTTTAACACTCGCACCTGCATCGGCTCAGCCGGCTCCCAAAATCCGGCACGAGACGACTGCCGTGCCGACTGCACTGCCCATTAACAAAGACAAAGATCCCCCGTATAGCCTTAACAGACTGTAGGGGCAAGTGCTGTTAGCGAGCACCTATGAAGGCCGGAACGGTACACGAGGGGGTGGGTGGCCAGCACCACGCCCGACCGCCTTTGTCTCCCCAGTGGCGATGTTTACACACCGCACCAGGTACTCATTTAAGGCTGAGTCGACCTAGGGGAGGCCCAGGACCGGTTCAGATAATCGTCACATGGTGTTAGCCGTGAGCGGGAATCGAACCCGGGTCGCCAGGTTCATAGCGCAGCTACACCACCGCTCCCCACTGCCCATTAACCCGCACTGTCGGACATACGCCAAAGAGTCGCGGTAATTGGAATCGTTGAACTGTCAAGTCCCGCCAACCGGAATATTGACTCGTTAAGTCTCCCGAGACAGCCACCGCCACACCCCGTGCCTCCTCCTCCTCCTCCCTTCTACCCTCAACCATCCGAACGAGCTGCCGTTCATTTCAGAGGGGAGCCGAGGTGTGGGAGAGGCGGGGGGGTGGAGTCCGACAATCTTCTGTCCCTTGACACGGCCACCAAGGTTGAGGAGGAGGGGAGGCGGCAGGGGGTGGGGGGGTCACGATTACCCCCCACTTGAGACCACGAAAATCTGTATTTTATTGATATTTACTGGAGAGAATAAATTAAAGAGCTTGGCATTTCCGGACATACCCCCCATGGGAGGATCCTAGATCCGCCTCTACGTAATTTGTAAACCACAGCAACAAATCATTCAGCCTCACCTGAAGTCGTCGTGTGGTTTTCAAGCTTAAACATCGCTTTGTTTTCATTGCTATTCACAAATCCATAACGCAGCAGCAGCACAACCACCACAAGTCTAAGGAGCCACATGTAAAAACGTTGGGGGTAACCGGACACCCACAACATCCACAGCGTCTGCACCCCCGTACGTTTGGAACTTCCTTTGCACCGTAACGTAGCCAACCGCGCTAATCGGAGGTGCTTAGCGCCACTGCTGCGAGCGCCGGACAAACAGATGTGACCTGCAACCCAATCCATGGTGCCGCTGAGACGCAGATGGTGGAGCAGGGAAGGCGGTGGGGGGGGGGGGAAGCACCCCGGTCTGGTGGATCGCATAGCCCCGAGTTTTTAGCCGACAGCCCTGTGCAGCGCCCGTGCTGGCGAGCGTTAAACCCATTCCGGCAAAACCAGGTCGGTGGCGGCGGCGGCGGCGGCGGCAGCTGCGGCCCGCACTCTTGACGGACGAGAGCGGGCGGCCGATCCCGTCGTGAGCACGCGAGGTCACGCGGCAGGCTGCTCGCGCACTCGAGCAACAAGTGGGGGCGCCGTGGCACGCTTAGTTCCACAGTTGCCGAGCAATAGGGCCCAAAAGGCCCAAATCGGCTCCAAATGTCAAGCAGCCAGTGTCAAACATTATCATGGATTCAATCGAATAGATCAATTCCAGCGATTCTCAATCGGCCAGTGGATGAAGGTCTCCCCACGTGACGTGGTTCGCAGGGGATTTTGATTGTACTTCACCACGCTGGGCATTGTGGGTCAGTGAAGGCAGGGGGAGGGCCAGACTGGTTGTGATATCACTCACCGCCGATGTTAGCCGTGGCAGGGAATTGAACTGGGGTTCATTGGGTTCATAGCGCAGCAGCGCTAACAATCGTATAATCACGGATGAGAGTTTAAACTTTTCTTCAATCGAGCAAGGCTTTAGGAGCTTGGGTGAAGAAGAGACGATGGGGGAGCAGTGTGAGAGAACCAAGCAGAAAGGAGTGATGGCGGTTGCACGCAGCACGGACGACAGAACAGTCGTCGGCAACAGCCGCGGAGAGATGGACGAGCAAAACATCGCTCCTTGGGAGAGGCAACGATCGCCGTGGGTCTTGAATGAACGTCGCGCCGTTTGACCTGGAATCTCACGGGGGGGGGGGGGGGGGAGGTGTGAAAAGCGTCGGTCTGCTCGTCGCCCGTGGTTTTGCGTGCTTCTTCCTCGCACAGCGAACCACCCCCACCCCCCGCTCGGTGAACGCTCGGTGAACCGCCGCGTTCCTCCGCGCGGCGGAATTGCGTCGAGGTTTAATCCGTTGCTTTCAGATGAAACGGACGAGATAAATGATTGGGTAGCGGTGCGATGCAGCAGATGAGGCAGATAACAGTGACAGATGACAGGAATGTATACGTTCTATAAATGAAAGTGATAGCGATATTGAAAGAAAAAAACAACCGTGATTAGACTTAGATAATGTATCGCTTTGTGTACTCTGATGCGTCCGTGCATTTTTGTTAGGCTGACAAGAAACAATATTTCAAATAAAAGAGGAAAAAAACAATAACCAAAAAAGTTAAAAGCGTTTTTTGAAATACACACACGAAGGATGATGTCGCTAAGGCCAACAAGGGGTCCATCAGCCGCTTCAACTTATTAAAATGCAATGTTTAAGAATCATCCGTGCCCTCGCTCCTTAACACCAACAGCCCTAAACGATAATTGCTAAAAAGGGCCAAAGTTACAAAAACAATTACACAATCTAAAATTACTTCGATGCTCGGTTCGTTCGTCAGATTAACGGCGCTCATTAAAGTTTAGGAATAGGTGTTGCGGCGCCGGCAGGTCCGTATTTTTCTTTCTCGCTGCCACGTTTTTACGACAATGCCCTTCAGACGAATGGCTTTATTTTCCGTTTCGAGCAAATTAAATTGCACCGAAAAGACAACTACGCCATTAGTCACCATCCGGCAAACTCCCGCATGCGGCCCCATGAATGTCAACAATTTTCTCCATCTGATAAAAAAAAACACACAAACACAATTAGGGAGAAGGAGGAGGAGGAGGAAGCAACGGCGCGAGCGTGGCCATAGCACAGACACCGGCGTCGCGCGTAGGAGGGAATGGCGATCCGTGTCACGGCCCATGCCTGCCCCGAGAGCACCAGCGGCAAACGTCGGCCACCATCGCCGCCCTACGCCGCCACAACCGCAAGATCCGACTGTGTCAGTCCGGTGCTCGACGTGCTGCATTGGCTTCCGCTTGCCGAACTGATACGTTACGAAGTCGCGCTCATGGCACACAAAGTGCTTGCCACAAATGAAGCTTCATGATCTCGTCGAGGAACGTAAACCATCACGCCAACTCCGGTCATACTCCGCGCAGCAGCGGCTTTTGGCTAAACGTCATCGCATCGTGTGCACTTTCAGATGGTGCTTCTGCGGCCGTCTGGAACGCTCTTCCTTCCGATATTAGAAAGCCACTGGGAGGCACACACTTTTAAATCTAGATTGAAAACTAACTTCTTTAGAACTGTCTTCTTGGTTCTTTTGGTAAAGTCACGTAGAAGGAAAATAATAAAATAATAAAAATAAAACATAATAAACTAATTCTCACGACGTTTCGGCCACAATGCAAGCAGCCGTCTTCAGGTGGAGAACAGGTCTGTCGAGAGAGCTGCATTGGCTTCCGGTGGCCGAAACGTCGTGAGAATTATTTTATTATGTTTAATTTTTATTGTTTTATTATTTTCCTTCTACGTGACTTTACCGAAAGAACCAAGAAGATGAATCCCTGCAGTCACAAAAGCTTTAAATCGAAAATTCTTTAGAACTGCTTTTCGTGTTTAGTTTGTTGTCCTTCCCCCGCACCTCCAATATGCACGGTTGGCTACGTACGGTGAGAAATAAGTTCAAGGTATGCACGTAGAACGCGACCTTCGCTGGCTCCGTGCTGGTAGAGGGCAATTGACTTTGGACACGGGGGCACTGCGCGCTCGTTATCCGCAATCCTGCTGCCTGAGGGTGGCGGGTTCGTGGATCGCGCTGCGACCAAGACCTTCGATTAGCACGGTAGGCTCCGTACGGTGCGAAAGAAGTTCAACATACGAATGAACATAGAAGACGGACAGATCTACACGGCAAAATAAGTGCCGACGAGTGGCAGGACAGAATGTAGTACTGAGGGAAAGCAGTATTAGCCGCAATTACAGGTCGCAATGTGATTTCAATTAATTGCGAACAACACATTTACAATTGCATTCGACTCTGGGTCTGGAAGGTAAGCGGATCTGCCTATCCAGAGTGCAAGCATTATTACATCATGTCGTGGTTTTCTCCAACTCATGAAAAAAAAAAACACTTAGAAAGGGATGGGCCAAACATCCCAACAGCCGGACCATGTTTAACAAAGAGGTTTGAGGATTCCATAACGCGTTGATGAGCAATCAAGACTTGCTATTGTCCTGACAGGGAAAGAGCATGCACAAGCAGTATAATTCCACCGACGTTATTGTAAAGGCACCGTTATTTTTAAGCAATGTCCTCTTTGACCTACAATTTCACACGCGACCAAATACCCCACCGCCCCAAAATCCATACATTCTGCAAAATATGCTCTGACTGCATTGATATTCTCCGTTGCGCCGTAACGGAGAAGTGAATCTGGGGATTCCGGGGTGCCCGAGGCAGGAGGGCCCAGTGTTTACTTTTAAGAGCCGTCATTAAACTGTCCAAACAATTACGAATTCTTCCCCTCACACGGGCAGTTACCCAGAGGCAGGGCGTGCGTGCATTCATCCTTCCCGTTGGATTCTACTTTTAAAAACGGACCCTGCTCCCACGGGATACGTACACACGTGCAGGGGGAAGGCGCGATGGGAGCGAAGGATTTCACGTGCCTCTCTGCACCACAAGTCCAAAAATATATTGGATTTTTGTAATGACTATAAAAGATTTTTCTTTTTTTCTTTTGTATTACCAGGTAAGGCAAACCAAGCTATGTAGCTCTTTTTCAGAAGCGACCTGGCTCTCACAAATGATAGCTCAACGAAGTGGCTTATCGTCGTGTGGAAATCTATGGCTGCCAAATACTCTCAAATGCGTGATGTTGATTCTAAACGTGGAGGGAAAAACGGGGGATCCCATCACCAATTATTGGACAGCAGCGCTGACAAATAAACTTGTTGGCCCGGTAAAACCGATGGGATTCATTCTGTAATGCCACCATGTGCCGCAGACAGAGGCCGAGACGAGCGGACCATGAAGCCACGAGAGAATTCGAAAACCCCTGCCCCAAATTGCTGCGGTACAGAGACACACAAAGACAAAAAAATTGCTACACCCCCATGTGGCCTGCGTAAGGCTGTTAGGGCAAGTGCTGTTAACAAGCACCTATGAAGTGTTGTGGCCGGAACCACACCAGGCCGCCTTTGTCTCCCCAGTGCTGATGTTAGGGAAGGCCCAGGCCACTTCAGAGAACTATCACCAATGATAGCCCAGGCTGGGAATCGAATTCAGGATTGCTAGATTTGACACAAAGTGCCCGAGCCACCACACTACTGCTCCTTCCCCCTCCAAAAACAAGATGGCAAAGAACTCCCATGTAGACTACACAGACGGTTGGGGAAAGTGCTGTTCGCGAGCACCTATGATGGCTGGTACGACGCACGAGATGGTGGTGACACAAAGACAAAGACCCTGCCCATATGCACAGACCGACACACACACACAAAGACAACAACAAAAAGTGCTGTTAGCGTACACCCGTGAAGGCCGGCACGGCACGGGTGGGTGCGCGGGTGAGCCAGCACCACACCTGGCCGCCTTTGTCTCCCTGGTGGCGATGAGGCCGGGTCGACCTAGGGGAGGCCCCAGGACCGGTTCAGATAATCGTCACCGGTGTTGGCCGCTACACTACCGCTCCCCGGGGCACGCGTGCACACTGGCACGCGCGTGCACCAGGGGGTCAAAGCACAGGTCAATCTTCTTGGTTCTTTCGGTAAAGTCACAGGTCAATCGTCGACGTTTCTCCTCCGCCCGAGGTGAGCTCACCTCGACTTCGCTGGCGAACTCCGTGCCGTCCAGCAGGAGCACGCGGAACGCCATGGCCTTAGGCTTGGGGGCCTTGTGGGGCGACCGGCTCGTTCTGCTCGGGGTGCCCGTCTTTTCGGACGCCTGCTCGTCCTCGGACAGGAACTGCTGCTCGCTTTTATCCCTGGCTTCCGAGTGCTCGGCCGCCTTGCCCTTCTTGAGTTGCTGGTTGGGTTAGGGGAAGGGGCGGAGGGGTACCGGTGGGTGAGACGTGGAGGGTGGATGCAACGCACAACGTGCTAGCGGGAGTGTGGTCGGTCGATCCCCGTAGCTAAAGCAATAAAGAAGATTGTAGCAGCCCGTAAGCAAAAGGTTGTCGACAAATAGTCCGTCACTGTCCTGGTGAGCGCGCAATGACTCGCCACCCCACGTATCTCCAGAGCCACAGTGTAATTAAAAACTAAAAAACTTACGTTTTAATTTCGACGGTCTCGTTAGCATTGTTTGTCGATTTCTTCTCTCCCATTTGTATGTAAAATTTGCATATCGTTCGCTCAGCTATACAGCTCTCTTTCAGAAGCGACCTGGCCACAAGTGATAGCTCAAAGAAGTGGATTATCACGTGGAAATTTATAGCAGCCAAATACTTAAAATGCACGATTCTGAATGTCGAGGGAAAAACCGGAGGACCCGGAAGAAAATCCAGGCGACCACGGGGAGAGAGAGACATGCAAATTCCAAATATACAGCAGGCGTCGGGGTCAAGCTCGAACCCCACGACCTCCTGTGTACCAGGTGAGTTAGTCAACATCTCGCCACCGCGGCGCCCTTGACGACGATCTGGGTCGCGATGACGATCACGACGACAGACGAAGAAAAGGAGATGTTCGTTCTTTGAGTTTACGTCGTCGATTTAAACAACATCGTGGGGGCAGCGGGAGGCAGGGGCAAGTGGGACGCGGGTGGCAAACCTCAGCGTCCGGTACCGCAGTGGTGGCGGCTGCGGCTGCGTCTGCGTCTGCGTGCGCCCCGTCCTCCACAAGTGGCTGCTGCTGCTGCGCCTGTTGCTGCTGCTGCGCCTGCTGCTGCTGCTGCGCCTGCTGCTTGGCCTCTTGTTGCTGCTTCTTCTGCTGCTCGGAGTCAGCCCCGTCCTCCGTCGTCATGACTTGACGCCGACGAACCTGCGCGAGCCGCGCGCACGAGCGTCACGTGGTGGGAGAGGGGGGGAGAGGGGGGGGAGAGGGGGGGGAGAGGGGGGAACGTCAAAGCCTCGTCCACCCACTGCCATCGCGCACAAGAGGCAAAGGTCCCCCGTATAGCCTCAACAGACCTTTTTGGGGTAAGTGCTGTTAGCGAGCAGCACCTTATGATGCCCAGCGTGGCACACGGGGGGGGGGAGGGGGTGGCCAGGACTACGCCCGACCGTTTTTGTCGTTCCAGTGGCGATGTTCACTACACAGCGCGCCAGGTACTCATTTAAGGCCAAATCGACCTAGGGGAGGCCCAGGATCAATTCAGATATTCGTCACCGTTATCCGTCGTGAGCAGGAATCGAACTCGGGTCGCCGGGTTCGTAGCGTGGTGCGCTAATCATTGCGCCACCGCTCCCCACTGCCATCATGCACACACACACACGTTAAAATCCCTTCCGACCTCTCCATAGCCCGTGTAGGCTTTGGGTTAAGTGACTCCAATTAAAATTGAGCAGCAAAGACAAACACGTGGAGAAATGAGAGAAGTGTACGTCTCATCCGTAAGCCAGTGCCGCACATTCCCAACTATCATGCACACCCTCACAAAGACAAAGATCCCCCCCCCCCCTTATACGCTACACGCAGGATGTTCAGGAAAGTGCTGTACACAAAATAAACAATTAATGTCAGCGCACGGCACAAGGGAATGGTAAGGTCAGTATCACGCCCGGACACCACCTCTGACCCCCCAATGCTGACGTGTACGCACTATAGCTGGTAGTCTTTGATGGGCGAGTGGACACATGCGATATACCCAGTGCAGGTTCTGAAGCCACTGAAGCTAGCCACGGTCGGGAATCGAACTAAAGCTGCCAGATTCGTAGCCCAGCACATGAACCACTGCGCCTCCACTCCCCACTCGAATACAAAGACAAATATCCCCCGTATAGCCTCAACAGACTATTGGGGAAAGTGCTGTTTGCGAGCACCTATGAAGGCCGGAACGGTACACGAGGGGGGTGGGGTTGCCAACACCATGCCTGGCCGCATTTGACTCCCTAGCAGCGATGTTTATAAACCACAGGAGGTACTCACTTGAGGCCAAGTCGACCTAGGGGATGCCCAGGACCAGTTCAAATAATCGTCACTGGTGCTGGCTGTGAGTGGGAATCGAACTTGTGTCGCTGGGTCCACAGCGCAGCGTGCTAACCACAACACTCTCGCTCCCCACGTGCGCTAACCACCACACTACCGCTCCGCAGTCACATACGCACGCACACACAACCAAACTTAACTTGGAACGGAACCACATCCCTCTGCATAAGACGCAAGACCCAACCAACACTTGAATTGGCTCTAAATAATGCTCGTAGCCTCGAATGCATCACTGTCACATTTCTGTATTATCGTGGGGGGGGTTTTCTTTTTTCAACCATTAGCACGTCCGGATAATGGTTCTCAACTCGGTAGTTTCAGACTGAAGTCTTTTGGTGCGAGAACAAAAAACGAACCCGCAACCATTGCGAGGAGCTGACACGTGAAACGCGCGTCGAAGCGCAGCGGAAGAGGTCGTCAAATCCGTCCCAGTAGCACCCAGTCTGGCGCACAATCCCACGTGCGTTCGCTGCGTGCCAACGAGCCGAAGGTAATTTCCCCATCCAAAAATCATTCAATTCGTCTTCTTGGTTCTTTCGGCGGTAAAGTCACGTAGAAGGGAAGTAATAAAATAATAAAAATAAAACATAATAAAATAATTCTCACGACGTTTCGGCCACAATGCAAGCAGCCGTCTGACGCTGTCGCCTCGACAGACCTGGTCTTCACCTGAGGACGGCTGCTTGCGTTGTGGCCGAAACGTCGTGAGAATAATTTTATTATGTTTTATTTTTATTATTGTATTACTTCCCTTCTACGTGACTTTACCGAAAGAACCAAGAAGATGAATTCCTGCAGTCACGAAAGCTTTAAATCGACATTCAATTCGTGTTCGCCACCCCCCCCCCCCCCCTGTTTAAACAGCAACAAGAAAAGCGCGAAGGTTTGGGACGGCGCTATCCCTCCGTAACGACAGGGCCACGAGTAACACACGAAAGGCGTCAACAAGAAAAAATATTCCAATCACGCACCGATTTCAAGATTCTTAATTTATCCCCCCCCCCCACACTGCCCACACTTTTCTTCAATGGGATTATTTCAGCTGTGAGGATCTTAGACCCCCCTTAAGTACAAAAAATATATAAATCTTCTTCCTTTTATCAGCCAAAAATTAAGTGCATGGTAAAGCAGTGCACATAAACCCCAAAGAGAATTACTTTCCAATTTGAATAATAAAAAAATGCACGTCGTATTTTTTGTTAATTACATTCCGCATATTAGTCGCCGTAGCTTCTTCAACACCAGAACGATCATTTGAATTCGTGGTTGCCAAGCACCCAGCCCAAAGGTCCCAAAAAAGGCCAAATAGCCAGTAAAAAAAACCTGCACTTTTACTGAAGTTGTGATTGATGAAGAGTTAATACGTCTAACCTTGACTTGAAGCTTTCGTGACTGCAGGAATCCATACTCTTTTGGTTCTTTCGGTAAAGTCACGTAGGTAGAAATTTAAAATAAAAAATTATATATCAGGTTCTTCCTGGTTCAGCAGTTCGACTGCCGGATTATTTTTCCCGCCCGAGGACGATCGCTTGTGTTGCGATCGAAACGTCGTGATGCGTTTTTATTTTATTTTTCTACCCACGTGACTTTACCGAAAGAACCAAAGAGTATAGTTTATACGGCTCTTTTCGAGCGACTAAGCAAGGTTTTTGTGCACACAACCTATGGCGAAGGAGGCCATGGGAGGGAATTTGACAGCGGAAGTGGCGCGAGGAGAGAAACAGCACGAGGAGCGCTGCGGGCGGTGGTGTGGTGGGGGTTGAACGCGGCAGTGGGTGAGATGAAACGGTGAGCGAGGGGCAGACAAGAGTCCTCAACAAGCGTGGGGAAATCAACAGGGGACTCTCCACTAAGCGCCGGGAACAGATGGTGCCCACGATGACGGCTGCTGGGATGTGAATTCGATGTCACAACCACATTGGCTTCCGCTGAACAACTTCTCAGAGCCACGGCCCAATCACTCACGTTGCTCCAACAATTGATTTACCAGTGCCACACGGGCTGGCAAATGGTCACAATTGTTTGTGTTTGAAAGAGTTTACCTCTAGAATACTATTTTGTAAGACAGCAAGGTTGCTGCGGTCGCTTTTCATGAGCAAGATGTCGTTAAAAAAGGGTACAGGAGTACACTGTTGACAGAAAATGTAGTTTTTGATGGAGAAATAAACAGCAAGTGTGTCTATCAAAACAGACAATATGTACGGTAAGATTTCTGACCGAGGCCCCTGGTGCATAGCAGTGGAAATGCCACCCCAGAGGGCACCGACAAAACCCTCTTGGTCGCTCATGGGCTACAGATTGGCAGTGCCACCGTCTCCCCACGACAGAGGGCAAATCCAGTCCAGGCGGGACTCCCTCCCGTTGACGACCCGCGCGACGTCTCGGCACGAACCGATTGGGGTCGCCTCGGACGAAAACAGCCGTGAGAGGACTACCGCCACCTTCGCCCACCTCCCCACCCCACCACCCACCACCCCGGCCAGCCGGCGCCAGCTCCCGTGGGGCTTTGTCGACGCAAACCAGGCCCACTGTCCCGGCACGAACGTCACCTGGAGAAGAACCGCGACGCTCTGCGCTCCGCACCCGCCGCAGCGATGCTCCACGTGCCCTCCACGTGCCCTCCACGTGCCGCTGGCAGATATAGATTGTCACCCCTAAACTCCCGAGCTGTAGACCCCAAAGTGCCCGACCCTGCCCACTTATCCAGTTACGGGATTGACCCCCGCAGAGATGGGGTCAACTGGATTGTGATGGGGGTCGAGGCGGTCCCTCCGACTGTCGTGATGAGGTCAGACCAGTGCAGGAGATAGAAACAAAAAAAGGTAGAGGTGCAGCCCTGCAATTGCTTGCTCATGCAGCTGCTGGTGGAAGGGCCTCTTACCAAAGGAAGCTCAAGGGAGCCCCCCTCTAAAGGGTATTTGACCTACTAGTCCACGCTGGCAGGACATCTTGGAAGAGGTGACAGTACTCACACTTGACCCCGCCACACGTGACCTGCCGATCGATTTGCTCATTTGTACCGCTGGGTGGACAGAAGGTGCCGTGTTTGAGGATTTGAGAAGCTCGCCCCATTGTATCAACGGCAGAGCTGCGAATCATCGCACTGCGGCATGATCAAGATCTCGGGCCTAGTGTCCGTGTGCAGACGCTCCCGGCTTTGCTCGTGCGAGCACCGACCCAAGATCGGTAGCGGGGGGCCACCAGAGCCCAGGGCAAGAGTATCGAGAGGATCGTGGGGCCACATGAAGCCACGGCGAGCGTTTACTCCGCGAAACAATGACAAGTTGACAAACGACATTACCCGTCAGCGCCGACACCCACCCGTCTGCCACGAACCATTTTTAAACAAACGCCCGTATTAATGTCCCCTCCTTTGTGCGGGAGCGAGGTCTCCATTTCAAAAGGGACGGCGTCGCTCAAAGGTTTCGCCCATCCGGCAAGAGCGAGCACAGTGACCGATTGAACATCTGCATTGCGTGCACGCTGCCGAGTCCGTAGTGAAGCGAGGAGACAGAATTTTCGTTCGCTCATCGCTACCACAACCAGAAGCTGCACCTGGAAATACACCAACCCCCCCCCCCCCCACATCAGTAAGAATACATCAATAAAATATTCAATCCGTTTCAGTTTTATCGTTAAATTCATAGAGGCCCGAAGTGAAACGTTTTGGCAAAATTGGAACGTTACATGCAATGTATCGATAGCAGTGGTGCAACGGTGAGTGCACTCCATTGTGAACCGTTCGATCCGAGTTTGTATTCCCGGACACATCTGACATTGTTGGCCTTCAGCCGGCAGTGGCTCGAACATGACCGATGATTACAAAATCGTGTTTATAGTTATTCGTAGAAAGAAAAAAAAACATATATTAGGTAATTTAGAACAGCGCAGTCACGTATAAAAAAGCATTGCAGAACGAATGTGAAATATTGCCGCTCCTGCCACGTATGTGCATGTGCGCTCCGAGTTAAATAACAATCACGTGTTAAGCTTGCAACGGATTATCTGCTCGGCCAGCCTCGTAGCAAAAAGGGGTGCCCGCCTAAAGTTTCATGAGCGGTGTTTACCCAGGGCTCAATCTGTTAACCCCCCCCCCGCTTCCACCACCGACACATTTTGCATACAAATGCAATCATGGCCCTACATCGTCGCGCGAGCCAGTCCAACATAACAGAGGCTGCAGTGATGCATTAATGTGTTATGGCAGAAATGAAATCACTTGGTTGTGCAGGTCAAAAAAGAGTGGCAGCAAAAAAATAAATAATAACACAAACCCCCGAGAATAACTCATTTTTAAAACTTTGCACGAAAGGTAAATTACAACGCGCAAATCACGCTCTCTGGATTTGTTTTTCCGTTGTTAAAAGTAATGTGTTTTTGTTAATAAAAAAAAATCCTGGTGGTACCCAACGGGATATTTTGATTCCCTTGGATATTTCATCAGTCGTGGCCAATCCACTGCTGGATAAAGATCTCCCCTAGCAACCACCTTGATCCTGCGACGTAACACACGGATATCACCACCGAACATACCTCTCTGCAAGCCGTCTGGGCGAGTAATGACAGGAGGCCAAAAATAACAACAATTACGCCCAACTCATTTTGAAATTCCCCCTAAAAAAGGTACCTTTTTTTTTTACATTGTCACAAAGCATTCATTTCGCCCCAGCACGAACGCTGATGCAGAATACCGCCTGAAAAAACCCCATTATATTTTTTTCGTAGCCAGACATTTTAAATGAAAATTTTAAACCCTTCGACCAATCATGCTTGAAAATAGAAAAAAACTTCGGCAAACTGCAAACAAAAGATGTAAAAACGACTACATGAACAAATACCTTGGACCCCATCTTTGCTGCCGACTGGCGCTGCACATGGCATCGTCGGTGGCCACCTGAGGCTGTGTGCTCTGTGGAATTGCTGGCACTGTGCGATTTTCTAGCTGATCTCCCCTTTTTTCTGGAGGTAATTCGCGGACGACTGCTCAGAAACGCACCAACGCCACCCAACCGCCACTCCTGCCGCCCGTCCCCCCCCTCTTCGCGATAGAAAATACGCCGCGTGTTGAGCTCAAAACGTTAAAGTCTCTTTTTCCTTGAGTCTCCACAGCAATGCTTGTATCTGGCCGAGAATCAGTGTGGGGTGCCTTTGACGGGGAGGGGGAGAAATAGCTCGGAGGAAATTTTCCAAGTATTCCGGTTTATTTTTGTGCAAATGGACCGGGGACTTTTGGTTCCAATAGACGACAACGTGCTGCCCCCCCAAAAAAAGCCAAAAGGAGGCCGGGATTTGTTTTCGAAAAGAGCTGCAGCGTGGCTTCGTTCCAACTACCTGCCCATAAATCGCCCGAACCGCGTGAAGTTTCGCACAATGAGAAGTCCTGAAAATTAGCGCCCGTTTGTACGCTCGCTGTGACAACGCCGGGTGCGCGCACGGGAATCCACGGACACTCTCCGGGCCAGGACAACAAACCAGTGTGCCGGTGTTAACGTATCTGGTCCCGACATCGTTCGAATAAAATAAGCCAAGTGACTTTCAGCGCTTGGTGGATTATTGCATCGTGTGATCTTGAAAGCACAGCGGAGGCTCAGGGGTGACCTTCGTTCAGCAGTGGATAGACGACGGACGATAATGATGATGAACGTAGCATTCTTAATCAGTGTAAACTTATTATGCATGTCCCTTTATGTAAAGTAATCAACACCCTCAAGGCAGGCTTGCAAGTTTAAAAACTCCAGGTGTCAAAGGTGGCCTTGAAGAAATCTAAATTCATGAACATCCGTGACAAACATCGCAATAAAATAAGTATATAAAGACACATTTGAGTAACTTCGCATTCTTAATCAATGTCATTATCAACGCACCCGGGACGGAGTAGCTTGCGGGAGGTCCCTCTGCCCACAAACAACAACAAACACTCTTAATCACAAACGCCGCTGATCACTTCCTCCAAGATGCCCCCCACCCCACCTATTACAGCCTCACTTTCAAACGCAGCAGCAGCAGCAGCAGTCTTTCCGCAATCAATATTAATCACCGGACAAACCCTCTGAGCAAACGTGCAAGAGCCATCCGGATTGATGAAGAGCTCCCGGCTCTCGCGTTTCGCTGCCCGGCGCTTCTCAGAGACTAGCGCGGGCTTGACATAATATTCTATCTTAATCAGTCCGTTTAGCGTGTTTTGATTGCCATCCCTCCAGCCTGGCGCGCACGCCACGGCAGCCGGGAGTCCATTCATATTTACAGACTGAAATTTCGGCGTGAATTCGCGATTCGCCCGCATGTTTGCTTTTCATTATTGCGCGTGCAATGTCAAGCCCTCGAAGTCAAACGAATCCAAATACTTAAGGCACACTAAGGAGCAATATCTGTATGCTTAGGCAGCGTTAATCTTTCTTGCCGGCATTTCGCGCTTAAATTAGTTTCTGTAAGATGGATGCTCGTCTCCCTATACCTAGAAAACACTGCAAGGCTGACAAAATAATAATGATTTAAACTCAGACGTAATAACATCCAAGTTGTGATTTTTTTCAATACCATTATACATTTTCTCAGCACGTAAAAGTGTTGAATAGTCCAAAGTGCTCCATAAATTATGCATTCGGCAAAATAGCCCATTTCACTGAGCATTAGTATTTTGCAAGGGATAAGCTAATTTAAATGATGCCAATTTTTTCCCAACACTATATCTTTCCAGTGCCCTTTCTGAAAGCGGCACAGCATTGAATCTGTGGCATTTCTGAACAATAAATTCTGTTTACAAATCCCTGCCGGGGCTATATATTTTCCTTTTCTGTGGGCCAGGAGCGATGTGAGTCCGTTGACATTTAACCACGACCCCTTGCGGGACTTGGGTCACGAATGTTTCCACTGCTGAGCGTGAATTCCACGGGACCAGGAGGTGGACCTTTCTCTATCTCACAAAGCACAGCATTCGCTGCAAACACAGCGAGCGATCAATTGAGCAAGTGCCCACAGGGATTAATTTTTTCGTGGAAAATTTGAATTAAAATGTGCAACGGCGTATGGCGAACTATACGAGCATATTGAATTTGATTTATGCCGACGCCTACGAATTATGGTAATTACGATTCAAATTAAATCATTCATTATCTGTGCCTCTCAGTTTAATTTGAATCGGCGGTCCTATAGCATACGTTTTCTGTTTCGTATTCCATGCCTCAACAACTCAATCAGGCACTAGTCACCCCACAGCCTTACGACGAAACGTCAAAATACCGCAAAGTCCAAAATTGTTGAAGCGTTTTGTGGCTCTCTGGCGTGTTATGGGCTTGTACTGGGCATTTGTCGGCATGGTGTCCGACGTTTCACACCACGTGCGCGGAGCTTTTTCAGAAACTGAATTCACGCAATCCATATAAACATCGGGGAGGTGCTGTATATCCAGTACCACTGTGGAAACCTACACAGCAGTAGTATCCTGTATTGCGCCTGAAAATAGATTTCACATCGTAATCATAGTCACACTACACGTAAAAGATAGTGATAAAATCTATCTGTAAAAAGTGCCTTTCATCGAAATATTACAAAGCACCGTGCACAGGAACAATTCACACTCGATTTACAAAAAACGGATCGCCCAGAGCAGTGCAAATATGTATGCACGAGGAATGTCTACAGATTATATCTGGAAAATGACGTCTAAAAAAAAATTTGACATCCAAAACAAATATTTTTCAGGGTGATACGAAAGACAAAAGAGAAGTTACCAAAATGCTCTCACTTTTGCGCTTCTCCTCCAGAAGGTGTCACATGGCACCGGGTTAGGTAATGCACTTCTTACGCACCGTACCGTAGCCAACCCTACATCGCTATTGCAAGACAATTTAGAAGGCGGCAGCAGCAAATAACGGAAATCATCCAAAAGTCTGGACATCCCCCAACAAAAATCTTAAAAAATGTCTTAAAAGGTCTAAATAAAACATCTGAAACATTGAAATCCGAAGCTCATCCTTGGCAATGTAGCGAGACTTTAAAGCGATACACTCATTTGCATCTAACGCATGTATTTGACAAAAAAACAAATACAGCATGCCGCATGTAAATATCGCTTTAAAATAAACAATGCTGGGGAACATTTAACTTTTTTTTTAAATGGTTCGGATGTTATTTTTTTCCAAGAGAAAGTGCGTTGGTCCTGTGCAAATTAAAGAGCACGATCTGTCTACAGAAGTGATTTCCTGCCATTGAGAGGGCAATATCAGTATTCTGCCGGCGTTCCCCTGGCAAGAGACGTGTGCACAAAGGACCAATTTAACCCGTGTAGCAGCAATCAATCAGCTCTTGGCTCCTAATTGAGCAAAAAAAAAAAATCTCTGCCGATATTATAATGCGATCATTCCCACCCGTGCGACCGTTTCTTCGGCATAAAGGATTACACAAACATGCGCACTGTACGGCACACACGTGTAAAACGGCGTCGTAACTAGATTCATAATCAACGGCCTTCAAAACAGCCCCGTAAATTTCCTTGCTGGGAAAGAATATAGACAAGAGGGCATGCGGTACTATATAACGGTGTTCATGGCGAGATGGCTGGAATACCTCTGCAGGTAATCGATGCATTGTGGGCTCATGCTTGCATACGTAAAAATGCTTCCATCAATTTCGATTTAAAGCTTTCGTGACTGCAGGGATTCATCTTCTTGGTTCTTTCGGTAAAGTCACGTAGAAGGGAAATAATAAAATAATAACATAGTAAAATAATAAAAATAAAACATAATAAAATAATTCTCACGTTTCGGCCACAGGACGGCTGCTTGCGTTGTGGCCGAAACGTCGTGAGAATTATTTAATGATGTTTTATTTTATTTATTATTTTTTTATTTCCCTTCTACGTGACTTTATCGAAAGAACCAAGAAGATGATTCCATCAATGTTTGTGTGAACACAAACATTCACCGTGAAGCTTTACCGACTAAACTCTGCCAATGTTACCAATGGCGAAGCTTAATCTGTATATTGTGCACTGCGATTAAACACACATTTTTAATAGCAATTAATGGTGGCACTCTTCACCCCCATCCTTGTCACAATTCTATACCAGTATTTAATTTTAAAAGCTATTCCTTTTTTTTTACAGTGGATAACTTAGTGGCCTCTAGTGGCTGCAAGGCTCGCATGAATCCACTACATACCTAGTACAAATTGAACATAACCGATTCCTACACACGTGGCGATTCGATGCAGATATTAATATGATCTTATTAATCTGTTGCAATTGATTAATCAACACTTCATTAAACCCCTAACTAATAATAGTAATTAACTTTGCGTCTAACCATCCAAACTCCGTATCGCGTAAGCAATAGTTCCCCTAAGGGATAGTTTCTCCTTGGCAGTATCCCAAAGCCAGGGTTTAATCTCATGTTGCTCCAAGTTACGCCATCTCTTGGAATCCGCACAACTGATGACCCAGTGGTAATACCTGTTGCCTCACAGCAACAAAAAGGGTCTGGGTTCGATTTCTGACGTTGACGCCTTTCTGTGTGGCGGTTGTACAATTTCCCCACCGTTCTGCGTGGCGTTTTTCTCCGAGTTCTCCGATTTCCTCTCATTGTCCCCAAACAAACAAAAAAAGTCAATGCGATTTCACTGATATTTGCCAAAAATCATCCCAAATGCTGAAAACACACCTGTAAATTACTCAATTTGGATTATACAAAGTGCCTCCCACTGCAGACACTTGGCAGGATCCTCCAAAAAAAGAGTCTTGAGACTCAGTGAGGCCTTAATGGGTAAACAAACATGACAATACAATACCATGAAATCACCTTCCAGAATTAATTTTATTGCAAACAATTCACTGCGACAGCAGCACCGGCGTGCTTACGGGTCGTGCCGCGTGTTAGTCGGCACGCGGCCCCGACGTTTCGCGCAGCGTGCTGTGGGGCGTTCAGTTCCTTAAGAAGCTCCCATCCGGGGTTGGGGGGGGGGGGGAGCGAAACGTCGGATGTTAACGCCGAACGCGCGGCACGACCCGAAGCCACGTCGGAGAGCTGCGCTGCACGGACGCGAGAAACCGACACGGTGGTGTTTTTATTATTTCTAGATTTGAAGCTTTCGTGACTGCAAGGATTCATATTCTTAGGTTTTTTCGGTAAAGTCACGTAGGTAAAAAATTAAAATTAATAAAAGTAAACGTCGTGATTTTTATTTTATTTTTATTTTACTTTTATTAATTTAAATTTTTTACCTACGTGACTTTACCGAAAAAACCTAAGCATATGTTTTTATTATTCTTTGGGATGTGGCCATCGCTGGGTTTCCAGCCTTTACTGCCCATCCCCTTGGACTGCCGCAGCCCTCGTGGTGAAGGTGCCACCCACACGTCGCTGTCTGCCAGGGAGATCCTGGATTCTGACCCGGCAACAACGACGACGTCGATGAAGGAGCAGCGATAAATTTCCAAGTCCGATAGCGCCGCGGCTTGGAGCGGAAGTAGGAGGTGGTGGCATCGTTGGAATTCACGAGGGTTACAATTTCCCCCCCCCCCCACCACTGTCCCGGCTCCTGCATGAAGCAGCCAGGCAATTTAGGCAGGCAGCCACCGGATAGATTGTTTGCCCATTATTGGTGTGTTGTTGCAAATGGTTGTGCCGTTCAAATGGCTTGGTTGGCAACCATAGAGCTGTTACTACGTTAAGAGTGAAAGCAACGGTTCTGAAGAGCTGATGTCGAGTGCTGCGCCTTTCGACAAACCTTTATTTTCAAACGGATCCGAGATGTCATCTGCCGGGTGGGGGCCTAGGAGCGGAAGGTTCACTCGACGTCGCAATTCACACGAGTAGATCAAACCCAGACCCGGAGCCATGCTCCGCGGGGGAAAAAAAAAAAATCTTCTAAAAAAAACACGAGACGATTCTTCGGATGGATGGCCGGTTTTTTTTTTTGACAGCTTTTATAATTTATAGCGGCAGTCCTCGTGGGTGAAAAAAGTATACGGTGAAGGCGCAACCCTGCAATTGCTTGCTCACGCCACTGTTGGCAGAATGTCCTCCACCAAAGGGAGTGCGAACAGAGACCCCCCCCTCCCCTCTTCTAGACGTTATTTGGCTCGCTCTGTCACGCGGTCCGGATGTCTTGGCAGAGGAGGATTACCTACATTTCACCCCACCGCACGTGGCCAGCCGATAGATTAACCATGAAGTATCCATCTTCTTGGTTCTTTCGGTAAAGTCACGTAGAAGGGAAATAATAAAATAATAAAAATAAAACATTATAAAATAATTCTCACGACGTTTCGGCCACAACGCAAGCAGCCGTCCTCAGGTGTATTCTCGACAGACCTGTTCTCCACCTGAGGATGGCTGCTTGCGTTGTGGCCGAAACGTCGTGAGAATTATTTTATTATGTTTTATTTTTATTATTTCCCTTCTACGTGACTTTACCGAAAGAACCAAGAAGATGAATCCCTGCAGTCACGAAAGCTTTAAATCGAAATTTATGAAGTATCCATTTATACCGCTTGAGGTAGAGAAGCGGGGGGCGGGATTTAAGAAACTTAAAACTGCTGCGCCTGGTGACGGAGTTGAACCGGCGACCTCTGGCTTTAGGGCGCGTTGTGCCAACCCTGGGGGGTTGGTAACCGAAATAACAAGAGCAGACATTTTTTTCTAGAATCCGGTAAACAACTCACCACGGGGTGACCAGCCCCTCCCCACCCTCCCCACCCAGACCCTTTACACCCTCCCCTCCCCACCCAGCCCCACCCTCCCCACCCAGCCCCTCCCTGCACGACTGACGGACGGACACAATAATCCCCTGTGGGCTGGTGTAACCAGGAGGTTCCTACCAGTAAAACAGTGGTGCCCTTATAAAACTCAATAATAAAAACATATGCTTAGGTGACTACGAGACTGTGGCCCTTGAACAATGTCACGAGGCAGTCCTTAAAAAGTCGCAAGTCGCCGACCCCTGTGCTAACCAACACGCCATGCAAGAATCCCGCTTTTAATAAAAAAAAATCATACATTTTTTAGCTATTTTTGTTAAATTTTGAAAAATGAATGTGCTTGTTCTCAAACCGACCTCTCTATATCATTGACAATTATTATGTTTCACCTTAAAATCACATTACAGTCCCGTTTCTTTTTGTCTTGCCAATTATAAAAATAATCACTGAAACCTACGCCACTGACCAGAATTATGACGAATTACAAAACTATATATTTAAATTGCGTTTGACAAAAAACAGACGTGGGATTTTCATCACAATCTATCTTCAAACACACACGCCGAACCACAATTAAAATCGACCTCCACTGTGAACAGTGCAGTCCATCTGACTTTCTCAGCTCTACTGTAATAATGCAAATTAATTTAGAAGAAAACAATGCATTAAACGGTAAACATTGCAGATGTCATCAGCCATGTCACGTTCACTGTGGCTTGTAGGGAGGGTTGTTGGCCTTCATGAGGCAGGATGTGGTGACGGCTGCTATTTAACAAAGGGGTCCCCGGGTAAACGATTAATCGGCACCATTAACTCATCAATTCATCAAGGCAGCTCTACAAAAAGGAGGCCACGCCAATGGGCCATAGGCGACGCTCGCTGCTTCAGCCTCTCCCTCTACAAGCAATCCTGAGCAGTCTCTTCTAACCATTAACTATTAACTATTTTTATATGTATTTTACCAGGTAAGGCCCACCGAGCTTTTCAGCTCCTTTTCAGAAGCGACCAGGCCACAAACGACAGCTCAACGAATCGGCTTATCACGTGGGCATTTCTGGCAGCTAAATACTCCCGAAACGCACGTTTCTAAATGTGGGGGGGGAAACCAGAGATCCCAATGAAAAATACACAAGATCACGGGAGAACGTGCAAAATCCAGACATGCAGGCGTCAGGGTCGGATCCAACTCATGGACCTCCTGTATACCAGGCGGGGTAATTCAACATCTCAGCCGCTCCCTCTTTGCACTTTCGCTCGCCCGTTGATGTCACTTTGGGTTCAACATCCACCTCCCACAGTGCCCCGTTGTTGCTCAAGGAGTGGTCCCTGCATACAGCGCCAGGGAACAAAGTTCACTGGACTGTTTTACTGGTAGGAACCTCCTGGTTACACCAGCCCACAGGGGATTATTGTGTCCGTCCGTCAGTCGTGCAGGGAGGGGCTGGGTGGGGAGGGTGGGGCTGGGTGGGGAGGGGAGGGTGTAAAGGGTCTGGGTGGGGAGGGTGGGGAGGGGCTGGTCACCCCGTGGTGCCCTTATAAAACTCAACGTTTAACCTACTCACGCCGGCTTGTGCCCGCCCTCACAGTCGGGCATATTTGCGGAATACACCACGCCGCCGTTGACCCTGACCATTGACCGAGCACCCAACGTTCCTACCAGCTCCCTCCGCAGGAATGTGTTTAGCACCATTGTTTTCCCCAAGTCTCGTCAAATTTTCTGCAATAAGTTGAAACGGCATCTAGAAATGCAACACGTAGGTTTGTGCGACCATTATTATTTGCAAAACGCAACACATTCGTCAATAACACTGTGGCCTTAAAAGGAAAGATATACAGTGATTCCTTTACTTACGAACATTCGACTCATAAAGTTTCAGAGATACGAACAAGCCTGTCTGCCTGTTCGGACCGAAAGTCATAAGTTCAACTGCCGCGCAATAGATTGACAAGGTGACATCCACATCTGCAGAACGTGAAGAACCAGTGGCATCTATATCTACAGGAGATGATACAACTTTTAAAGCCATTTCCCGTGTTTATTGTACATGCCGTACATCACGTTTGAGATCGACAGGAGTAAAGTTGGACTTACGAACACATCGACTTACGAACAGAGACCTCTATAACCTAACTCGTTCGTAAGTAGAGGACTCCCTGGATATAGAAGGCGATGTTTCTTAAAATGGCTCTTCCTCATAGCACCGAAATGCATAGCACATAATTATTCATGTGCCAACGCAGCAGCGTCACCGAATAATTCGTTTAATATAATATGTAGGTTTGCACTGTCAATATTATACTTATCTGACCCAAAAAAACAATTATGAATCAGTATATCAGAAATGAATCATAATTTATTTCATGATTAGATCACATAGATATGATTTTCATGGTCTACGACACCGTTTGGCTTGATATGTAGGCGCCCTAACCCAAAAACGATTATCAATTGGCATCTAATTAGCACTAAAGTGCGCCGTTAACAATTTACATGCCTTTACCAATCATTTTGTTCCATTTAATTTATGAATGTTGATGTTGCCGATCCACCTGTAATAGCTGGCAATAATGCCCCAATTGAAAATGTTATTTTTTTGGCGCGTTCGTACATTACCTTTCATTATCTAAAGAGTCAAATATAGTCAATCGACCGCTGGATAAGTCACTCCACACACCGTGTGGGCTACGAGGTTTGCACTGCATGCGGCCGTGGCCATGCAACACAAACTAACCTAAACTATATTTCGATGTAAAGCTTTCGTGACTGCAGGGATTCATCTTCTTGGTTCTTTCGGTAAAGTCACGTAGAAGGGAAATAATAAAATAATAAAAATAAAACATAATAAAATAATAAAAATAAAACATAATAAAATAATTCTCACGACGTTTCGGCCACAAAGCAAGCAGCCGTCCTCAGGTGAAGAACAGGTCTGTCGGAAAGACAGACGGCTGCTTGCGTT
This sequence comes from Lampetra fluviatilis, assembly GCF_964198595.1. Lineage (NCBI taxonomy): Eukaryota > Metazoa > Chordata > Hyperoartia > Petromyzontiformes > Petromyzontidae > Lampetra > Lampetra fluviatilis. Next base: position 11,964,980 of record NC_136288.1, read on the forward strand.
GTGGCCGAAACGTCGTGAGAATTATTTTATTATATTTTATATTTATTATTTCATTATTTCCCCTCTACGTGACTTTACCGAAAGAAACAAGAAGATGAATCCCTGCAGTCACGAAAGCTTTAAATCGAAATTTAGACGTACTTTGTCACATTGGTCAGTGCAGATGGGTGAAGTGTGGGGCCCAGGCCGAGTTCTGGTGTGCTGACCTCTGCACCGCAACTCGCCAACTCGCCACACCTTCATTATTATTACTGTTACGCAACATTATCATAAAAGACAACCGACAAAAAAAGATGACGGAACTTTGGCACGGCACGGCACGCGCGCTGTTTGCTTTAAAACGCCTCGCGATTGTCATTTTAAATACGAAATAATTCAAACGTTCACTTGTGAATAAAATTAGTCGCGAAAGCCTACGTGTTAAACTGACGTTCACTTGTGTCGCTGGGACCACCGAACAAGCTGCCATGGCATTCCCCACGGTCGAGCGGCGTTTCTGTTTTGGCGTGGAGCAGTGGTTCTTAACCTTTGCTGCAGCCTGGCACCCCCACCCCCCCCCCCCCCCCCCCTCTTAGGTTCTCAGTCATTTAAAAAAAAAATGTATAATGTACTTGTAACTACGTGCCCGTGTTTAATTTGTGTTTTCGATGATTTAGCTTCTAAAAAAAAAATCTGGCCATGTCTCGCGTCCCCAGAAGGGGCATCTCGCGTTCACAGGGGGTGCGTGCACCCCAGATTAAAAACCAGTGCAATGGAGGGTTACGGGAGGAGAATCGAGCAAGAGCAATCAGCGAGCCCGGCGCCCTCAAGAGTTGACAATCCCAAAAGGCTCAGAATGGGCTATGACCGCCGGTAACGTCACGTGCAAAAAATGCAGTCGGTTGTGATGAAGATAATTTTGCATGCATTTGACGACAAAACACATTAACTGCGCATTGCTTTATCTGTTTAAGTGGCTTAAAAAAACTAAAAAGCCGGTTTGCATTCGGAGGTTACCTGTGTATAATTCAACGCAAATTACCGTTAGGAAGGGGTTTTAATGCACCTATGCATCATTGTGAAAGCTATGAATGCTGTGCAGGGACGATAACAATTGTCTCTACAAAAATGTAACCCAAATATTTAAAATGCGTCCAATTTTCATAACCTACGTGGGGTTGCGGCGTAAAATTTTTACAAGGTGGAACTAAGTTTCACCCCCCGCTGACCCACACAAAACAATTTGAGAACAATTACAATCTAAATAAATATTTCCTGCTAATTGCACAAATACAATACTTCACATCCCAGTCAGAGCTTCAAGAATAATACAATTATTCCGCCACGCGCTATACTCTAAAACGGCATTTTAACGAAGGCAATTCGAAATGCGTTACCACTCTCGTCTTAATTATCTGCCGTACTGAAAATCAACGTCCCAATTCTACAACGCCATAATTAGTGCGGCAATAACTATAATAATAGTACTCTGTCGTTCTTTCGGTAAAGTCACGTAGATAGAAAAAAACTAATAAATCACGACGTTTGGATAGCAACACAAGCCATCGAAACGTCGTGATTTATTCGTTATTTTTCTATCCACGTGACTTTACCGAAATAAACAAAAAGTATGAATTCCTGCAGTCACGAAAGCTTCAAATCAAGATATAATAATAATTGTAATTAATAAGAGACTGTTTTTTTCAAATGCTCGATGTTTGAACTACAAAGCTGAAGTGGTTCAGACGGTCACACGCGGAAGCAATAACCTGGGCACGCGCGCACACACACACCGCCGCCCTTATTTCCCATTTACTGCTACATTCGCTCGCAGCTTTGAATCTCCCCATGAGCCTCAGCAGAGAGCTCAAACCGACCACCATTTGGGAAATTATGGCCTCCTCTGCACAGTGAAGGCAGTCACCGAGATCCCAGGTCAAATTTAATCCATGTAATCTACTCCAACGCAGTCACTTGGACGGAGGGACTGAAATTATCCGGTGGTCTCGCGCTTGTACTTTCTCGGTAAAGCCACGTAGGAAAAAAATTAAAATAGAAATTAGTAATTATTTATTAATTTAAAAAAATTTTACCTACGTAGGTAAAAAATATAAATTAAAATAACGTGTTAATTATTAATTAAATTTTTTTTACCTACGTGACTTTACCGAAAAAACCTAAGAATATGAATCCTTGCAGTCACGAAAGCTTCAAATCTAGAATTGTACTTTCTCCTCATGCACGGGTCCCTCACTTGACTCTGAAATAAAATACGAGCACGCACGCTTAAACGAGTTCCTTTTTTTGTCTCCTCACGACGACGATGCCGTCGTACGCACGGACGATGGCAAACGTTCACGTGGTGCTCGCGTAAACAACGACGCGTTAATTCTGTCAACGGAAATTACTTTCGCGCACGATGCCAACGCCGCCACCGCCGCCGCCACTCCGGCGAGAGAACGCCGTTCGTCGACCGGAAACCCCGGGGTCAGAACAGCGACTCTACCCAAGAACTCGTCATTTTTACTTTGCTCAAATGAACAATGGACAGACGTCGCCTCCAGAGGGTCAGATGCTCGGGACGAGTGCGTTTGCTTACTGGCAGGATTATGAAGCCACATTTATTTTGGCTCGTCAACATCGCACCCAAAAAATATACATATATAAAATATACTTAAAACATTATAGATAGGGGAAAGATTTGTCCAATTCTCATTTCCAAGTGACATTTCATTTTTTGTTGCGGTCGCCGATGTAATAATTCACAAAGCGCTCAATAACACGATGAGCGACGGAGTTAAGCGTTGATGTAAGGCGTGACAGAAGTTCGGAGGCCCCGTTAACATCATTACCACACAGTATATACACATCTCATTGCTTTACAGTATATATCAGAGCCGTCACATTTAAAATAAAGAAATAATCAGGCACGAAAAAATATATACCATGAACCGCATCATGGAATGCAATTACCGGAGCAGCTCAGCGACACGTTTGTGTTCGTCGCGTTTGCTCGTTACCACCCCCCCCCCCCCCCCCGTGGGAAGAGAGGCGGTAAAATATTAACCCGTAAAAACAAAGTTTTTCACTCTAAATCCTTTATATGCATGGCGGCTAGAGTCCTCTCGTCCTCTGGCTTGAGATGGCTGCCACCTATGGGTCAGATGATTGTCTGCCAGCATTAAGCAATTGGTAATTAAATATTGAAAAAAATTTCCCTAAACAGTGTCAAATTTTGGAAAAAAAATTTCACGAAAATTAATTGTCACGCACAACGAGTCTGTGTGCAAAATGTCAGCTAGATTGGATCACGGGAAGTGGGTTAAAAAACGACCGAAAAATGTGCACGGTTGTAAGCAAGCAACCACGCAAGCACGCAAGCAAGCAAGCGAACATAATATAAAGGATTTAAAAATCCGAAGGCTGTGGGGAGAGCAGCCTCGCGCTTATAAGCGACACGGCAGGACAGGATTTTCTTAAGCGTAAGAGGCCATCAAACGCGCTCAGGAATGCAGCCGCGATCACAAAAGTTCCTTTCAGACGAATCGGCCCTCCCCTCGCGCGGTATATTCCCGGGCAGGCCACGACCGCGCAGGGCAAACCCCATTTCTGGGTCAGAGCGAGGAACCCACCCTTGCTGAAGGCCTCTAAAAGACGGACAAAAGAGACGGGGGGGGGGGGGGGTGCTGGATAGGGGGGCGCCTCGTAACGTGACGGGGATATTTGCTGGTCCGGTTAAGGGGGGGGGGGCACACTTGCCGGGCAACACCGATGCGCCGTGTGAGCGCTGCTGGCGAAACGCGCGAGCGCACAGCGGAGGAGAGGAGATATTCCCAGAGGTGGCGTCGATATGAAAGCGGCGAAGAGCTCCCCCCCCTCCCGCCCGCCCGGCCTGCTTCTTGCCTCGAGCGCAAAGCCCCCGCGAAATCAATCGAGGTGAGATTGAGGACTTCATAAAGACCACTACTCTCACGAAGGCACCTTTTGCACAAGGAAAGAGCAAAAAAAAACGAGGGTGAAAATAAAATAGATAAATACCACCGGTAAAATAACTTCTGATAGCCAGGAAGGGGAAACAAAACAGATATATGTACTTATTCTACGCGTAGGCGGCTGTGTTTTTGAGACAATATTTACGTGTGAAAGAGGAACATGCTTAAATTTAATCCGTTGCTGATAAGCGGATAGATAGATAGAAAGAACGCACGGTGCGAGATTTAATTAAGTAGCCGGGAGCACTGGATTCACACATTCACTGCCACATAAATGTTTATTCATTACATTCACCAACCAGTTACATTATCTCGTGGTTTTATACAATTCCAAGCTTTGCATGAAATTACGCAAAACAAGACAACACAAATCACAGCTTTAGCCAATTTGCTCGCCAAACGTACAAGCCGCGGAATTGTTCTAGAAAGCTTTCCTACGGCAAAAAGAAATCTTTAATTACACCCAATTACTATTGCTCTCTCTGATTATGGAACTTTTTTAATTGGGAAGAAAAAGAAAAAATAAATAAATCGTGCACAGCATCCCGCGACTTTGCAAAAGTTCTCTCGCTGGGTCCGGTTGGGCCGCGTCCGAGAAGAAATTCAACTCACGTCTCCCAGTAGCTGACTGCGACCTTTCTTTCCCTCCCTCTCTCTCTCTGGCCACTGCTTTTGAAGCAGCGTTCGAGGCAAACTGAGCGAGGCACTGCCAACGAAATCAGTAAACGTTTACCACAAACAGTGGTTTTCATGTGCCTTGTCAGCATCTATTAATGGACATGGGAAAAATAGGAACACAAAGCACGGCAAAGGTGAAATTATGTCGGCAATTAATCGCCGCTATCGGTGAAAGTGGATCTGCGGGAGAAGCGAGCGGCTCGCAAATCGGAAGGTTGAGAGTTCAAATCCTGGTCGGGAAGTTGTCTCAGCCCCTCATCCCTCCGAGGTCGACAACAACGTGGGTGCCGCTCTGCGGGGGAAGTCATCAGCGGCTGTTCCAGAGTCAGACTCATCCCCACCACTGGAATGTGGAATTTCCACCACTGGTTCAGGGCTGCGCACAGGGGATGAGCACCGACCTCAACGCACATTTGAGCAGGAACTCGCCGGGAGAGGGGAGAGGGGAGGAACGGCACGGCGTGTTACCTTTCGATTTGAAGCTTTCGTGACTGCAGGGATTCATCTTCTTGCTTCTTTCGGTAAAGTCACGTAGAAGGGAAATAATACAATAATAAAAATAAAAACTAATAAAATAATTCTCACGACGTTTCGGCTACAACGCAAGCAAGCAGCCGTCCTCACCTGAGGACGGCTGCTTGCGTTGAGAATTATTTTATTAGTTTATTATTTTTATTATTTTATTATTTCCCTTCTACGTGACTTTACCGAAAGAACCAAGAAGGTGTGTTACCTGTGACGAGTCGTCACAGTGCAATGGGATTAATTAGCATGAGGGAAGGTAAAGTTTACCCAGATGAAATTTACACCAAATGATTTACATGTTATAAGTGCCATGTCGCGAACATTCAATAATTACCAGAGACACCAGACACACAAACCACATGAGGTGACGGTGTCCCCTCCAGCCGAGCAGTTTCCAACTCTACGGTTCCACCGATTGACGATCTTAGTATCCATGACGTAACCTAAACCCTCTCTCTGAAAGCCACCGCGATCATACAACAAGCCGATGTGAAGCCCTCCCTGTTCAACGCAATAAACTCGCGGGTGACGCAAGCGGACTGGGCGCAATTCATCTCAGTCAGTTAACCCATCGCACCTGGGTCTGTCCCTTGACCTCCTGCCAGCGGGCGTTCGACACTTCACGCGGCCTTAACGTGCAAATGGCCTGGCACAAGTGCCGTGGTGACGTCACCGCCACTTCGTAGCGAATGACGGTTGTTGTGGTTGTTGTGGGCGCACTTCCCGATTTGCATTCCTCCTCTGCCACCAAATGTTGATGTACGCTGACGGCAGTGGTTTTGCATGTGTCATCACCACAGCTGGAGGCGGACCTCGAGTCGAAATTGATTGCCTTGTTGTCGCATTCAAATTACGAACGCCAATTTGAGAATGCGAGGTGCCACGCACGGCCACCTGCACGCTAAAAAAAAAAAATCCCAAATCCCTGCCAAGTGTGCTGTGCCAGGCACACACCTGCGCAATGCCACATGCTCCAATATTCACACGGTCAAACTTGGTTCATGCTCAATAGTTGGTATATTTATGTTGGCTTTGGTGCGTCGAGAGGTTTGCCAGCGCCGTGGCAGTGCAGGGGAGAAGGGAAATTCTCACCAAAATATGTCTTTGCCGGCCAACAATGAGCCACTGCGGAATCATGCGCCACGTAAAACACAACAGCCCCACGCTCAAGCGCCAACTTAACGGACTTCATCCGCTCACTGAAATTGTAGAGGTGGCGCTATCCGAATTTTTAAGCAATCGAATACCTCCACCGATAATCATCGGTTTGATTACTCGACACATCGTAAAATAGACACAGCAAAGAAGCAAGCAAGCCCAGCACCTCTGTTCCCACGTGTGCCGCTGAACGGGAGGTGATGGGTGGGGCTTGGTGACGTCGTCATCAGCATCATCATTAAGCATGACACGCTGGGCGTGGCTTGTCGGAGTTTCCGCGATTTGCGGGCGGGTAGGTGCGATTCACCCAAATCAAAATTTTAGTTGATTAATCAAATGAATGCCTGGGAAGCTGATGTAGCGAAATGCATAGAGAAGTATACCACCCTTTCTGGTCGTAACTAACATCCTGTTCGGTGGGCCTTGAAATTCAATTCATTGCCGTAATTCGAGGGTCACAATTTCATATTCTTTGGGTCTTTCGGTAAAGCACACGTAGATGGAAAAAAAAATATCACGACGTTTCGATCGCAAAACAAGCAATCGTCATCAGGTGAAAAATACGATTTCATTTAACAATCTTTTTATTTTTCCAATGTAGTGCACCCAAGTGCACGCTCGATCACCTGCACCAGACGGACGACTTTCAAGGGGTCCCTTTGAAAAAAATTTAAGAATTGAGAATCGGAAAGAATTGTTCCGATTCAACGCATGAACCGTGAGCCCAAAAATCGATTTTCATCGATTAATTCATGCACCTTTGAAGCCCTGCACTACAGCGGCAGCTTGCCTTGACCCATGCACGGCTTCCGGACTTCTGGGGGGCCATCCGGGGGGGCCGGGTTGCCCCCCCCCCTCCCAACCCCTCCACCACCCTCATGTTATACAGTACATATTGTACAAAGGTGCAAAGATCTAATTCAGCCCCATAGAACCAAAGAAGAATGGCATGATGTTGTAACCAAGGTCTCATATCATAGAGAGACGTACAGTCTCAATGGGGGGGGAGGTGGGGGGCTACCGGGTTAAATAGTGGAGCGAAACAGATTTGAAGAGAAATTCCTCCAATTGACAAAGGCTCGAGACATCCTCCTAGGCCATGGCCAATCCACTGCTGGATGAAGGCCACCCTAACGCCGTCCTGCGGTGCGACGATCCCATTGACCAGCCGCCCTCCCCCCCCGAGCGGACGGGCAGGCTAGGATGCCACTTGCACCGTTACGGGAGCGTGAGGATCGACACGGGGCTGTGGTAAACCCACACTGCTCCTCTGGAATTTGCACGCTGCATGCAAAGCAGGTTGGAATATTTCAGAGCTGATTAGGCGTAATTGATTATACCCGGAGAGCTTTTAATCGGTGTGTATTTTTTATTACACGTTATGCATTTCTTTCCCCCCACCCCCCTTCTTTTTATTGCCCACTGTAAAATGATTGAATGCAAGACAGTATAATGTTTGAATGTAGGGTTTTTTTTTAGTTGCTCAAAACTATTTAAAGCATGAGTGTACGGTAGCACCAATACAATCACTCTGGTGACTATGTGAATTCAACATCAGCCATGATCTAGCAACTGCTGGATGAAGGCCTCCTACCAAGCCTTCACCATCCCAAATGTTTTTTTCCAACTGGATCCTGGTTTTTCTTCACTATTTACAGACAAATGAGCAAGCTAAATGATGCCGAGAGACAGAAAGAGAAACACGAGGGATGAGAGAACGTACGTAGACTTAAAACGTCATTTAAACTCTTACACAATGTAAGCGGAACTTGGGCAGGACACACGTCACGGCCAGAACTTCTTTTGCACCATACGTAGCCAGCCAACCACGATAATCGCAAGTTGCGGGGGACGAACAAATGTACCATAAAGTCACGTAGAATGGAAATAATAAAATAATAAAAAGAAAACATAAAAAAAAAATTCTCACGACGTTTCGGCCACAACGCAAGCAGCCGTCTTCAGGTGGAGAACAGGTCTGTCGAGAAGAGAGTCTGTCTTCTCCACCTGAGGACGGCTGCTTGCGTTGTGGCCGAAACGTCGTGAGAATTGTATTTTATTGTGTTTTATTTTTATTATTTTATTATTTCCATTCTACGTGACTTTACCGAAAGAACCAAGAAGATGAATCCCTGCAGTCACGAAAGCTTTAAATCGAAATGTACCATATATTCCCCGGATTATAATACTTTACACATGTCTCTCCTCCCCCCCCCCTATATTTTAAAGCAAAAGTTGGAGTGTTGTCTGTGGGCGTGTCCAGACTTGTATAACTTTTATTGGCTGACGGCCAAGAATAATGATGACGTGACAGCCAAAGAACATAACCGTGCCTATGATGAACGTCCACCGCCGAAGAGACGGAGTTATTAATTCAGATCGTGTGCAGGTGCTAGGTGGGGGATCATCATCACATCGCAGGATCGTGAGCAGCGGTGCTGATGGTGACGCAGCTTGTGGAGGCCCTCAATCCAGCAGCGGATTGACAACGGCTGATGATGAGACAGGGTTTAGGATTTTTTTTCATTTTTCTCGCCACATGGCCCTCGCGTACGTCGGGTCTGGAAGGTCACCCGAGGCTACGCCTGCCCTTCAGTCAGAGGACACGTTGTCCTCTGAAGCAATGCAACCGCTGTAAACTGCTGAAAGTGACCCTTTCAGATGTTTAATCTCCTTGGGCCCCTTCAGTTGGTTAAAAATAAATAATCCGCTATTTACCGGTACCATGTCCATGTGGCACTTTGGGAGGGCAGAGTAGACAAAGAGGGCTGCCCACCTTCCCCGCCCACCTCACGCTGGCGTGAGGGCTTCAGCCGAGGCGGCTGACGTGGGCTGGGCGAGCGGGCGGGCAGCCAGCCGAAGCTCAGCGAACATCATGGCCAGACAAAGCGTCTTCCCGAATTGCCACTCTTTGACGCTTGGCTTTGGGCACTCCCGCACGCAGTGATCCGAGAGTCATTCCCACACTGCCCCCGCCTGCGCAGTTTGAATCGAAACAAACAGCGCCGCGGTCGATCGTAGGGGAGCGCGCCAAGGTCAAAGCGTTTTGACGATCCGCGGCTTATGGCAGGACGCAGCACGAGGCTGTGATGGCGCTGCAAGGGGCGATGGGGGGAGTGCCAAAGGTCTGCCTGAGTCAATCGCCATTCGGAAAAAAGTTCTTTTTTTTCCTCCCCATCCACTTCAGGGCAAAAAGCACCATCAAAACAACAACAAAAAGTGGCGATTGTGAAGTTTCCACAATGGCATTGTCGTGGGAAATGTACAAACCGGTGCCCTCTCCAGCAAACCGGTAGTTCGAATAGAAGGGCAATAATCTGGCTCGCTCGCTCACCTACCCCAGGTGGCAGCGTGACAGGATGAGTTATCGCGTTTGGTTAACACGGGGTGCACACTGTGCGCAGAGTGGAGTCGTTCACTGTTATTTTGGGGTGCGGTTTAAAACAAATTTGGTCGAATGTAATCAATGCGATGCTGCTTTTTCCGAGCTGCGACCGAAAGTGTAAAACGTCAGTCAAAGCGAGACCGCCTTGTGCCTCGTCTTCCTTTCCTCTTTCACCGTTGCCGAGGACACGGCCCCAAAACGTCCCAAAACGTCAAGCGGCCTGCCACAACCGGCGAGCGTTCAAGTTGTAAGTTGACGTCTCTTAAAATTGAGGAGGGTTCAAGAACCTCGGGTGGTGCGCAAGAGAGACGACGGCGTGGAATTCCATGGAAGAAGCGGCGAGTTGGCGAGCGTTTTGACATGCAGCGTGGAGTTTGAACGCGGCGGATTGGGGGGGGGGGGAATGAAACAAAAGCCCCAGATCGAGGGCTCAGGAGACCCGAGTCGTCGACCTGGGGCGGAAGAAATCATTTGCTCGAAACTAAAAAAAAAGTCTGACATCCACTGAACTGTGCAAATTGCATAAAGAAAAAGGTTGGGAGAGATACAGAGACGGGAGCAAGGGCATGTAGTTAATAGTCTTAATTAAAAAAAACTAATTTACACTTGTGTTTTCCTGGAAGAACGGAGGCAGCGCTCATTAGGCACTCGGCGCCAGCCTGATAAATTGTGTTGCCTCTTCTCTTTGGTGACGAGCATTTGTTAGCGAATGGCTTTTATTCTTTATCTGCTGCGTACAGCGGCAAAGCATCCGGGACGTGCCAAGGAAGCCCAGGTGATGTTAGAGCATTGGCCCAAGAGAGCAGAGACAGTAGGATCGGTTTTCGGGTAATTGCAGGTCCATTCAAACTGAAGGCGAGTTAAATGGTCTCCATGGGCTCTGGTCATTACCAAGGACCTTATGAGAATCAATTGTATGGGTATTTGCAAAATAGAAATAAAAAAACAATTCCCATTTAAATCCCATAGAGGAAATAGAAATGAACACAATACCTATGTACGTATGTATGTTTAACTTTTTTTGCACCGTACGTAGTCAACCATGTTATAATTCCTTTGCAATTCCTGTGTATTGCATTTGCGCACTAACTTCTATTGGAGTATGACACAAAGGTTTTCGATGTTCGAGATTATTCTAAGGTGCATCAATTGAGTGGTAATGGGAATGATTTAAAAAATGCTTGCACACAAACGCGGTGTACAAGAAGGATCTAGGAAACAAATACATTCCAAAATAACGACAACATAAAGAAAATATTTAACAAAAAATCGTGTCATCCTGATCGTCATCAACAGCCATTCGGCACCGGATGAAGGTCTCCTGAATCCGCCGCCGCCTGTCACGACGGTCTCCGCTATGCAGCCTAACACCTGCGCGTGCAAGCCGATTCCATCGCCCCGTCTCCCTGGCGCGGTCTTCTCTCGTGTGCGTTTCCTCCTTTGGCTGCCTCTCCATCATTAATCTCAACCACCGGCGGGCTTCCATTACATTCTTGCATACGATGGCAAATACATTCTCGGGAAGCCAAATGTCCATGTTGAGGTCTGCGAGCCGTGACGAGGGGGCTTCAGGGGAGAGTTCAAAGCGACGTTTGTCCTGGCCAAGTGCACTTTGGAAAAACTCGTCAGCATGTATGCCCTCTCTAACTTGCATATGTTCTTCATACACGCATTCCTCTTTTTGCTTATCAATGTAATTCCAAGCAAGTACCTCTCCAAAGATTATTCGCGTCCTTTCGTTCCATTTTCTTTCAGCCTTTTCACTTTTCTCATCCATATACCACCGCGGGTAAAACGTACGCCGATTTAAAACATTGCGCAACGGTGCAGTGTGATGAATTTACAACCCGTGCCCGCTGGCAGTTAATGAACAAAAAAGATTTTTAAAAAACGCATCATTCTCATTGGTAAAAAAAAAAATTGACAGGTGCCCATCTATAATTATTCACAGCACAGCCAAGAAGGTGATGAACTTGGCAACATTAATTCCCCTCGATATTAAACGGCGCGAGCTCTCACGGAGCCCACATCAGCGGTCATTACCATACCGCCGCCATTAAACTGCTGCGCGTACTTTACGACGCCTCTGCACTGCTATTCGTAATTTCGATATCATGGCTCAGAGAACTGTGCTGTAAAAATTCCCTGCCATCGGCGGCGACGCCATCAGCTGCGATGCTGATCGCGATTCGAGCACCGCGGTCACCCCGGTTAATACCGCGGTTGCGTGTTAACGGTAAGACATGACGCGCTGGTATCTTCACCGTGGACGTTAGAAACCACCCCGACCACCCCCCCACCCCCGAGATATTTTTCCGCGGAAGAATTTGGCCACGCGTGTCAAAATGTGGGAAATTTTCACGCGAATTACTCTGTTGGGAAAACACATAGCGATCACCCCCCCCCCCTCCCCCGCCTGCTGTGAAACTACTGCGGACTGCGAAATACGAAACACCTTTGCGGTAGCCCTGCGCCATAAGAACGGAGCAAATAGCAAATCGAGCGACGATTTGAACAGGGCGCGCTGGTTTTTTTTTTATTCTCCTCCTGGACACGCTTCCGTGACCCTGCAGGAAGATGCCAAATGTAAATAATAAGAAGGGGTTCAGCATGGACGGAGTCACTGACGCAGAGAAATCGAGCAGTGATTTGGGTGTGCATGGGAGGAGATGATGTTTAAATAGCAGCGGGCACTTTAATGACTCCGACATATTGAGGATGCATCTATCGATTGTGTGTATGGGCGATGCGTTTTTGAAACGTGGGGCCGTTCCTTTTATTGTTTTATCTCTACCGCCATAGATGAATTAATGTAATCTCTGGGTAAATTACAACTTGCTGTTTTGGAAGCACTAAGCAAAGTTTAACTCACCGTGGGAACACTGCAACAAAATTACACATGTCTTATCCACGTGTGACCTTTTCCTATTTTGCCAGATTCTTTATTTTGGCATTAGCTGTTGAAGGGCAACTTTGTTTATAAACTGATGGCGAAATTACGGAAACCCAATGCATTCCTATTCAGATTATATATTCATAATCTCCAACATAGAGAATGCCATTAAAACGTTAAACCGTGACAAATTCAATTTCAATCGGTTTTGTGTACTGTATGCCGTTCTCTTTTTTGGAAATCCCGCATACCGTAATAATCTCCTTTTCCAAGTCATAATACCCTTGCTCAGTTCAACACGTGGCATTAACGATTATCTATTACACCTTAAAGAGAACTGGTTGTTGCTACCACCGGGTGCTCACCAATTGTGATTCACAAAAAAGGAAACGGCACGTCTTTTAAAAAATCTCTTGTTGCGTTCGAATTGTTGCGGACGCTGTACAAAGAGGGGGGAATTTCGAGTCACGGTTAAGACAGAAAATACATGCCGTGGGTAGAGTCTGCATAATTATCAGCCACCCTTAGGCCTATTATCACAACAGTGCAGTACATTGTCATCAAGTCCAACGCAGCAACAGTACCAGATGTCTGTAAAAAAAAAGTCAATTCCTGCCACCCAAGCACAAATGCCAGTTCCCGGACCCATCCTGATCAAACCCACGGGGGTGGCTAACCCTCGCCGATGGTAAAAGATAATAGCTCCAGCAGGGCCACTGCCACGCACAACTTTACTGCCAGAGGAAGTGTGGCAATTTTCTTTCGAATAAAAGAATAATAACATCACCGTGCCCAGTGCTCCCCAGACTGATCGCCACAAAGTAATTGTTTATTTGGGGAGAGGGGGGGGATGGGATATAAACATGGGCACAAGGCCAGTCACAAGTCCTAAAATGCCTGTCACACTTGCGCCTTCAAAAGCTGTACCGTAATTTGGCGAGGCAAAGGTTAAATTGTGAGCGACACCGTGAACGGTCGCGCAACCCCGCACCACCCCAACCCACCCCCCCCCACATCATTACGCCGTACGTGATTTCACCGCCGTGACGGTCCCCCTCTTCAAAGCAGCCGCACAACAGAAGAAAATTGAGGCAATTCAGAAAAGACAGCGCTCTATGATAACAGAGTCGTCGTCATCCCCTCCCCAACTCTCTCCCCCCCCTCCACCCTGCAATTTCATCTCTGGAAATAGCCGCTCATCTCTGGCCGGAGTTGGCCCCGAGTGGGCCCCAAGTGGGGCCCCGAGTTTCCACACCTGGAGGTCAATTTAAATGGTGGAAAATTTCACCGAGGTCACCGCGAGGGGGAGAGCGGTCGACCTTCCTGGCGACGCCACCGCCGCTCCCCCCCTTCCCCACCGCCATCGTGATCGCTCCACGACCGTGGTTAGCGTCCCCTTGCCCGGCAAACGTCGATTCCTTAAAACTAAACCTAACTCATCTTCTTGGTTCTTTCGGTAAAGTCACGTAGAAGGGAAGTAATAAAATAATAAAAATAAAACATAATAAAACAATTCTCACGACGTTTCGGCCACAACGCAAGCAGCCATCCTCAGGCGAAGAATGAAACACCCCAAGCTTGGAGCGTATATTTAAGCTGGGTTAGAGGGGGGGGAGGTGGGAAGAAGAGCGCCTAAACAAAATAATTTGCATATCAAGAGGAATTCAGCATATGGAAAATGCGTAGGAGGTGGGCGGGGGGGGTTCCAAATCAATACTATGCCCGTGCATTATGCAGGATTAGCAGCATCAAAGGGGGGGGGGAAGGGGGGGAGCATTAACAAAGGAAAGGAATGTTAATAGTATGTAGCTGTAGTTACTAAACAACCACGTAAAAAACTACAGTATAAACTGCATGACAAACTAAAGTATAAACTACATAGCATCATCAGTAAACTTACTATACTCTACAATAAGCTGAGTTACTAACAGTATTTTATTACTTCCCTTCTACGTGACTTTACCGAAAGAACCAAGAAGATGAATCCCTGCAGTCACGAAAGCTTTAAATCGAAAAACTAAACCTAACTATTTTTTATCTTACCAGGTAAGGCCCACTGAGCGATAGAGCTCTTACTCAGAAGCGACTCGGCCACAAATGACAGCGCAACGAAGTGGCTTATCGTCACGTGGACATTTATAGCAGCCAAATACTCTAAAACGCGTGTCGTTGATTCTAAATATGGAGGGGAAAACCGGAGGACCCGGAGAAAAAAAATCACGCGGCTACGGAGAGAGACAAGCAAACCCCAAATATACACGGATATCAGGGTCGCGATTGAAACCCACGAGACCTCGTGTATACCAGGCGAGGTAATTAACATGTCGCCACCGCGGCGCCCAGAGGTGGCAACCCCCCGAAACTCTCTTGCCGCTTCTCGCCGTCACTTGCGCTGGGCTCTCGGAGATGCCGCGACACCCCGCTGCCGCCCGCTGGCCATGCTTCTGTGCGAGCGAAGCAATTAGCGAAGAGTTGGGGTGGGGGCGGTCGCATTCCACGAGGCCTTGGGTCAGCCTCCAGGAACTTCAAAAACGATTATGGCTGTGAAGTCAACGGCAGAAATGAGCGTGCCCGCGTGCGAGAGCGCTCATGTTGTGCCTCTGCGTGGCACCCTGCTGCACAAAGCGAACGTTTATAGGGATAAGACAGAATGGCATTCCTTAGAAGAATGTGCTTTATTTAATAATAATTATTACAAAAAATTATAATCACGGCGACGGCAAAAAAAAAACGCACGTTAAGTAAACTCTCCTTAAAGTGTTGCGCGCTCGACGGCCAGTTCTCAAAACTTTTTCCACAACAAGTGAACTCGTCTTGGACACAACACGAGCGGAGAGGAGGCAACTGCAATTAGGCGCTGCAGACAAGTCGGGGAAAGCGCAGTTATAATGAGCTCCCATTGAGGCCAGGACAGCACACGAGGAGGTGGAGCAGCCAACGTCACGACCGGCGGTCTCTCTGCCTCCCAGGCTGTCTGCGCTGACCGCCCCCGGACCGCACCATACTACTAAAAAAAACTAATTCAGACGGAGCTGATCTAAAGGAGGCACAGGCCACGTTAAAAAAAAAAATCACAATTTTCCACCACGGATGTTGTGCCGTGACCAGAAAGTCAACTTTGGCCACTGCTTGCAGCATCATTACAGGAACTCACGAAGCATGACTCCCTATTGTGTACACCCCAAACAAAGACAAAGATCCCCTACAGAGCCCCCCCCCCACACACACCGACTGTTGGGGCAAGCACAGTGCTGTCAAGCAAGTTGCTAACACGGCAAGGTCGGTGGTGTGACCTGAACCCTGCCTGGCTGACCTTCGTCTACTCCCGTGCTGATGTTTACCCACCACACCAGGCACTCATTTAAGGCCGAGTCAACTTAGAGGAAGCCCGTAGCCGGTTCAGATATCGCTCGCCGCCGATGGTTTTGGTAGGTAGCGCAGTGGGTACAAGCCGCTACACGCCACCACTCCCCTGCGCTGTATGCTCGCGCTCACTCGCGGACACGCCATATAATAAAACGCACACAGAGCGTACACGTGTAACATACGGCGCACGTGCATCCGTAGCTCATGTAAATTGCTGTCAGTTTCTTTATTTGTGGATGCACGGGACCGTGTTGTGCTGGCACATAGAATGGCAATGACATTTTTAATTTAGAGCCCTGGTCCGGCAGAGAAGCATAGGGGACACACACGCGCCAGGTCACGGCTTAATAAACATCTCCCGGTTGTAATATTCCTCAAAAAACAAATTGGTTGCAACAGGGAGCTCGCAAAAATTTACGGGCAATAGCCAGAGTATTAACGAACCAAAAAAAACACCATTATGATTCAACATGCCAGAGCACAGGACACATAAAACAAACTGCAGTGCAAGCAGATCACATATCATACGCACAGATATGAAAAGCCCTCGAACTAATCAAAATTCCTGCTATTGCAAAAAATAAAAAAGCTATGATTATTCGAATGCGCGATGTGGCAATTCAACATGCGGCGTAATTCTTTGATGAGCGTGGCTCGTTTGCGAATCAACATGCGAGTGCAAAACCGCATTGAGAATCAACCTACAATTTTACGCTACCCTGTAAACAACACGCGGGGTGGCGACGGGAGTGGTTGTGGCCAGGCATCTCTCGCAAGAGGCAGGAATACCGCGACACTTTACCACACCGCACACGACCTGCCCAAAGATTGGCCGTGGTGCGCCCATTTACAACTGCTGGGTGGACAGAGGCCGGCAGATTGAGGACATGGTGCCCGTTGCCATGCCAAGAGATTAAATCGGGGACCTCTATCTGGTGCTAACCACAGTATGCTAACCTTTACACCGTGGCAGTAATTACACGATTAACATGAAATGAGTTGATATACAGCAGGTTTATTTATACATATCTATATAATCCGACAAATATACATTTAATGTACAGAAAATAATGTTTCACAGTTAAGCACGACTGAAGCAAATGATGATGGCAATACGCTCCGTTCAAATACTACGACACATTTAACGCTTCATTTCATTACTTTATAGCTCTATCCATTTCTCTGTATCAGCTCAAGCCTCCTGTAAAATCACGTGACTTCTGTGCGGCCACCCACACACTGAACCCCTCCCCCCTCTCCCCACCCACTGTGAAAACAGACTCTTCTCCATGCAGACTCTGGTGCAATCTCTAACCCCATGCCCTCATCTCTCCTGAACCTTCGCTCCCATTTCTCCGCTTCTTTTTCATCCCATTCGTCATAAATGTTTCCTCTTCCTTACATTACATCCTTGTCATGCTTGTAATGCATGCTGGACTTCTTTCGCGTCGTCCGTAGCCAACCGTGCTAATCGGAGGTGGTCAGGGGAAGGACAACAAATTTTACGCAAAAAGTAGTTCTGAAGAAATTCGTTTTCATTCTACGCAAAAAAAAAATGCTAATGCCTGCAAATTTGGCAAGCTCCCTGTTACAACCAATTCGTTTTTTGAGGAATGCTACCACTGGGGTTTGTATATTAAGCTTCCACCTGGCGTGCGTCCCTCTCCTCGATTCTACTCCCCTTCCCGCGGTGTGCCGTGGGTAAAAAGTTGTCTACGCTTGAAGGTAAAGCGCACAGAGAGCATATATTTCAAAGGTTCATGAAAACTAAATTCCAAGAGGGTGCATTTTTCTTGCAAGATAAAAAAAATAAAACCCAGTGCCTTCTTTCTTTATTTATAGCCAGCCGTGAATTCCAGTCATCACGCGATGCGACAATGGCTTTGGCCGGGCCTGGTTTCGGCCCAGTTTTTCATTAACTCACGCAAATGATAAACGGGCATTCGTGATTTCTCCAGCGCTAATGCAATGGCCATTTCTCATTGGAAGCGATTGTGTCCAACGGTGTGCCGGTTACCATTTTTCCTCCCCCAGGAAATCCATTCTCATCTCATCCCTTCTTTCTCCGCACGTCTCCTCTTCATTGTCCTCGTTTCCTATTTAACTTTGGGCGAGGAGCCGGCGTCGTCACCGTCAACACGCCACGCGGCGCGGCGATATTTTAAAGGCGCCGTTCCCCTTTAAACGAGCCAGTGTGTGTGGACTTGCACCGGCTGCATTTTATCATTGAAGATTGGGTTGTTCTCTATTAGCGGGCCGTAAAACGGCTCAATGTCTTTATTGTTTAAAGCACAACTATTTTTTTGTAAGCACGCTTCGTTGTATATAAAAAAAAAACTGTTAAAAAGTAATAACTGGGTCTCGCGCGATTTATGGGATACGGCAAATTGCGATCGTGCTGCCACAACATAACTAAAACTAAACTATCAAACTAAACTATTTTATTTTACCAAGTAAGGCCCACTGAGCTATATAGCTCTTTTTCAGATGTGACCTCGCCACAAATTATAGTTCAACAAAGTGGCTTCTCATTTGGAAATTTACAGCATCCAAATACTCTAAATACATGTTTTTAAATGTGAAAGGAAAAACCGGAGGACATGGAGAAATATCCACGCAACCACGGGGAGAGAGACATACAAACTCAAAATATACAGGCGTCAGGGTCGGGATCGAACACACAACCTCCTGCATACCAGGCGAGGTAGTTAACATCTTGCAGCGCCCATAAATACAAAAATTGTAAATGTTGTGGTTTCACTCTTCAACACACCGGTGGGCTAAAGTAGTGAACTATTTGTCTTTTGTCAACGTGACACATTTTTACTGATTGGCCGTGTCGGGTGGTGGAGGGTTACGACACATTTATAAATAACGCGATCTAAACCCAAAAACGTTGATTATGAATAACATTGGTCGCGAAAGCCTCACACGTGTTAAACTAACGTTTATTATTAATAATATTGGTCGCGAAAGTGTTAAACTGTCCATGAAAGTACCATACAATTATAATTAATTGTGAGAGGCAATCGTTTGAGCAACCACACACACCGAGGGGTCACATGGCCCAGCACGAGCCATTACCCCACTTGTTGCAAAGGTTCACGGTTCCAATTCAGTCGCCGCCCTGATAGTACTGCGGGTATAATAACCACGATAATACGCTAGATTTGAAGCTTTCGTGACTGTAAGGATTCATATTCTTAGGTTTTTTTCAGTAAAGTCACGTAGGTTAAAAATTAAAATTAACAAAAGTAAAATAAAAATCACGACGTTTCGGAGGCAACACAAGCTTCCGTCTTCAGGTGGAACCATCACAGCAGGATAGCTGTATCAAGTGAGAGAAATTCCAAGAAAACAGTCCTTGTATATATACTGGTTGGGGTGGGAGGAGCCAAGATAGGCCCTGAATATTTTTTTTGTGAGGTTCGGTGCGGCAGCGTGCTTCAGCCGCAAAAATAATATTCAGGGCCTACCTTGGCTCCTCCCACCCTCAACCAGTATATATACAAGGACTGTTTTCTTGGAATTTCTCTCACTTGATACAGCTATCGTGCTGTGACGGTTCCACCTGAAGACGGAAGCTTGTGTTGCCTCCGAAACGTCGTGATTTTTATTTTATATTTATTTTACTTTTATTAATTTAAATTTTTCACCGACGTGACTTTACCGAAAAAAACCTAAGAATATGATTATACGCACCAAACATTACCTGCAGATTACTCAACTGGGACTACACATAGCAATCATCACCCACCATTCGCAGACTAATTCCCTGGGTCACTCTTGCGAATGAAACTAATCCTGGTCTCGAGTTAAAATAAACTTCGACGCTTGAGCGTTGTGAAGATTGCATCTCGTGTGAGCCTCATCTCTCTCTCGTCCTCCACGTGTTTTCACCACATCGAGGCACCCCCAGGTGTTAGCCGGCAACTCGGCTGCGGTTGTTTTTTATTGTTAACGCTTCTGTCATCTGCTTTCGAAGAACGCTCTAGCTGTCGTTTATTTACGTACAAACTCGTTCTTTTGCACACCGCAACACCCACCCACGCGATTCACAAACTTGCGGTCTAATTATGTCTCGTTAATGATGGATGCCATCTTTATGAAGGCACTGTTAAATTAGTTTTGGCGTCTCGTGGGTCTTGGGCCACGGCTGTTTAGAAAATGACGAGCAACAACCAATCGTGGGCATCGCCTCCGTACCATTCAAAACTTGGAATGTGATCCAAATCTATTCTATCAAGCAATGATAAGGTGTTACTATTGGTAGGGCAAAAGCCACGCTCTGTAGGTCATAAACCACACTGGGCTCAGAGGTTGCCCTGTCGAGAGACAAGCTCACGACTCTCTCTGCTGCCCTGCCCTCGTCCTGCTCAGTTTTGTTCATCACATACGATACCGCAAGCGTACGATCCGTGACTTCGGCAAACAGTGCGGAGTGGCAAAGTGGCCGCGCACTCGCTGAAGAAAAAAATCTTAAGTTTGTCCCCCGTAAGATCTTGAGACACCCGTTTCACTCCAGGTTGGATGGTCGAAGGCAGCGGTCGCAAACGGGTTTTGATTCCTTACCCGTACCCGTACCCGGCCGCACCAGGGTCGCAAACGGGTACCCGTACCTGGCCGGGTATGGCTACCCGTACGCTACCCATACCCGTACCCTACCCGAAATGAGTGACAAACGGTTACTCACCGGTGACTCACGGCCTACCCGTACCCGTACCCGGCCGCACCAGGGTCGCAAACGGGTACCCGTACCCGTACCCAGCCGGGTACGGGTAGCCGGGTATCGGGTAGGGTACGGGTATCGGGTACCCGGTTGCGACCTCTGGTCGAAGGCCAACGGATACGCCGGCACCTCTGCCCGCCGCACGCTCCCGCGATGCTCCTCGTTTCCCCCGTGCGCCGGCTGGGTCCACTCCTTATAATGTCGTCCGACTCGCTGCAAACATTCATCTTTGTCTTCCTCTTGCTCTCCTGTCCTCAACGCTCCTATGGACGGAAGCTTGTGTTGCCTCCGAAACGTCGTGATTTTTCTTTTATTTTTATTTTACTTTTATTAATTTTAAATTTTAATTTCTTACCTACGTGACTTTACCGAAAACCTAAGAATATGAATCCTTGCAGTCACGAAAGCTTCAAATCTAGAGCTCCTTTGGAGGAGGCCTGGTACTGTAGTGGGGCTCGTTGCGAGCCTTGCGCTACATGACAGAGTCAGAAATATTTATTTATACGGGAGGAATCCGATCAGATATGAAGCTCTTTTTCACAGATGTCCACAGACTGCCAGCACCTCTCGACCAAATCCAACATCATTCTGGTGCATCTCATTTGCACCTCCGATAAGCACGGTTGGCTATGTACGGTTCAACATACAATAATCCAAAAGTCCAATTATTTCAGAGGCAGCTGCTCAGATGTATTTCTCTATGCACTTCTACTCTGTGCCTCTTCTCTCATCACATCCACTCTCCTAGTATCTCGTTCCACCCCCATTCCTTCCATCTCACCCTTGGTCTGTCTCTTCTCCTGCCCTCTACCAGTGACATCTCCTAAGTCCTTCTAATCTATGGGCCTATCTGTGAGTCAATGAGTCTCTACGAGTCAATGAGTCTCTACCAGAGGTCGCAAACGGGTTTTGATTCCTTACCCGTACCCGGCCGCACCAGGGTCGCAAATGGGTACCCGTACCCGTACCCGGCCACACCAGGGTCGCAAACGGGTACCCGTACCCGTACCCGGCCACACCAGGGTCGCAAACGGGTACCCGTACCCGGCCGGGTACGGGTAGCCGGATATCGGGTAGGGTACGGGTATCGGGTACCCGGTTGCGACCTCTGGTCTCTGCGAGTCTATGAATCTATCTGTGAGTCTATGAGTCTTTCTGTGAGTCTATATGTCTTTATGTGAGTTTATATGTCTTTCTGTGATTCTATGGGTCTATCTGTGACTCTATGGGTCTGTGTGAATCATAGGTTGTACGTGTCGGGCAGCGGTCTCTGTGCGAGTCTACAAATCTCTCTCCGTGAGAGTCAATGCGTCTATCTGAGTATATAGGTCTCTGTGCGAGTCTAATCTCTATAACCCATCTCATTAACTCGTCTCAACAGAAGCCGAAACCATCAAAGTGTCACCTCCCTGACCATTCTCCAGAGTATTAGCAACCCTGGCTCAGACTCTAACATTCTGCCTTCTTTCCCCTATTTCCAGTGGTACGCTGGGAAACGTTGGCATCCACAATGTCAAGGCAAGGAATCCAATTTGTGAAATCACAATATTTCCGCCACCTTTCTTTCTGCCATGAGAAAGGATCGGTGCCCAAAGAATGCCTCGTGAAATGCTGTATGTTGGGTAATGCAGTAAAACAGTACTCGTTAATAGCAATGGTGGTTAAGTGTCTTCAACCTCTGTGCCTCGACACCGGTGATATGGCAGGCGCTGGAATTATTGTTGCAAGATGGATGGATGATAGAGACGTCTGGTCATGAAATTGTGAGCGTGCGATTGAAACGCTTTAAATCCCTTTCCAAAGAGGCCAACATTTGTCATTTTAGTGACTCTTGCAAATGAGACTATCCAGATCTCTTGACTTCTCCCCCTGACCAAACAAAATAAGCTTCAACTTGAAACTTGATTTTTCCTGCTTCAACGAGCATATAGAGGCAGTGCTCATCCCCTGTTTACAGCCCTCAGCCAGTGGTGGAAAATTCTACATTCTTATGGCGGGAGCAAGTCACTATCGGAATACCACCGTTGACTTCCCCCACAATGTCTGTGCACGTATGTTGAACTTCTTTCGCACCATATGTAGCCAACCGTGCTAATTGGAGGTGCGGGAGAAGGGTAGCAAACTAAACACAAAATTGTGGTAAGCATTTCATAACCCACACATCGTTTACAATAATACGGCTATAGAGAGGATTTCACCACAGCTGTTTCGCAACATTTTTTTTTTTATCTTCTGATAATTTATTCCAGTGGCTGGCGTTTAGCCGTTACCAAGCCAAATAGCGATAGTCGAGATTTTTTTATGCGACATCCCTACAGCCGTCTGCATTGTCAGCCTGCATCGACCAACGCAACGCCCAGGTGGCTATTACAAAAGCGATACGGTATGCCTCCTCGTATATCCAGCGGTCGCTTATACTACCATCGAAACTGCAATTTAGGCAACGGAAGAAATTAGCGTGGCTCTCAAATTGCATGAGCCCTCGCTGGCTTCAATGTGGGAAAGCAATATTCCACAGGAGCTTTCACTTAGTTTTTTTAGAAGCTCCATAAATTGTTTCGATCTCCACCTTAAGTCAAGGAGGACCTATAAAGCATCCGCATAATCAATTGACGGCTGGATTTAGCACACTGGCTCCGATACCACTTGCCGATGGCATGCAGACCCTTGCTTCCAGTTGAGACCCACGCACCTTTCAAGTGTATCCGGTTTAGCCGTCGCCGTCCAGTCCCAAGAAGCGGCAGCTTGTTTGCATAATATAATCTCCTTTGCCATGCGCTTGCTTACCTAAGATTTATAAAACGCTGGCAAATGAAGCGAAAAATGTTTTGGCTCGACTTTAGGGTCAGCTGCACAGGGGTTTACTATTTAAATCAATTGGATCCTTTATCAAATAAAACCAAATTGAAAATTCGCGCTATCGGTGATGCACACTCTCAGGTCTCGTAAGAGAAAGCAAGCTCTTTAGTCAATTCACTCTATTATCAAGTTCAAGTTAATTATGTTTAACCAGGTAAGAAATCAAAGAGACCAGGATAACCTCAATTGCAAGATTGACCTGGGGCAATAGTCTTGATGATTGACATGTATAGTCGCAATCGCGTAATTTTGAGGCTAATTTTCGAATTTTAGAAATTTGCATCCTGACGCCGGCACACGATGGAAAATTATCTTTAAGGTGGCGAGATGTTAACGACCTCGCCTGGTTATACCGAGAGGGCGTGGATTCGGTCCCGACCCTGAAGCCTGTAATGTGTGTGTGTATTCTCTCTCTCTCCCCGTGATCATGTGGACTTTTCATCCCAGTCCTCCGGTTTACCCCTCCATATTTAGAATGAACATGCATTCAGAGTGTTTGGCTGCAATACATTTCCACGTGATGATAAGCCACTTCGTTGAGCTATCATTTGTGGCCAGGTCATTTCTGACAAAGAGCTATATATATTTTTCAGTGGGCCTAACCTGGTCAAAAAAATGTTTCAATAGTTTAGTTTTAACGTCAGATGGCACAAATTATCCATGACATTACACCGGCATAGTAATAGGGTTTTACCCGTTCAACTGGTACAAAAACTGACACCTTTATACAAGGCATCATGTTTGCAATAACCACAACACAAGCGTCATCTGGTCCAACACCAATGGAGACTAGGCTCTAAGAAAAGCTGTCTCGGGTTGTGGACCAATCAACTTCAAGGACAGTGCATATCATTATCATCATCAGAGTTGTTTCTTTTTGTTTGCATTTTGACTGCTTGTGTTGTGGTTATTGCAAACATGATGCCTTGTATATAAGGTGTCAGTTTTTGTACCAGAAGATGAAAGGGTAAAAACCTATTACTATATTTTGCCACTGGTAAAGGAGATGTCTCGTATTACACCGGCAGTTATAGTCAGGGCGACCCGCTGGATTCGAACCGGCAACCTCTGCAACTGCGAGTGGTGAATGTGCAATCACTCGGCCACGTCACTGCCAAAATCATCACCGCAGAGGATGCCCCTCTGGTCTAATGGCGCCAAAGTTGCGGAAGCATGAAGAGGAGGCCATAATAACCTCCAGCGGGCCCTCTTGAGAGCTTTCTTTGGTGGAGGCGCTTCTGCCAGCAGTGGCACGAGAAAATTAATTTCAGAGCAGCACCTTTAATTAGTTTTTATTACCGATAAATGGGCGCTGTGGTTTTTCTCAACTTCAAATGTTACAAGATGGTGGAGTGTCTGTGTGATGGCTGCGTATTGAGAGAGAGAGAGATATGCTTTGCATTAATACTGTACTGTGAGAAGCTGCAAATGATCAATATACAGGGTGGGCCACAAGTCAAGACACGTAGGCTTATTATATTTGTTTCAGCAGATCACATAAGGTTATTTAATTCATCTTTTAAAATGTTCGAATTGACTGCCATTGACATTGATGCATGAATTAATAATCTTTTGAAATTAATTTAGGACTTTTAACAAAATAATACAGCTATAATTTTTCAACATTCATCATCAGGGTTAGTGGTTGAGATTTGTAAACAACGAATTTAAGGTGGATCACATAAGGTTATTTAATTTATCTTTTAAAATGTTCGAATTGACTTCCATGAATATTGATGCATGAATTAATAATGTTTTGAAATTAATTTAGGACTTTTAACAAAATAATACAGCTATAATTTTTCAACATTCATCATCAGGGTTAGTGGTTGAGATTTGTAAACAACGAATTTAAGGTGGAAAAAAATAGATATTAATAATGATAACAGATTAAATATTAGAATAACCAATTAAAATTGTATAATTCTACGTGTTCTGACTTTTGGCCTACCCTGTATAATATATATCTTTGTACATCTCAGGTAAGCAAGCACACGGCACTTTATGCGCTCCCACCAAAAGGAGATGATATTGTGAAGTAAGATCTATGGTTATTCTTTATTTCACCTGCAGATTAAACTGACCCGCTGAGACACGTGAAACATTGCCTCGTTTGCAAGGGCAACCTGAGTTTATATTGCCGCATCGACAAGCTTGCATCACTTCATCACACTCCAAGACGAACTTTTTCTTTAAATATATATAAGCTATGAGCAATGACTCGCGTGAAATTCCCAAGAAATCAGACGGGCACGGAACGCTAATTTTACTGGACATCTGCGAGAAATATAGCTTCCTTGTTCGTCAGACTGCTCCAGTCTAAATGAAGATTCCGATTCTGATTATAATTTTTATATAGTGTTTATTTATCTACTTACAGTACGTTTATATTCACAGTAATTGGTTGTTTTGTTAAAAGACCGGTGGGAATTTGGTTCACACATTAAGCCATTTTGCATGCACTTCAAAATATAATGACAATTTGGAGCACGGCAAAACATACTCAAATGCGGCTTGCCAACACCCTAAACACCCCCTGCGAATGAGATGGTCCATCTTGAGGAAATAAGCGTGTAAAATGTGTTTTCATTTGAAAAAAAAATATTATGCAAAGGTCAGGAGTGCTTTGCAAAGAGAACCAATGCGGCATTGAGACAGTCCAAACAAGTCGTGGGCCTCATTCTCACAAAAGTCAAAGTGAATTTCTGCTCAAATGAGCATTGGGTCGATGCTCACTTCCTGCATACAGCCATGAACCAATGGTACAAATTACACGTTCCTCTGGTGGGCGGACAGGTCTATTCGTAAGCCAACAACTGCTGACTTCCCCCACAAAGCAGTATGTATTTTATCGACCCCGCAGGGGGGGGGATGATGGGCTGAGTCAACTCCCCAAACCAGGACCGCTGAGCCCGCTGGCCGGACGGGACCAGCAATTATCGTACAACGGCCACACAAAGCATCGCTCGCAAGACGGAGGATGTGCAAAATGTCCCACCGTTCGCACGGCACGGGGCGAGGATGAAATGCTGCGGAGGGAATGGCAGCGCCCAGTCTCCGTTTCTGCGGTTACATCGCCTACCAACCTTCTTTCCCCAAGTGAAGGGCTCGGCCAAATCAGCCCGAATCGACATTGTTACCTTTAATAATTCATCACCCACTGTCTTGATAGTGTGCTTTTTAAAAGCCCCAATTAGTGCAGACTGCCAAGTGCAACACTGCATGCGAAATAAATCATCTCGCGACCGCTGTAAACGTCCATTTGTAAGGCTCATTTATACCCAGACTGATGTGCAAATATAATCTTTTCAATTAGCCTTTGTCTATTTAGGTTTTAAGCTGACAACAAAAATATACATTCATCATTTGCAGCCCCTCAAAAGCGCAGCATTAACGCAATTCACAACAGTCTCTCTCCACGCATCAATTACACAAACACGGCCCGGCCGTTGTGTAACATTTGAAGGAGGGGCTGAACCATGGCACTCCCCCCCCCCCCCTTGTGTTGTCGATGTAACAGTCAAAATGTTAAGGCGCAGCCCTGCAATGGCTTTGCTCGAGCCACTGCAGGTGGGAGGGTCTCCCACTACAGGGAACTCTCTTAGAGAACCCCTCTGGAGGGTACTGAGGGCCCACTCTTCCACAGTGACCGGACGTCTTGGAGGTAGTAGTACCCACACTTCACCCCACCACCCTATCAACTAGCTGGGGACAGGGCCGTTGCGGTTCTGCGGATTTAAGACACTTTCATTTTGTTTTACAATTACACCACTGTGGCATCCCTTTGGTAATTAAAACAGAGCGGATCGGGTTATTAATAGAAATAACATAGTAACTTTAATCTTCTTAAACTTTTCTCTTTGTTGCTGCAGCAAGTCAAGAGCAGCAGGCAACCATGAATACTGTTGACATTAAATTAGGCATTGAGCTCTTCTCTAGACTCCCCCTGCAGTTCCAAACTTTCAGGATGCTTGTGTGTGTGTGTGCAATTGTGTGTGTGTGTGCAATTGTGTGTGTGTGCAATTGTGGGTGGGGAGCGATAGTATAGCGGTTTGCGCGCTGCGCTATGAACCTGGCGACCCGGGTTCGATTCCCACTCACGGCCAACACCAGTGACGATTATCTGAACCAGTCCTGGGCATCCCCTAGGTCGACTCAGCCTGAAATGAGTACCTGGTGCGGTGTGTAAACATCGCCACTGGCGAGACAAAGGCGGTCGGGCGTAGGTGCTGGCCACCCACCCCCTCGTGTACCGTGCCAGTCTTCATAGGTGCTAGCGAACAGCACTTGCCCCAACAGTCTGTTAAGGCTATACAGGCGATCTTTGTCTTTGTGTGCAATTGTGTGTGCAGGACGCATTCTCACCGCTTTCACTTCCTGTTCAATCTCCTACTGAAGGTGCAGATCAAAGCCACGAGAAGCTGGCAACCACAGGAGAAAAAAACTGACGTTTGATTTCCCCCCCACCCACCTAAACACAAGTACAAGGTGCGTGAATAAATGTGACTCTAGCGCGCTAGAGCTCACGAGAATCACGACCCAAAGTGTATCACGTGGGCCTCTGGCCAATGGAGCAAGCAACGTCAACAATTCTCGACGAAGGTGAAAGGTGCAAACGTGAAATTCCACACACGCTGGCATTGCTGCTGGAAGGGCCTCCCCTCCACCAGAGGGAGCTCCGGAGAGCATCCCTCGAGAGGGTCATTTCAGGGCCGCTCCTCCGCCGTGACCGCACACGTCTTGGAAGGACATGGGACATTAACCCATCTCTCTTTGCCCCCACCGTACGCGACCTGCCCATCAACTTGAGACTCTGGTTCATATTCTTAGGTTTTTTCGGTAAAGTCACGTAGGTAAAAAAATTAAATTAATAAAAATAAAATAAAAATCACGACGTTTCGGAGGCAACACAAGCTTCCGTCTTCAGGTGGAACCGTCACAGCACGATGGAACCGTCACAGCACGATGCTGTGACGGTTCCACCTGAAGACGGAAGCTTGTGTTGCCTCCGAAACGTCGTGATTTTTATTTTATTTTACTTTTATTAATTTAAATTTTTTACCTACGTGACTTTACCGAAAAAAA
Organism: Lampetra fluviatilis; assembly: GCF_964198595.1. Taxonomy (NCBI): domain Eukaryota; kingdom Metazoa; phylum Chordata; class Hyperoartia; order Petromyzontiformes; family Petromyzontidae; genus Lampetra; species Lampetra fluviatilis. Next base: position 11,993,629 of record NC_136288.1, read on the forward strand.
CTAAGAATATGAATCCTTGCAGTCACGAAAGCTTCAAATCTAGAATGGACTCTGGTTGTTCTTATTTTATACCGCTGAGTGAACGGAGCCTTGTGTTGGGAGAGGGTGGGGGAGAGGATTAAAAAAAAAACTCGCCCATTGTGTCAACTGCCACGCCAGGAGATCGAGCCGGTGGGAGGCATGGACCGTTTTACGTTGGGCCAACGTTGGTCCAACAACATGTTGGGCCACAACGTTGGCGCGTTTACTGGCAAGTCCATTGTCGCGAACCGTCACACACCCCTGCAACAGCAAAACCCGTCCACAATTAAGAGCGACGGCGAAAATAAGCGCTCACGCGGACCGTGGGCATTCCGATTCGATGCGAGCGTCGTGTTTGTTTCACGCTGGATTATTCTCATTAAAAAAACATTTCTTCCAAACACCGTCAAAGCCCCAAAACGATCCTCTCTCCGACACACCGCATGCAAATTAATTCCATTGGTTAGAACAACGTTCACGGGCATTTCAATCAAAGAGCAATGCGCAAGTGGGTGTACCACGCACACGCATTGTATTTAAACTGGGATTGAAATCTGGGTATTCTACAGTTGCTAGGCGATAGGCTTGACGTCACTTAACGGGCACTGAAGAACGCAGTGAAGCACACAGAGGAGCGAGGAGAGCGGGGGACGGCCGGAGAAATCGCGCCTCCCGTTCGCACTGCGAGGGACAACTTCACATGGCGGGGGAGGGGGGGGCAGAGGGGGAAACGGCGTTGGAATCGTGAACCCATCTCAAATTACCGAGGCCTGTTTTTGTTTTGTAACAAAGGCAAATACCACGACTGCCCTCTTTCCCGTGAAAGCACCGAGAACCAGTATGGCACCATATTATCCAGACTCTAAATCACACAGATAACCCTAACCGCCGCCCCCTGTCTTATAATGCAGCCCTTGCATGTATGTGTGTGTGTAACCAGATTTGTACAAGGCTATTGATACCGGGCAATAAGTTTGGGGGTGGAGCCTACTCTTCCCTGGGCGGAACATCTTCATAATCCGCAGAACTATGGTATTTTACGATGGATCATTGCTGATCATGCATATTCGTGGGTAGTCAGAGAAAGAAGATAAGAAAAGGCGTTCTTAGGGAGGCATGCCAGATTGCTATCTCCGCACCCTCAGAGGAAGGCTGTCCCGTACTGGTCGAACACTCTCTGGTATTCACTCAATATCTTTTCTTTGTGACTCGCAGATGGCAGTGAGGTGGTGGTCACCAGGCCGCGAATTCTCTCAACGCAAGTGTCTTTGCCCCGTTCTCCCGCTCACGCCACGCTCTCTCAAAAAACTATCTTGGATTTCGGAAATTGCTTATTTTTTTGCGCGGAGATTTTAGTGTATTGCCCCGCCTTGAATACTTTGATTCTGGAGATATGAGCATACATTATTCCGAAAAACATCTTTTACATTAAATCTGTCGTAAGAAGATAATAGTATGGCACGATTTTTTTATATATAATTTATTTAGAACTGCTCTTTGTATTTAATTTGTCCTTTCTCCACAACCTCCGATTAGCACGGTTGGCTACGTACGACGCGAAAGAAGTTCAACATGCATTACAAGGATGACAAGGATGGAATGTAAGGAAGAGGGAAACTTAATGAGGAAAGGGATGAAGAAGAAATGGAGAAATGGGAGCAAAGCTTCAGGAGAATTGAGGCTATTGGGTTAGAGATTGCACCAGGGCATCGAGGCTGCTGCTGCTGCTGCTGTATGGAGAAGAGTCTGTTTTCACAGTGGGTGGAGAGAGAGGGGAGGGGTTCAGTGGGTGGATCCCCGCACCCTCGGAGGAGGGCTGTCCCGCACCCTTTTTACGTAGATTGAAAACGAATTTCTTCAGAACTACTTTCCGCGTAAAATTTGTTGTCCTTCCCCTGACCACCTCCGATTAGCAAGGTTGGCTACGGACGACGCGAAAGAAGTCCAGCACGCATTACAAGGATGACAAGGATGTAATGTAAGGAAGAGGAAACATTTATGACGAATGGGATGAAAAAGAAGCGGAGAAATGGGAGCGAAGGTTCAGGAGAGATGAGGGCATGGGGTTAGAGATTGCACCAGTCTGCATGGAGAAGAGTCTGTTTTCACAGTGGGTGTGGAGAGGCGAGAGGGGTGGTTCAGTGGGTGGATCCCTGCACCCTCGGAGGAGGGCTGTCCCGCAGCCTTTCCGAAACAACGGTGACACGTGTGCGGCCGCGCACTTCCAACGACGTCTTCACGCCAGGGCGAGATTGTCGTCGCGACAAGCTTCTGTCGCTGTCCGAGCCGACGGCGAAAAGGGATCGACGCCGGACGATCGGTGGGCACGCGTCGTGTTGGGGGAGGAAAAAGTGGAATAAAAACAGATCGAAAATGTCATGACAGCTTGAGAGTGCATTACCCGCGCTCAGAATCTGAGTGAGTGTAGTGGGCATTATCTCAAAGAAACTGTAGGTTCTGAGCCCTGTACTCATGACTCAACCGAACAGGTGACAGATCTGCAAATAACTTCGGGTTGGCTTCAACACGGTTTCACGAGGGCACACAAACCGTCTGACCATATTATATTGACGAATGCTTTCTCATCCGAAACTTAACAGAGCAAAGCAGATAGCACATGCTCCGCGGAGCTTAATGGATCCTCGTATTTTAATATTGAATTCCCAATAATCCCTACGTTACATTCTAATTATGGTGTAACTCTCCACCGCAGCTGTGTACTTAGCAACACTGCAGTGGACACAGTACAGACGTGCACTGGTCGAACGCTCTCTCTGGTAGGTGGTGGTCGCCAGGCCGCGAATTCTCTCAACTTAAGTGTCTTTGCCCCGTTCTCGTCACGCCCTCTCAAAAAACAATCTTGCATTTTGGAAATCGATTATTTTTTCGGCGTGGAGATTTTAGTGTATTGCCCCTCCTTATTTTGAAAAAGATCTTTTACGTTACATCAGTCGTAGGAAGACAATAGTATGGCACGATTTGTTTGATATGTATATAAAATACGTGTGCCGTGGGCTTGTGCACCACGCGTCGCTCAAAGGGATACTGGCCGATGGTAAAGAATAACGATGGAATGGCAGCCAAGGTATGGAACACGTCTTAGAATATGTACGCCACAGAGATGGAGCAATGAACTCAGAATGTGTGGAGGTACAATGTGCATAAGAGGTTTTTTTTGGTTAGATTACGTAAATATAAATGTGTCGTTAAACCCGCCACCACCTGACACAGCCAATTAGTAAGGTTCGTCACGTAAAACAAAACATGCCAATTAGTTACTAGTTCAGGACACCAGTGTGTTGGAGAGTAAACCCATACAACATTGTGGATTCATACATCGCAAGATAACAAGGGATGGCAACAGATGGGGGAGACTTCCATCCAGCAGTGAACTTGACCGTGGCTGATGATGACGATTATGGTGTATGCACACACAGTGAACAGCATCTCTCATTTGCCGACAATTATCTTGAGCCGGTTTGTTCTGTAAATGCATTTGTTGGCCGCTCCGTACAAAAACGCACACAGCCCTGGTCAGCGCTTACGCAGCGGAATTTAAAGCTTACAAATTCCAAATCTGCAAGGCAGAACTCTCCTCCGGCGAGCCGTACTATTCTGCTGCACATTGTGTATTTCCACATGCACGCTTAAGGACACTCGCCACAGTGCACTGCACACTCGATTTCCATCAGCACGTCAACGCCGCTCATTCTCAATGTACCGGGGGAGGGGGTGTCCCAACCCTCCCAACCAGCAGCAGGAGCATATTTAGAATCTTGATTTCAAAACTAAGAGATCCACCCTCACCAGAGAATCCTAATGTGATGAATCTCGCAGATTTTGTTACAACCCAGTGTTGAACACAACACTGAATGCCACTGCACTGCACCCGTCACACATGACCTATGACCCTGCACTCTATACATTAACGAGAGAGCTCTGGCATGCGCCTGCTGCCGATATCTCCCCGCCTCTGCTGTGCCATCAGATTTCTGTTTTATGTTTCACACTTAATGGTGCATTACATGTGTGCATTAACTGAAAGTGCTAAATAATAATTGGGTTATTTCAACATTGATTCCGTAGTGTAGGACACAATTACATTCCATAAATGCACCGCTACGTCGAATTAGTGGCCGTTTGCAGCATTAACAGGTGGAAAATAGGTGGAGATTTTTTTTTTTACAGGCAGAGCACTTGAAATCAAACTCAGACGGTAATTGGAATGCAATCATACTTAATATGCATTATTTTACAATTATACATGAATTAACATGCTAGATTCTAATTACACGACTACATTGTCAATCTGGCCCTATGCTAATAAGGTTCGGTGTGCCCTAAATGATCGATGTCCTTTGCTAAAGAGCGGCCAAACCGATTGGAACGCGTACAGTGGCACGGGCCGCATTATTTAACCGTTTTCAAAGCACATCCGCCAGAAGGATTGGGCAGCCGAAACGTTCGCCGCCTCGTCTCGTCAACGCCGCACACAAACCGCAATTAGTCGTGCAGCCAAATTAATCCCCGCCAAACGTGACACGGTAATCTTGCTCGCCAAAGAGCTTCTGGAAACCCGTGGAGGGGCGGATGGGGGGATGGGGGGATGGGGGGTGAAATCCAGGCTCGAACGGCGTAAACGTTCGCTGACAAAATTCGTGAAAATCCTCGCGCGCGGACAAACGGGCTCGCGAATGGCTCCTGCGTCCCTCTCGTTGTGCGCTGCTATCAGCCGTTAGACCAAACATATCGCAGCTATCGGCAAATATTGAATAGGGGGAGGGGGTGGTCCCCCTTACCGATGACATTTAGCAGGGACCTGGCACTAGCGTGCCGGTAAGAATAGGCAATTCATAACTGTGAATGCGTACCACGCACCGATGGCTTTTGTATTTGCAGAATTGTGCATGGATTTTTTTCTTTTCATCTCTCGCCACTGGGATCGCACCCACTAATAATGCGAGAGTATGAAAAGATTTAGCTGAAAGCACCAAGTTATCAGCTGTGCGCATCTGAGCATCCCCGTTTCGGTTTGCACACCGGTTATTTTTACGTCTCTTTGCGCACGCGTGTGTAAGCTATTGTGTACAGTCAGATTGCACGGTGGAAATTTTGTCCGCTGGGTTCAAGCTTTCAAATAAGCGTGCATTCAGTGGCGGGAACCCCAAACAACAGGGCTTTACGATCGCCTGAAAACCGAGCTATGTGCAAGACCTGTTAGGGTGCTTCTTTGCACATGCCAACAGTTGCGAGCCTCAAACCAATCTTGGCCAATGTTTTTCAATCTACAAAAGAGCCAACCGGTGATTAAACACGCGGCATTATGAATCGACTGCTCACGGAGCTGTGTCTTTTGTTAAGTGTGCGTGCGTGCGTGTGTTGCGAGCGCACACGCGTGCGTGTATGTGAATGAGCGAGAGCAATCCGGAGCACACGCCCCAAAGCTCACAGCCGCAGTGCGGACCCCCAGCCTGGGAACCCAACGTGAGTGCATGATCGCGAAGGGGGGTCACGAACGGGCTCCTCTTGCCAATCAGTCACGCTGCGCTCGCCAGACAAGCCTCATCCATTATTCCCCAATCCCCACCCCTTATTTCCTTCACTCCCGTCACACTTGCACCGACCGACCCACAATGTCAGATGATACATGCAGTCCACACACACACAATTCAAGATCTCGTAGTTTCACTGTTGGTTTACAATTCACTCTCCTCTTAGTGTTCGTTGCATTTTTGGCCTATGCTCATGGATTCATTTCTCACTCGATATTCCAGAAAGCTGATCAAGCTGGCTGGCTTGGAGTAGGGAATATCGGTGTAAGGCACTACCACTAGAGTACAAGGTAAGCCTATCCATAATAATCCTATAGTACCCTATATTTATTTGATCCTATGAACAGGCTTTCGGACACAATAGGTAAGATAGATGTGGTGTGCCAAAATAATTCCCGGAAAGGCGTTCCGGTCTGTTCCAACTGAAACTAAGCAGCGTGCTTACTACACCATACAAAATTATGACCGTCACCTTCATCATCATCATCAGCAGCAGCAGCCATACGGTCAATCCACTGCTGGATGAAGGTTCTCCCCAATCCACTGTCATCTCTCACGACCCTTTGTAAATAGATCAACCAAGTACACAGCACGGGGAACTCTATTGCAATCGCTCCATCTCCCTGGTGGACGTTGCCTCCTACACAACCCCTTTCGTGTGCTGGTTAGCATCAATATTTAATCGCCCCCCCTAAGGAGCTGATGCACATTACCTGCACACCCGGCCTCGCAACATGCACCGTGCATGGAATAACAGAGCGGACACGTGAGCACATCACTCACATGGCTAATGCAACGCCATTAGGATACATTTCATAGCAACCGCACTCACAGTGGAGGGCGCAGCGCTGGTGCACAGTGATTGACTTGATGGCCAAGGAAATAAGAGCGAGCGTCACACCGCCATGCTTCAACTCGCCATTCGGAGACCGCTAACACGAATAATTTGGATACATACACAACACACGTGTACGCAACATGCACATGTGTGTGTTAATGTTACAGCTCAATGTGTCGATCAACTGCTGGATGAGGGCCTGCCAACGGCGCGTGGGTCGTGGGCGAGTTGTTGGACTGAAATTCAGCGGGTTGTCGAAAGCAGGGAGCATAGAAGTACAGCACAACAATGTGTGTTTTGCCACAACCAATCGCAACCAGTTTTCTGAATGGTGATCGCACACACGAGCTCGCAATACTACTATACGCGCTCCAAATTGCTTAGGGCAAAACAAATATTATAATAACGCCTTATTAATGCTGCCGTTTACAAACAAGTTGCATATTCCATGTGCGTGACACTCCACGCGCTTAGACACTTGCTGTCGCCTGCAAACGTGGTCATGTGTATAGGAGGGCATATCGCGGGGCCTCTTATCCGCGAGATTTTAGGAGCCGTCCATAAATGACGTCACGCGATTTTGGACGATTTTTCACCCCCTCCCCCCCTCGTCACACGGCGTCACAAAAAGTCAGATCCCCCCCCCCCCTCAAATATGACGTCACAAAGCTCTGCCCCCCCCCCCCCCCAAAAAAAAAACATGCTTCAAATCGCTTTAAACTATTGTCATTGTAGTGCGTATTTAATGTGGCGCTGCACTCTGATGTTGTAGGAGAAAACATTTATTAGAAAGTCTATTTAATTAAGTGGAACGTGTTGTCTATATTTATTTAAAGTTGCGCAATTTGATGTGACGTCAGATTTCTCACCCCCCCCCCCCTCGTCACACATCGTCACAAATGTCTGACCCCCACCCCCTCCTAGGTGCGTGACGTCATTTATGGACGGCCCCTTACTCCACTAATCCGCGGTGGTTGGGTGAGGGGGGGATGGCGGATAATTGGAAAAATCGAAACCGCTCATAATTAGACTTTTCGCCGAGCCCTATAAATTTTAGTCGCGGATACCTTGAATAGAACTGTAACAGTGATATGCCAATTGTTGTTTTCGGTGACCTTACGCGGATAACAGGAGTTGCGGATAAACGGAGTTATACTCTGACGCCCCCACATCCAGGAAGCGGGTTGGGTTGGCTGGCGTACCAAAGCCCTGATCAAGTTACAAAGCCCCATCGGGTGTGCTACCTTAAACCCCGAGGCTGCTGGTGGTGGTGGTGGTTGTTGTTGTTCAACAAATACATCGTTTGCGGAATGCCATTCATTCACGCGAAGAGCGCTGCGCACTGCGCGTTCAACGCGAACACTGGAAAGCCACCACGCGTTTAGCAATGGGTGCACTCCTACACACACACAAACCGGGTAAGGCGGCATATATATATGTGTGTGTGGGTTGTTGCTTTTTAGAATACCGAGGAATTGCGCTCATTTCCAAGAACATCACCCAAACCACCGCCATATCCATCATCGCTACGCATCTCCATCATCGCCACCATCACCATCATCACCCGCGGATGACGGTAAGGCACCACCACCATCATCACCCGCGGATGACGGTAAGGCACCCCACAACCACCATCATCACCACCACCATCATCATCATCACCATCACCCGCTGATACGGGTAAGGCACCATCACCACCACCACCTCAACCATCAACGCGCAGCGCAAACGCCACCGGCAAAAGCATATCCACGAAGCGCAAAATGGCGCCTAATAGCAGAACACTTTAAAAAAATAACATATACACACAGAGAGAGAGAGAGAAGAGTGGTGATGGTGGCTCGAGAAGAGAAGAGACGAGAGCATTAACCGCGATAGGAAAGATCGCCAACCACCCCCAGCCACCGACACACGCCGCCGCCGCCGCTGCTGCCCGCGGGCGAGAGACGAGAGGCAGAGGATCTGCAACATTTTGAATCAACTGGGGAGAGAGAAAGCGACCTCGGCACGCACAAAGACTAAGATCCACCCTCTCCCCCTAGCTGTGGGGGGCAAGTGGGGGGCAAGTGCCGTCAGCGAGCAGCATCAACGAAGGCGACACGAAGGGGCGTATGGGTGCGGGGGCAACACCACGCCCGGCCGCCTTTGTCTCCCCAGTGTGCGGTGTTTACACACTGTACTCATTTCAGGCCGAGTCGACCTAGGGGAGGCCCAGGACCGGTTCAGATAATCGTCACCGTTGTTGCTCCGTGAGCGGGAGTCGAACCCGTGTGGCCGGGTTTCGTAGCGCAGCGTAGCGCTAACCACTACACCACCGCTCCCCACATTGTGTGTGTCTGCGTGCGTGTAAGTTTCTGCACACACACAGTGTGTAGTGTGTGTGCAGTGTGTGCGGTGCCCACGTCTGTAGCACTCACGGCATGTGTGGAGTGTGCTGTGTTACACATCCATGTCTCCACGGTGGCAATGTTTTTACACATCGCACCCGTTTGAGGCCGAGTCGACCTAGTGGGAGGTCGAGCACCGATAATCGTCACACTTGGTGTTGGCCGTGAGCGTGGGATCGAACTCGGGTGCCCAGGTTCGTAGCGCAGCGCGCGAACCGCTGCACCACCGCTCCCCATAGCTTGACACAACAGGATGACACGTGCTTGACACAATAGGGTGACACGTGCTTACTGATGCTGCTGTGAGCCATCGCCTATGAACGCCGGGCACAGAGCACTGGGCAGGAGGCGGTGGTTGTAGTGTGATCAGCACCACACACACACACACCACGCACACACCATCACAATGCGGTGTGTGGCCAAATACACACAGCTACACACATGTACAGCTACACACACACACGTGTACACGCGCAAAAACACGGGCAGATGTTCACGCAGTCCCAGAGTAACCCCAAGTCTACACACGCCCATATACAGTACAGCGACTGCATGCGTGTGCAAGTACCGCATGCACATGCGGTACGTACGGTAACGCAACCGCACACATAGGTACACGACACGTGTCACATCCGTGTCACATCGCGTACGCACAAATACGCGCGTGCGTGAGACACACACACACACATGCCGCCTACCTGCAGGCGTGGACGAGAGCGATTGCGTGGAGATGTCGATCGACAGCTGCGCTGTGCGGTGCGCGTTTGAGCGCTCCTCTTCCAAGCGACTGCCTCTCGCTCTCTCGCTCGCTCGCTCTCTCTCTCTACCCCTCCTCCTCCTCCTAGCTCGGGTCCAGTTTTCCCCTCCCCTCTCTTTGTGCTCGTGTGTGTGTGTCTTTCTCTCTCTGCGCACTCTTCCCCACGCCCTTCTCTCTTCCTCCCTCTCTCAGTTTCCCCACCCTCTCTCCTCCCTGTCTCGGTCCAGTCCCTATCCACCCTCTCTCCTCCCTCTCTCGGTCCAAGGCCCTATTAAATTCCCCTCCCCGTGTTTCCGTTCGTTGCGTTACTCAGCGTCTGATTCTCTCTTTCTCCCTCCGAGTATGTCGATACTCTGTGTGCGTCTCTCTCTCTTTCTGCGATCTCCGTATCCTCCCCCTCCCTCCTGCCTCTCTTCCCCTCCCTCCAGCCCCCTCTCTCTCTCTGGCTCACACAGCAATATTCGCGTTATGGTTCGATCCTATCATGGGATCCTATCGAGGGAGCCGCGTGCGTTAGAACGCTACTGCTCCCCCCCTCTCCTCCCCCATCTCCTCCTCCTCTCCCGTTGTGCCGTGCCATTGCAACCGGTTCCATATCCATGAGAATTATCCAATCTTGCATGCAAGGGGATGCCGAGATAACGCATGAGCTAACAAGGGGCGTCGTGAATATGCGGAAAGCGTGCGCTTAGAATTATTATAGTACTGTAATGCCATATGCACTGGTGTTTTATTGCCACTATTATTCGCCTGTGTTTCTTTGACGACCGTTCGATACTGTACCTCGTTTGCAAGTTGTGCAATATTTCTCCAGGAACCTGTACAGGTTATCTGCAATTGTGATGTGCTCACGCACCACACGGATCTCTCCCTTGCAAAATAGCCGGGCAACCGGCTAAACGGGATAATCCATCTTCTTGGTTCTTTCGGTAAAGTCACGTAGAATGGAAATAATAAAATAATAAAAATACAACATAATAATAAAATAATTAATGTTACACAAAAACATGGTTTAACACGGAGGCTTTCGCGACCAATATCGATAATATGGGTTTTGTTTCGGGTTCGATCTCCAAAAATCTGGCTACTGCCTGATGATGCCCTCATCCAGCAGTGGATTGACATGTACGATTTATCCAGCAAAGTTGTGATGAAAAATGGTTATTGCATGAGGGGCCGTCCATAAATGACGTCACGCGATCTTTGCCGATTTTTGACCCCCCCCTCCCCCCTCGTCACACGGCGTCACAAAAAGTCAGACCCCCCTCAAATATGACGTCTCAAAGCTATAAAACATGCTTCAAATCACTTTAAACTATTATCATTGTAGTACGTATTTAATGTGGCGCTGCACTCTGATGTTGTAGGAAAAAACACGTATTAAAAAGGAGGCGCTGGGAAGCAGAAATTTAACATACAATTCACTTGAAAATATTCAACGTATAACTAAAACTGCAGATTTCAGAATATTATATTGAAATTCTCTTATAGTTATAAAATATTAAAAGTAATTTTAACTATAAAAATACTTGAAACTTTGTAGTAGAACGAATGAAAAGCCATGGTAGAATCATTACAATACAAATGTTTAATAACAATCATTCAAAACATTTATAAAATTTATACTTCTCCATTCTCCCATGAAGAAGCAAAATGCTCCTTCATGGAATAAATGAAAAGTGACCTTAGTAAATTGAAATAATAAAATAGTTAATAATAAAAATGTATCAAAATTAGTGTCGTTATAACAATTCGATTTAATTAATATTTATTTAAAGTTGCGCATTTTGATGTGACGTCACATTTCTCAAACAAATGTCTGACCACCCTCCCCCCCCCCTAGGTGCGTGACGTAATTTATGGACGGCCCCTGACCTTTCGTTATTTAGCATATGATGCCCGTGTGTAACAATATAACTTTTTAGTAAATCAGTAATGGTAAGACTCATGACTAATGTTCCCCCCCTTGTAAATGCGTATGCCTGATTGTATGTGCATCTTTATGTTGATCAAGTAAACATTCGGGTGTATGTATTCTGCCTTCAATAATATTTGCCACTCAGTACTGATTTCCCTTGCCATTTTCACTTTATTTCACACTTTGTACACTACAGATGACCCTCTACACGTGCATTGGCATTCAAAGTTCTTGTGCCACCGTGCTCGCATAAAGTTCCTGGCGGTTAGGAGCTGTGTAAAACTAAATTGTAAATGTATTCTAAACAAGCACCTAAAAGTGTAGCATGCAACCAATACTCTTTTGTAGCTTTCCAGCGTGTGTGTTTTGGGTTATACCGCATGTTATTTGGCCTGGTATCCGACGTTGCACTCCACATCCTGAGTGAGCTTATTCACCACGACCTGACAACCAGCACATGATGTCTTTCCTGTACACGTGTCTTCATTAAGTTGTGTGCTGAACGAGTTGAAATAATCACCAGTGTAGAAAAATAGGCGGTGACGTATCAAAGGAAACAATGGTTGATAATGCAGATTTATATCAATTAACTATATTTATCTTGATTGAAAGCTTTCGTGACTGCAGGGATTCGAACTCTTGGTTCTTTTGGTCAAGTCGCGTAAATAAAAAATAATATACCACGACGTTTCGATCGCAACACAAGACGATTGCAAGACGATTGCTTTACGTTACTTGATCGAAACACCCAAGAGTAGAATATGTATTTTAATCAGGTAAGGCCCACTGAGTTGTACAGCTCTTTTCAGAAGCGACCTGTCCACGGATGATAGCTCAACGAAGTGGTTTATCATCACGTGGCAATGTATCGCAGCCAAATACTCTAAACGCATGGCTTCTAAATGCGGAGGGGAAAACCCGGAGGGACCCAGAGAAAGATCCGCACGACCAATCGGAGAACATAAAAAACTGAAAATATACAGGCAGGGATCGAACCCACGCGCTCCTGCATACCAGGCGAAGTAGTTGACAAATCGACACCGTGGCCATACATGGCTGATACTATCATGCATGGCAATTGATCATTTAGCTCTGTCTGGTAATTTAACCCAATACATTACACATGTTACTGCATGTTATCTACTCTTTGGTTCTTTCTACTTTGAGATGTGTTCCTGCTTGTCTCACGTCAGCTGATTTTCCAGAGGTTGGTCAAGATGTTCTTACATATTTTTTGCCAATGTGTATTGTGAGGTGCTAATGAGTGAATTGTGTATTTGCTCTCCCTACCTTTGGCTCATTAATCTTGTTGTTTTAATATTACTGCATAATTCCCCAGTCTTATGTGCTCTTTTGTTGATGTATTCGCTGTTTTATTTCACATTTAAACAATTATATGAGTATGCAAAGATTTCAAACCGTGGTATTTTCATCTCCGGGTTTTGAAGGGTGTTTTATTTGAATTAACGTGTTGAATTTATCTTATTTTTGGGTTGAGTACATTTCCACAATCATAGCACATATGTTATGTGCCGTGAAGGAGAACGATTGACCGTAATTTTGCACTCGTTTATTATTTTAGGGCTGTGTTTTTCACGAGTTGTGTTGAGTTGTTTCGTTTGTTATGTGTGCCTGTGCACCGCTGCCAATGCAGTTTCACCAACACATTTACCACGTAATAATGTTGCGTCCCCCACCCATCTTAGCCGAATCTGCCGCCCAAAGGAAGATGATTAAATCTGTATAACTGTAGAACAACTGTATTTACGACATATTTAAATACGGTACTTAGCTCTACTAAGCTAATGTTATTATTTTTGTAAGGGATGGTCGGGAAGCAAGCCCTATTAGGAAATTAATTCATAATAAAATACTAAAGACAAAGATACCCCCCACCCGTATAGCCTGACTGTTGGGGCAAGTGCTGTTAGTGAGTGGCACCTATGGAGGCCGGCACAGCACACGAGGGGGTAGGGTGACCAGCACCACGCCCAACCGCCTTTGTCTCCAAAGTGGGTGATGTTTACACACCGCACCAGGTACTCATTTTGAGTCCGAGTTGACCTATGGGGAGGCCCAGGACCGTTTCAGATATTCGTCACTGAGCGGGAATCGCACTCGGCTCGACCGGATTCGGAGCGCAGTGCAGCGCGCTAACCCGATGCACCACCGCTCCCTGCATCATGAAAATAACTCACCGGGTTCTAACGACTTCTTCGTGAGTTCCAATAAGCGCGCTCGACTCTAATTAGCGAGGAGCTGTCACAGAAAGGGAGAGGCGGGGGAAGAGTCGACGAAGGTGGAGAAGCCATCGACATCAGATTGGTCGTCGGGGGAAAACTTAAATGGAAATGTTTAACACGTGGTAGTAGTAGTAGCCTTGAGCTACCAATATTATCCATAATAGGGGTTTTTGGGTTAGATCGCGTTAATATATAATGTGTCGTTAAACCTGCCACCAGCCGTACGCGATCTAATACAAAAAACCTTTACTATGAATAGCATTGGTCGCGAAAGCCTGCGTGTTAAACCGATACAGCCAATGCGCAGTATATGCTACTCGTACATCTGTAAACCAAGGGAAGACGTCACATTTACCGCCTCTATTTAAGACCGAAACAGGAGGATTTCTCCACAACTCTGGCTGTCGCCTGATGAAGCTGGTTGTAATTACCGGTGAAACCTCACGGTACTCGAATGGTAAATGTGGGCTTACTCTCCAACACACCGGTGTGCTGAAACTAGTAACAAATTGGCATGCTTTGTTCACGTGGCAAACCTTACTAATTGGCTGTGTAGGGTGGTGGCGAATTTAATGACGCGTTTATATTTACGTGATCTAACCTAGAAACCTCTATGATGGATGAAATGGAAATGAGGGGTCGGTTGGGGGGCCCTCATAGCAGAAATTGGGTGGGGGGGGGGGGTTGGATTTGGTGTTAGAGTCGTGGAAAGTTCCAGAAAGTATGGGGAAGAGAATAGAAGTCGGGATAAGAATGGAAATTTGTGGCGGCTGAACGGAGTAGTTCCCCTGGTGTTGTGACGACGCGTTGTGAGGATGAACAGGAACGTTCCAGACACACCCACGGGCTGGAACTCGTTTTGCGCATTTTATGCAAGTGGCACGCCACACCACGCTGGCCAATGCGGCTCGTTGAAGGCGTATGGGGTGGGAGGATGTGTTTGGGGCCCGTTATGTAGTACGATAGATTGTTTTTATCTGCACTGCTCTCTGCTGACAACATAGCCCCACAGCGACATACGGCAATCTTGCTACGCACGTAACAATCGGCTGTCCGCCAGCATTGATTCGAGCAAACCTGCCTCTGCTGATGAGGCACTGCATGTCGAAAACGGTCCGGAGTTTGCTTGTCCTGGAACAATTCCGTTTAATAATAGGGTTTTTCTCCTTTTTTCTGGCAACAAAACTGAAACCTTTTTACAAGGATTCATGTCTGCATTGACCACAATACTTGCAGTCAAAATGCAAACAAAAACACACTATGATAATATATATGCTTTGTCCTTGAAACTGATTGGTCCACACCAAGGGACGGCTTTCTTTTGAGCTTAGATCTAATTGATGCTGGACCAGAGGACGCCAAAAGGCGTACAGCTCAATTCCGTTTAAGTTATGCACTTCCAAAAGGCCATGCGGCTAATGGGATAAAAAAAATATGTTTGGTATGCAGAGATGGAAATATCAAGGAGACATTGCTTATTCATTTTGTTGTTATGCATGATGGTGGTGCCCGTCCAGGTTCATACCTGCTTAGCTTTCGAGATTGCGCACATTCCAGGTCATTTGGTCATTAGCGCGGGTGATATGAGCGGGTGATTAATTAATGAGTACATTAGGGAAGCTGGGAAAGCAATGTCTAATGCATCTGTGAATGCGGCTGTAACACGACATGAAATATGGAAGGCAACATCTGTGCATCCTTAACCCAGTCCACGTAGAGCATTTGGTTTACAACTGTGGGCTAGTTTAGGGGATCGCTCTATCTACCTTAGGCGAAACGTTGTATTGGTCCTGTGGGAATTATTCAATAAAAGAATGTAACATTGGCTATGTTGGTGTGATACATCTACCGCACGTATTTGCTGAAAAAAAGAGCATAATTCTAAGACACATTTGCATATATATTCTTGGTTCTTTCGGCTAAAGTTACGTAGAAGGGAAATAATAAAATAGTATTTATATAAAACAATATATAACAATTATTGTTTTATATTTATATTACTTTATTATTTCCCTAAACCAGGGGTCGGCAACCTACGGCTCCGGAGCCGCATGCGGCTCTTTACGGGCTGCTTCTTGACAATATGTACGTATACATAGATGCATTGCGGCTCTTGAAATACTGAATTTTGTACCGAATTGGAAAGAAATGGCTCTTCTTGTTGTTTTGGTTGCCGACCCCTGCCCTAAACAATATATAACAATTATTGTTTTATATTTATATTATTTCATTATTTTCCTTCTACGTGACTTTACCGAAAGAACCAAGAATGTGAATCCCTGCAGTCACGAAAGCTTTAAATCAAAACATTTGCATATACTTCTCCAATGTAGTAGCCGATTTGGTAGTTCACCTGCAACGTTAAATCTAAACTCGTGGATAATGTATGTCTGTTGAACTTCTTTCGCGCCATACATAAGTCAACCGCACTCATCGGAGATGCAGGGAAAAACTCCCACCCCTTCCAAAACGTTTGGCCAGCAGTGGCCAAACGTGCCTCTCTCTCGAGAAGGACTCTTCAGAGCTCCGTCTAGCGAAGAGCCTTTGGTCCAGCAGTGGCACGAGCAAGACATTGCAGGGTCTGCGCCGGCTTACCTTTTTACCTGAAGGCATCGCAGTGATGACGCGTTGTTTGAAAAATACGAAAATTGCATGAAACGCTTGACCCATCCTCACTAATGACGCGCGACTTCGCTTCATTAACATTCAGCACGTGTGTTGCAGTGTGCATCATGTGTTATGTATGTGTGCATGAACATGGGGATATATATATATGCGCGTGTGTGTGTCTGCATGCATATGCCACAGCGGTTGGCTAGCTCCCTGCGCCATAAAACCGCCGAACTAAGTCCGATTTCTCGCCACGGCCAACATCAGTGGTGAGTGATGTCTGAAACTGATCTCCAACTCCACGAATGCCGCACTCAGCCAGCGTCATCAAGGTAACGTAAAGCCCAATGGCTGACACGGGAAATCCTTTCATCTAGCAGTGGATTGAGTCAATTATCACGCAAGCACCTGCGTTATTGAATAGGAAGCGATGCTTGATTCTTACCGCTGCGTAACGCATTTTGTGCTATAAAATATGTTGAGCAACCCCCACCGGGCAGCAGCTGAGTGTTCTTTCGGGTGATGTGTACCTCCGGCGTGAATCATAAGCCAGTACATTAGTGGGAATTCCACATTCATATGGCAAGCATCGATTTTCCACGATCGAGCCGAACGTTGGCTCAACATCAAGAGGTGCTTATTTTTGCCAACCTCGGAGAGATCCTGACACTCTTGCTAATGCCGCTGCACTTGCCCGAACAGTCTGTGAAAGGCTATATGGGGGATATTTGTCTTTGTGTGTACTCGGTGACCCTGGGGGCTTTTTGCTGTTCTGTCTGAGTGCAGCCTCCATTGTAATGTCTTCCTCATTAGTAAATGCTGAAAAAGCACTTTGGTACCAAATTGCGCCCGTGCTTTTTCGTCCTGTGTCAACCCCACCGCGTCCCTTATCCACAAGCAATACGGAGAGAGGCAATGGAAGGTTACGACACACGCAACTCGACATTTTGATCGAATGCAGCATCAGTTTACTCCGTGGGAGGAGGGGGGCTAAATCTCAAGACCTCAAGACTTTGTATTCAACACAAAAGCTCAAGACTTTACATTTGGCAGACGTACGGCAATGTGATTGATATCTCGGATTGGTTTATTGTTTTGCTTGAAAGCGATGGGACGTATGCTGCAGCTGTTATATTGTCAGTGTTACCAGTTTTAGATTTGAAGCTTTCGTGACTGCAAGGATTCATATTCTTAGGTTTTTTCGGTAAAGTCACGTAGGTAAAAAATTGTAATTAATGAAAGTAAAATAAAATAAAAATAAAATAAAAATCACGACGTTGTCTCACGCCGCACCAACCTTACCATAATAATAAAAAGGGGGCCTGTCCTGGCTCCTCCCCCTCAACCAGTATATATACGGGGTAGTATCTCTTGGAGTTTCTCATTTACTTGATACAGCAAGCGGGCTGTGACGGTTCCACCTGAAGACAGAAGCTTGTGTTGCCTCCGAAACGTCGTGATTTTTATTTTTATTTTTATTTACTTTTATTAATTTTAATTTTTTACCTACGTGACTTTACCGAAAAAACCTAAGAATATGCTACCAGTTTGCCATTAAAGTGTGATAGTGCATTGGTCAAAGCCATTCTCTCCACACGACAAACAGGTTTCGAATAAGTGGTTCATTTACCCAAATTCCTGTTATCACATTGCCACATTGAGATATGTCTGAACCCTTTGAAGTGCAATATTAATATGAAGATGACGTTACGAGTATGTTTTTTTCTCCTGGATGATGTCATTGCCCATGAGTACATCAATTGTGCACTAATGTTCATGCCAATTTTTGTAATTCATCATCAGCCATGATCAAGGCCACGTAGCATCTGCACTTGAGCTGATTGCATTGCTCCACCTCGACAGTGGAGATGCATCTTCTTGGTTCTTTAGGTAAAGTCACGTAGAATGGAAAAAAATAAAAATAAAAAAATAAAACGTAATAAAATAATTCTCACGACGTTTCGGCCACAACGCAAGCAGCCGTTCTCAGGTGGAGAACAGGTCTGTCGAGAAGACAGAGTCTGAATGGAGATGCAATTACTGCTTTGCAAATATGTTTTTTTTAATTCGCAATCTTTGCAGTTGCTGCATTAATTTAGGACCAATTACCCGACCTTTAATTTAAAAAGACCATATCTATATTCTTTGGTTCTTTCGGTATCTGGTGGGAAAGCTTTCCCACCATCTGATGACGGACGCTTGTGTTGCACCCAAAACGTCGTGATTTATTTTATTTTATACCTACGTGACTTTACCAAAAGAACCAAAGAATATGGATTCCTGCAGTCACGAAAGCTTCAAATTAAGACCATATTTAGAATTTTAATTAAATAGCGTGTTTCTTAACAAGAATACATATTTTGTAATCTGTCCCAATTATTTATTTACGACTGTAAACATCAACACACTGTGAGAAATGTTCACACTTAGTCACCTGAGATCTGTATTCTTACACTTAGTCATCTGAGTGTAAAAATTGCAGATCTCAGAAGTGATAGCGAGCCTTCGGTACGACAAAAGTGCCCCCCCCCCCCGGTGCATGTTCACTGATAGTCTCATCAGAAAAAAAAAATCGCACCTTCTCTGGCCTCATATTGACAGACTGTCACGCCGTTCCCATGGCTGGGGTGGGCATGGGGCGGGGGGGGGGACTGGGAAGCATTTGGAGTGTTTGTAACGCAGAGCGGGAGGACCCTGTCGACTTGAGGTGACGAGTGCGAGGCTGGGAAAGTAAAGCCGGAGCTGCTTGTTTGTGCCCACGAATGTGTACGCTGAACTTCGTTCTCACCGTACGTTGCCAACCGTGCTAATCGGAGGCTGCTGCCACGGCGAAACGGTTAGCAACACTGCACCTCTGGACTTGCGATTTGCCCAGAGTTGGAACAGAAGGGCAACTTTTGTTAAATACCCTCCTCCCCCCATGTCGCCCTCTGTCCACCCGGGCAGTGTAAGTGGCCACACCACGCTGAGTCGATCGGAAGGTCACGTGCGGTGGGGTAAATGTGGGTACATCCCACCTCTTTCAAAGCATCTGCCCAGCGTGGAAGGCGAGACCACGCTTTCCTCGAGGAGGGGCTCTTTAGATATCCCTCTCGTGGGAGCCCCTTCTACCAGCAGGAGGATGGAAAAGCAATCAGAGGGCTGCGCTTTTTAATTAATTTTGCTTTGTGATGTTTTGCTTGACTTGCTGAGTGGCCATGACCAATCAAAATGACAAGAAGGGACATTTCTTTTTTTTTATTCGGTACAAAACTCAATATTCCAAGAGCACGCAATTCCATGCGAATTCACACTTGCATGCATTACGTCACAAAGCAGCCACATGCGGCTCCTGATCCGCAGGTTGACAAACCCTGACATGAACCACGTAAACCGTATGGGCCTTACTCTTAGGTTTTTTTCGGTAAAATCACGTGGGTAAAAAAATAATAATAAAATAAATTAAGAATAAATGAAAATAACTCAATTAAATCACGACGTTTCGGAGGCAACACAAGTCTCCGTCTTCAGCTGGGACCATCACAGCTAAATTTACTGTATCAACTGTAGCTGGGCAGATGCTTTGTATCAACTGTAGCTGTGACGGTTCCACCTGAAGACGGAGACTTGTGTTGCCTCCGAAACGTCGTGATTTAATTGAGTTATTTTCATTTATTATTATTTTATTTTATTATTATTATTTTTACCTACGTGACTTTACCGAAAAAACCTAACAGCATGAATCCTTGCAGTCACGAAAGCTTCAAACATAGAATTAACGTATGGACCTTCACAAGACGATCGCTGTGCGAACCATTCGCTACGCGTGTTTACGGTATGGCGTAAAGAGTGCGACACGGACAATCGTCGTACCGGGGCTTTTGAAACGTGGAGCTATTTTGCACGGCAACATTATTTTCGACTCTACGATGACGCACCGGCCGTGTGAGCGCCACAGCATATAAACACGCGAAATGCGCGGCATCAAATATTTATAAGAACTGCCATTACCACCGGTCGTTCATAGGTTCATAATGTTGGAAGACAGCTCAGCGTTCATACGCAGCCCAGAATAGCATTGTACCTCATATCCGCGCAGGCACTTTTTCTTTCCTCGCCCGGAGCCTTGAAACAGCTGCTTTTTTATATTTGAACATTGGATAACCCAGCGTTGCACTTGATGGAGGTACTGCTGAAATGTTGCTCGACTATTTAGAATGTCTTCCCCCAAAGAAGTGGGGGGAGGTGGGGGGGGGGATGCCCTTGCTGCAATGGAAAGCACGCCATCCAGAGGTCGCTGGTTCGATCTCCAGACGTTGCAGTTGACAAAAACCGAAGAGGATGTTCAAATCCCCTGCTCCCAGCCTCTGTCCACCCATCAGTATAAATGGGCATACCACAGCTAGTGACCGACAGGTCACGTGTGGCGGGGTAAAGTGTGGCCGCTATCACGTCTATCCAAGATAAACTAAACTATATATTTGTTTTCTCAAGGCCCACTGAGCTATTTTGCTCTTTTTTTCAGAAGCGACCTCGCTACAAACGATATCTCAACTAAGTGGTTCATCATGCGAAAATGTACAGCAGTCAACGGCTCGAAACGCGTGTTTATGTCCTGGCTAGCATGGAAGAGGACGCCAAGATTCCCGATAGAGTTTCCCTCCATTGGAGGGCAGAATGTGGAGGTCAGTCTGCCAACTTGCAGAATAAGAATATGTATTTATACTGAAGGAATCCGATGAGTTCTAAAGCTCTTTTTGCACAGATGCCCAGTAGTTTCCACAGATCTACATTAGTGGAGTGAGCAAGCACAGTAACTGCAGGGCTGCACCTTCAACGATTTTACCCAGCTTCTTGGTTCTTTCGGTGAAGTCACGTAGAAGGGAAATAATAAAAGAATAAAAATAAAACATAATAAAATACAATTCTCACGACGTTTCGGCCACAACGCAAGCAGCCGTCCTCAGGTGAAGAACAGGAACTGAGGGTGTAGTCCGTGGCTCAGTGGTTTGCGCATCGCACTATGAACCAGGGGTTCTGAGTTCATTCCATAGCGATGGCTATAATAACAACTGGGTTTACACCCTCCTCCCCCCACACACATAATCCCCATTTTCACTAACCCACACTGACTAGTGTGGTGAAGTATGGCAAAAACAACCTACGCCAAAGCTCGACGCAAAGTGGGAAGGTAATTATCTACAAGTGGATTGACAAGGGGCTGAACATTATTACTGGAAATTAATATTATTGCCAAGACAGGCCACAATGAGATTTCAAGATGGTATATTCAATTCCTTTTGAGTAAATTTACATGGAAAGTACCGTTTGCGATTAGGAGGATGAAGCCGTTTTGTCAAGATGGTATGATGCGGTCTCATCTGTATATTAATTTAATTCGCTATTGTTTTCACTATTTATTTTTATTGAACGTGTTTATATTCAGCTTGAATTTTGAGGAGAAAAATAAACGATTGGCTTCATGATAAACAACAGAAGGCAACTCGTCCACTACTCATTGCATTTCAACTTCCCTTCACTTGATTTCCTGTCTCCAACCTTATAAATGGTGGGCGGTGACGCGCGTGGCCCAACGGTAGCGCATTCTCTGCTCCCTTGTTGTGGAGGTTCGCGGTTTCGGCTCCGGCTGGCCGCCCTGGTTAATACTGCAATGGTATTAACCTTAAAAAAAAGACGTGTCGCCTGCTTCGCAGTGGACGTTGACACCACCTGATGTCATTTGAAACGAGTAGGCCATTTGGTGTGCCTGCATCATGGCCCAAATTGAGAACTTTTACTCAGTTGCAGACGACATAAAGCAGTGTTCTTGATTGCAAGGCCCGCAGTCCACTGGCGGCCTCTGGTGGCCTTTAGTGCGGCCCCTGGTGGCATTTAGTGCGGCCCATGACGTGCAGCTCCCGACTATACGCAGTATGTGAAAACAACCCCATCATGCTGTTCATTTCAAATGTGTGGCGGCCCTCACACTGATGATGTCTTATCGGCGAAAGTGCCCCCCTCTCTGAAAATGAATGAACAACACTGCCATGAAGCAATCATCGCTCCCCACTGCTGATAGACGACTACCCACTTGCAGACCAGCTGCAGAATCACCTTGTGTCGCACAGGGCCAGCTGCCACTGGGGGTGCCCTTCAAATGTGTTGAGATGTTATGATGTACGCGGCTCATCGTGTGTAAAGCGCTCTGAGATGTCCCGTTGTGAAGTGTATTCTAGAGAAAAAAATAATATGATCACTACTAAGGGCAATCGCTCTCAGCTTTGCTCAGCCTTGCCGCTTCACATTGTGCCGTACACACACTTTGGTTTTAAAGGCCGCATCTCTTTGAACGGCGTATATATATATTCTCACTTTCCGCCCCGCTTTCTCATGCTAATTCTCTCAATTCAAACGTGACCATTGGCAACCCGGGCAAAGTAACTTCATCCATCCGCGTGCCTCCCCCCCCCCCTCCCTCACCCACCCCCTGGATTCTTGAGTGCCAAAGTCCAGCAACGGCAAAGAGAGGCTTGGCCCCAGCAACGTTTGCCAACATTCCGTCCCTTTTCTAGCGGGACAAAGACGGCCATCGATTTCCCACCACCATGCAAATGTTTGTTTTTAATAATAAGGCTCTATGGCCTTGTTATTATCATTATCCTGCAGTCGATGTACGAAATAAGAACATAGTACAAGGCAGATCTTCAGCCCCGAAATTGCTTAATCACTCCGCCGCTGGCAGAAGTGCCTTCACTAGAGCATCCTCGAAAGGGTATTTGGTCTACTCTTCCACGCTGCACGGACGTCTTGGAAGAGGTGGAAGCACCCACCTGAAGGATGACGCACCGTACCAGAACGTGGCCACGGTGCAATGGTTAGCACACGTGGACTTGCACTCCACAGGTCGCAGGGTCCATTCGATCTCTGTATATATCCTTCAGTATAGATGGACACGCCACAGTCGATAGGCAGGGCGAGTAGTGGGTGCAGCGAAGTGTGGGTTACTCCCAGTGCCGGATGACGCTAGTGCCGGGCCTGTAACGTATATACGTTATAAAGAGGCCCTGAAAAAAATATTAAAACACACATTTTTAACTTGCATAGTAAAATAATTGTATGTTTTCATTTGCTATACAGCCAGATAATACGACAAATCGCTAACCTTAAACACCCAGTCGTTCATAAAAGTTGAAGGCAGTATAGTACTATAGTAATAGAGCAAGTGCAGAATCACTGAACCGGAGTTGATAGCTTGAAAGCATTTAGCGTGGGGCCATTGAAAGTGCAGGGCCCGTAGCATATGTAGCTACTTTTGCTACTAGGATCATCCGGCACTGGTTATTCCCGCCCCCAAGATATTAATTGGGTTTAACGCGTAGGTTTCTACGTGTTAAACAAATCTGGCTGTCGCCTGATGAAGCTAGTTTTAATTACCGGCGAAACGTCGCACTCAGATTGTAAATGTTGTGGCTTTGCTCTCCAATACACACTAATGCTGTACTAGTAACGAAATGGCACGTTCTGTTTACGTGACAAACCTTACTAATTGGCTGTGTCGGGTGGTGGCGGGTTTAACGACACTTTTATATAATTACGCGATCTAACCCAAAAAACCTCTATTATGGAGACGTTAACTATTTCGCCTGGTATACAGGAGGTCGTGAGTTCTATCCCGATCCCGACCTTGATGCTTGTATATTTTGAGTTTGCACGTTCTCCCCGTGGTCGCGTGGATTTTTCTCCGGGTCCTCCGGTTTCCCCCTCCACATTTAGAATCAATGGTTTAAGAGTATTTGGCTGCTATAAATTTCCACACAATAAGCCACTTCGTTGAGCTATCATTCGTGGCCAGGTCGCTTCTGAAGAAAAGCTATGTAGCATAGTGGGCCCTACCTGGCAAAAAAAAAGATAAAGTTTCATTTAGATGTCTGAACAGTGTGAAAGAGTAGACCAAATAATGGTCGGGCCTATGTAGAGCTACCTCAAGAGGAGGTTATTCCACCAACAGTGGTGTGATCAAATAATTGCAGAGGCTGCCCCTTTGCGGTTGTACTGTATATTTTACACTCGTCTTACACATTGACTGAAGGATAATAACAATCATATATAATGCATACACTGTGAGAGGGCCCCTCTGAGCAAAACAAGCTTTCAAACTGCAATTTGGCAGCGTGTATATTTAAACGAAACAATTTTTTTTTATTTTATCACGTAAGGCTCATCGAGCTACATATCTCTTTTTCATAAGTGACCTGGCTACAAATGATGATTCATCGAAGTGGTTTATCACGTGGAAATGTATAGCGGCCAATTACTCTAAATGCATGGTGATTCTAAATGTGGAAAACCCGGTTGGACCCGGAGAAAAATCTACGTGAAAACGCAGAAAACTTGCCGACTCCAAATATACAGCAGCAGCAGGCGTCAGGATCGGGATAGAGAACCCACAACCTCCTGCATACCAGGCGAGGGAGTTAACATCTCGCCACTATATCGAAGAGCTGATGGTACTGGCCACGGCATTGTGTATCACGAGCACTGGAACGGGCATTGTCAGGGCAATAAACTCTCAAACTGCAGCCTTTGACAGTTCAGCCTCATTAGCTCGTATTCTTCCGGAAATTAATCAATTTAACAAATTATTTTATAGCCCGAGTCACAAAGTTCCACCCCCTATCCACGCTTGCACGTGCATCAATCTTTAAATGGTTTAAACAAAATAGGTTTGGTGGTTGGTGGGGGGTGGGGTGTTGGGTGGGCGATGCTACCCAATAACTTTGAAGAGAACTGAGATTAGTATTGACATGATTGTATTTTTTTCGCTGTATAAGATCTTTAATGGGGGCAGACAGAATTTAGCTCTTCCAAAGAATCCATCGGTTGCGTTGATGAACGTCTTGCTGCACACACGTTGCCATTACTCTGCTCTCCCGAGCCAGCCACCCCCTGCGCCCATCAGTCTCATGCCTCTCCTGAAAGCTGCCCCCCCCATCCCCCCCCCCGAATTGATCAATCGCAACAGGAACATTGTTCCTAATAGAGGGGTTTTGTTGGGTTAGATCGTGTAAATATATAAATGTGTGTCGTCAAAACCCGCCACCACCCGACACAGCCAACTAGTAAGGGTTGTCACGTGAACAGAACGTGGCCAATTCGTCACTAGTACAACACACCGGTGTGTTGGAGAACCAAGCCATAAATGTTTACGTGACAACCCTTACTAGTTGGCTGTGTCGGGTGGTGGCGGGTTTTAACGACACACATTTATATCGTTACGCGATCAAATCCCCTCTATTATGGATGACATTCGTCGCGAAAGCCCACTCCGTGTTAAACTAACACAGTAACGTTGTTGTCCGAATCGGGCAAGAGTTCTCGACCTGAGGCCCGGGGTGCCATTCCCCACACGCTCGTCACCTCCAACCAAATCCAGCTTCCAATTTGGACCCATCTGGCCCGTTCCCCATCAAACGTGAACAATGCGGCCATCGCGCCTCGATGTTGACCGCTGCGAATGACAACACAGGCCATGGCATAAGGGGTCTGGGGGAGGGCATGGACAAGGTTGTCCCTTTGAGAAGCCACGCTGCTGATGGTGGGCGCCACCACACACACACACGCACCTCCACTGTGCAAGTGTGAGGGGTTGGGGCGGGGGTAGGGAGAGAAAGGGCAAGGGTCACTGACTCAGCAGGGGTACGACGGGTGGGAGGGGGAGAGGCAGATGACGGAACAGCGACACCTCTCTCCACGACGCCAACTACCGAAATACATGACCGAAGTAACGCTACTCGCTTATTTGGTTTTATTTTACCAGGTAAGAGGCCCACTGAGCCCCATAGCTCTCTCTTTTTTCTTCAGAAGCGACCCGGCTATCACGAATGATGATGCAACGAAGTGGCTTATCCGTCACGTGGGAATTTATAGCAGCCCAACACTCAAAACGCGTGGCGATTCTAAATGTGGAGGGGAAAACCGGAGGACCCGGAGAATAATTCTAGATTTGAAGCTTTCGTGACTGCAAGGATTAATATTCTTAGGTTTTTTCGGTAAAGTGACGTAGGTAAAAAATTAAAATTAATAAAAGTAAAATAAAAAGAAAATATTTTACTTTTATTAATTTACACTTTTTTTACCTACGTGACTTTCCCGAAAAAACCTAAGAATATGAACGCGGAGAATAATTCACACGACCACGGGAAGAACGGGATCGAACCCACGACCACCTGTACACAAGGCGAGGTAGTTAACATCGCCCTTGTGTGGAGGCGCTGTGTAGCCGATGGGAGGGCGGATTTGAATCCCAGCCCAAATCACATTGTACCAGTTATATGTACCCCCCTCCAAATCCTCGACGACAACGTCTCTCCACAGAGCAACACTGATTTTAACCCAAGTTGTCTGTGGTACAATATTATTTTTTTTTAATTCACGTACTACACACCAAGGCCGTAATTGTAATATATATATTGGGGGGACACATCCCACATTGTACCAGTTATATGTCACCTCCCTCCTCCCCAATATTCAAATATGCTCAAAATGTCCTCCCCAATATATTGCTATAAAATAGAGTTCTGTTTATATGATTGTGGTTTTGGTTGTACTTTATTAATCCATAATCTCTGCCATTACATACAATAAAACAAGAAAAGGTACAAAAAAGATCAAACAGAGCAATGTAATACAATACACTATTAGACATTGTAAAAAATAAATAAAAAGTCCATCCTATGTGTTAGTGCATTTTTTAATATTTTAGGCAGGAAATGGAAGGAAATTCGTTTTCAAATTTAGATATTTTTTTCTGGGAGGGGGACCCCCAGACCCCGTGGAAGATTTGGTCCCCCCCAATGTTGACTCCATGGCTACGGCCTTGCTACACACAAGAACA
Source organism: Lampetra fluviatilis (assembly GCF_964198595.1). NCBI lineage: Eukaryota > Metazoa > Chordata > Hyperoartia > Petromyzontiformes > Petromyzontidae > Lampetra > Lampetra fluviatilis. Next base: position 12,020,828 of record NC_136288.1, read on the forward strand.
GACGAAAAAAAAGGCTGTGGTCTAAAAGATTCTGGTTTCAAGTTTCAGAAGATTCCTCACATTAGGGGCAAGGACATCGCACTTTGTGTTGTGGTATCTTGTTGCGTGGCAGTGGTGGTTCTCCACTCAATTACGCATTGGATGCTGTTACATGCTTTATCAGTAGTGGAAATTCCACATTCCACATTGCTATGGCGAGGGTGTGCCAAGTCATAGTGGTACCTATTTTATCTACCCTCGCAATCTTCTGGTGGTGAATAACGTGCTCTTGCCACCTCATCGCTCACAAAAAAAAGATCGCAATGATACAGTCGCATAATGTACAGTCTGTTATAAATCCACTTCTGGATGAAGGTATCCCCACGCCATTTGGTCATGGGGCCATTCTTCACCACGCCGGTCAGTGCGAGTTAGCGAAGAGGGTACACCCCAGGAATGGCTCAGATGTCACTCACCGCTGTGGTTTAACCATCGCTGGGAATCGAACTCGGGTCGCCGATTCTGGTGTGCGATGCGCGCGCTCACATCTGCGCCACCACTCAAATATGATTATAAACTAAACCATTTTTAATTTACCAGGTAAGGCCCGCTGAGCTATGTAGCTCTTTGTTTCAGAAGCGACCTGGCTACAAATGATAGCTCAACGAAGTGGCTCATCACGTGGACATGTATAGCAACCAAATACTGTAAACGCACGTTTCTATATAATACAGTATGGCACAGTGTCGGCACAGTGATTAGTTAGTGCACAGTGCTACTAACACGACCACCTGAATCCGATTCCCAGTCCTTGGTTCTCAATTGACCCGCATGGCCACAGCTACTTGAGTCATCACAAGCTACAGTGCCTCTGGCCGGATATTGATTTTTCCACCTTAACGTCACTGAGCCTTTGAAAAGATCACGCAGAACGCACCAGATTCTTGTGAGAACTCAGATCGTAAGCGAAGTTGAGCCTGTATCCCTCTTGGATGAGCGGCCACCGCGATTTGCAGATGTTATAGGCTGTGCGGCTATGTTGTGAGCAGCGGAGGGCGGTGCACAAAAATCAGTTGTTGTGTTGTACCTCTATGCTCCCACATCTATGCAAGTGTCTTAAAGCCTCCCCATCTCCTCTGTCCACCCAGCAGTATAAATGGGAATACCACAGTTAGTCAGTTGAAAGATGGCATGTGGTGGGGTCAAGTGTGAGTACTCTAACCTGTTCCAAGATGTGGAAGAGTAGGCCAAAATAGCATCTAGAGGGGCTCTCTAGAGCTCCCTCGAGTGGAGGCCTTTCCGCCTGCAGTAGTGTGAGCAAGGAATGGAAGGGCTGCAACCTTCACCTGTTTCTGCAAGTATGAATGAATGCAGCCCAGCATATTGTGGTTGTACTGTATTCCTATGGCCCCACATCTACGCTGCCCGCCTACACAAACCCGCACCAACCAGCACGGTCAAGCATGGTCGGATAACAACCCCCGTGCATTGGGAGGCCTTCATCCAGCAGCGGATTGACTATGTGCTCTAATTAAACGGTACTGCAGCAATAATAATGTTGCGGGTGCTCCATACGTACTCATGTTATCAAAAGCTGCTGCACAGACAGTTGGTAGATCACGCACATTTTGTGAAATGTCCGTCCCATCGGTGCACCGAGGTGCCATACCCTGACTTGCCAGGAGAAGGCAGTACAACAAGTGTGGACTAACATCAGCTGTCCCATCTCCGGATGCTCCGGTTTCCTCCGACATGCGCAATGACAGTAGCGTCAACTTACGGTGCGAATGGACTAGTGGCCACGGGAGGTAATGACAGGGGAGTCAGCCTGCAGTGCGAATGGACTAGTGGCCACGGGAGGTAATGACAGGGGAGTCAGCCTGCAGTGCGAATTGACTAGTGGCCACGGGAGATAATGACAGGGGAGTCAGCCTGCAGTGCGAATGGACTAGTGGCCACGGGAGATAATGACAGGGGAGTCAGCCTGCAGTGTGAGTGGACTGGTGGCCACGGGAGGTAATGACAGGGGAGTCAGCCTGCAGTACGAACGGACTAGTGGCCACGGGAGGTAATGACAGAGGAGTCAGCCTGCAGTGTGAATGGACTATTGGCCACGGGAGGTAATGACAGGGGAGTCAGCCTGCAGTGCGAATGGACTAGTGGCCACGGGAGGTAGTGACAGTGGAGTCAGCCTGCAGTACGAATGGACTAGTGGCCACGGGAGATAATGACAGGGGAGTCAGCCTGCAGTGTGAATGGACTAGTGGCCACGGGAGATAATGACAGGGGAGTCAGCCTGCAGTGCGAATGGACTAGTGGCCACGGGAGGTAGTGACAGTGGAGTCAGCCTGCAGTACGAATGGACTAGTGGCCACGGGAGGTAATGACAGGGGAGTCAGCCTGCGGTGCGAATGGACTAGTGGCCGCGGGAGGTAGTGACAGTGGAGTCAGCCTGCAGTACGAATGGACTAGTGGCCACGGGAGGTAATGACAGGGGAGTCAGCCTGCAGTGTGAATGGACTGGTGGCTACGGGAATGATCGAGAATAGGAGCGTTGCCAGGTGACGTAAGAAGACGGTGGAGTCTGCTGGTGGAGTAAGCGGTCTAGAACCAGCGAAAAGGTTCGGGAATGGGGGCGTGGCCTCGCATCGTATAAAAGGGAGATGAGCTGGAGACTCGGGGCTGTTGCAGTGGGGGTCTCCGCCTGTCCGAGTGTGAGCACGTAGCTCCTTAACAAAATAAACCATCTCAAGACAAGTCCGTCGAAGTTGTCTTTACACATGTATACACACTCATTAATTGGCTGAAAAGCCGACAAAAGCACAATGCAGCACCGTCCTAGAAAAGAGTCATTGGACTCAGTGTGGCTTCCTGGGTAAATAATTTATTTGTATACCTGGAGTGCTCTACCCTAAGCCGTTTCAGGGCACATCACTTCCTCTCTAAGTCCCTTCGAAATGAGGAAAACAGTCGCCTTGCCATTCATCAGGACCTCAATAGCGCCTCTCGTCACTGCTTGAAGTCACGCAAGCCCTTTAGTACCCGTGCGCTTAACCTTCAGCAATGCGCGTTCAACCCCGATTAAACGTGGACAGCTGCATGGAGTTCAAAATAACTGACAGCCAAACACCACCTTGTGAAAGACCCAACGCAGAAGATCCATGGGTTTGATCTTCCACGCAGCTCACGGTCCACCCCAAAACTGCATCGACTGCGCAAACCATGGCAGATGTGGATACACCTGATGCACAAATGGAAAATTAAAAACTCTCCAGCAGCAGTGTGCGACTGCGATCATCCAGAACAGGACCGTACAACGTATAAGGGGCCGTCCATAAATGACGTCACGCGATTTTGGACGATTTTTGACCCCCCCCCTCCCCTCGTCACACGGCGTCACAAAAAGTCAGACCCCCCCTCACATATGACGTCACAAAGCTCTGCCCCCCCCCCCAAATAAAACATGCTTCAAATCGCTTTAAACTATTGTCCTTGTAGTGCGTATTTAATGTGCCGCTGCACTCTGATGTTGTAGGAGAAAACATTAAAACGTCTATTTAATTAAATACAACGTGTTCTCTAATTTTATTTAAAGTTGCGCATTTTGATGTGACGTCACATTTCTCAAACCCCCCCCCCCCCTCGTCACACATCGTCACAAATGTCTGACCTCCACCCCCCCCCCCCAGGTACGTGACGTCATTTATGGACGGCCCTTAACGACGCGATGTCCAATCCACACATATGTAGAGGAGTAAAATGGAGACGTGACGTCAGGTGTGCCGTTCAGTGCGATGACGTCACGTCTCCTAGGGTATTTAAGGGATACCCCGTGACGTAAGCGGGGTCACTGTGGGAACGGGTAAAGTAAGCAGGGTGAAGAGGGAACCAGGGGTAGAGAGAGGGATCGAATAGTGAGTCTGGGGAGAAGCCGGTGGTAGCCGTAGAGGTGCTTCTCTCTCCGCTCGGTGGAGTCGGCAGAGTCCCCGATCCGACACGAGAGAGAGAGACCGGAGCTAGCCGGCAGGGACCCGGACTCAGAGTAGGAGCCCTAGCCCCTGGGAGTTGTGTACCCTGCTGTGTAATATTGTAACAGCTTAAATAAACCCTGGCGAAAGCCCTTAACTTACCTCCGTCTACGAGTACGTCCGTCGGAACTTCTCTACACATACGTAGGAGACGTCACAGCGATGATGCCACTCCTCTGCTTTTCCTGACGTGGTTGTCTGTGGGCTTGACCACCAGAGATGTGAAATAGCAGTCTTTGCTCTGAATCGACATCAGCAGCCGTACGAAAGAATAAGATTTCCCATCTTAAGATTACACATTACATGTGTTCAATAAATGCCGGAAGGGAACCAGAAGCCACTCAATAAGACACATTTGTGTCAATATAATAAGCCTATGCTGGAAATACGATCTGTATACTAACTGAATTAAGAAACATATTAGCGTGGCGCATGGGTAAAATACAGAGGGTTACTTACAAATTCACCACAAGGAATCCCACATTTAACATGCCAACATTAATTAGCAAAAAAAGTTCGGATTCATTATAATTCAAAGAGAGTTTAAAGTCAAATCAACGTTTTCCGCAGTCCAGCTTTCACAAGTACTTAACGATGATGTGATCTTTTCCCGATTTCGAGCGAAGCCGCTGTCTCCCACATCCATGAGCTTAGCCAACAATCGTCCACCTCCTCCCGAATGTGTTGTGAAGACACATTAAAAAGGTCAAAGTGAATTATTGCTCAAATGAGCACAGAGGCGTTGTTTACCTCCTGTTACAGCCCGCAACCGATGATGAGAATTCCACATCCACTATGGTGGGGGGGGGGGGGCTCTCTTTCATAGGATTACTGACAGTCTCTTCCATAGGACAACCACTGTTGACCTCCCCACAAATTGGTACTTCATTTATCGACCCCGATGGAATGATGGGTTGAAGTCAGCCCCTCCCCAAACAGGATTTGAACTCGCGACCTTCCGATTATGAGCCCGTCGCTCTGCCGATGAGCCACCTGGGCAGATTGATTGTGAACGGTATTTTGTGTAAATCGGAGAAACTAATACCGTGCCCTACACGAGAGAAAGTCATTTGTGGTAAAGAACACCGGAGCATGGCGGGCTCAGTGGCTTGGCACCATAACCTCCTCCCTCTCCCCTCTCTCTCTCTCTCCCTAGTCTCCCTCTCTGCTCTCTCTCAATGTCGCACATATCTCCACACGGCATGACCGATCGTTTGATTGACAGCGGAAAAAATTCCGTCGCCGTGTCTACCGCGGAGATCGCCGCCAGATAATCACAAACTGGTAAATATTTGCAAAATAAAAAAAAATAGTAAAACGTCACGCGCGCTATTCAAAAAAAATCTTAAACTGGCTACTGTTACAGCTGTGGTGTAGAGGGATAAATATTTAGGTGTCGTAATATACACAGGGTAAACATTTCCAGATCGAGTGGCCTTTTTTTCCACCTCTATCCCCTTTGGAAGTGTTCACAGGATAGTAAACGGGTGTTTTTTATTCGCTGTCCGCGGTTGTGTATATATTCTTTGGAATTTCGCGGAATGGAAATTTCAACTTTGAGAAAATACCAAACCCGATAAGTGTATACGCGGCGAGCGTGAAAGTGTTCGCCGGCCGGGGCCGATCCAGAATCAGCAGTCGCCAACGGCACAGAGATGTCACGGCAAAGTCAGAAGCTATTGTCTAAAATCAGACAAGAGGAATTGAGATCCTGTGCCACTGTAATCTTTATGGTTCAGGATGGATCGCGAGGTTTGGAAGTGTGCGGGGAAGCAACGGCCGTTGTTTTGCGACGCGCACGCGACATCCCACAATCCTCTCGCCTTTGTCATGGTTATTGATGCAGTCAGTGGTGGCACTGCAAAACAATGTAACTGCACGCTGCACCGTGGTGGTGAACTACTGACAGATGCGCGCACACACGCACGAAGATAAATATCACCCCCACCCCAACAGCCGTACAGACTGTTGGGGCGAATGCTCTTTCAAGCACCTATTAAATCCGGAATGTTCCACGATGGGGGTGGTGTGGCTAACTAACACCATGCCCGGCCGCCTCTGCGTCCCCAGTGTTGATGCATTATTCACATCACTGGACACTCATCTAAGGCTGGCTCAACCGAGAGGATACTCCTAACCAATTCAGATAATCACCACCGACGTTGGCCAGGAATTAATCCGCAGTGTTCGAATCGCAATGCGACTCCACGCACACACACGCGCACAGAAGCACCGTCACGAAGATGTTTTACATCTTGGCCGTTTGAGTGCTTGCCTTGTAAGCATGGACTTGTCGGTTTGAGTCATTGCCATTTGCATGCTATATAAGGGCTCCCAAAGACATTGCTCTAGAGATTGGATGTTTTTTTTCTTTCCAGCTACCGAGGGAGATGTAACAGGAGCCTTTTTTGCACGAGGTTGAATGGCGGGGTCCAATGAGCAACAGTCTGTTTGCCTTGGCGTTTTGTCTTTGGCTTGGTACATCTGACTACATAACAGTTGAGGTGTAGCAGTGAATCAGTTTTTGCCGATTAATATACGCGGCGCTAAACGCACTCATTCGGAGGAATGTATGTTTTTATTTTGGTCTGTAAATGTTGTACGGTATGGGTGTGCGTGATTCCTGCTGCCACGACTGGTCCACTATATTTACCAGGTTGTTAAAAGATTGCGACCTTGAAATGCAGCGTTGCATTCAATAAACACGGTGGCAACATTCAACTGAGGTTTGCCTGGCCAATACTGTGGTCCTTACATGTTCTTGGGTCAAGCGATGTTAGTCGTTTTTTATGGCACAATTCCTGTCATAAATAATATGTAAATATTGTCTTTGTAATCGTGACAATCACATCTTGCAGGTGGTAGATGGTTAATGATAAGATTTTATTTTGCAGAAAATTCCTACCATGTGACCCTAACTCAAAAACAAATACGGATCACAAGGGGAAATCTTTACCCCTCTAAAATACAGGAACAGACTGTTTACTTACTAAACATGTGGTATTTGATCTTGATTTGAAGCTTTCGTGCCTGCAGGAATCCATACTCTTTGGTTCTTTCGGTAAAGTCATGTAGGTATAAAAACAAAATAAATCACGACGCTTGTGTTGCGCCCGAAACGTCGTGATTTATTTTATTTTATGTTTATACCTACGTGACTTTACCGAAAGAACCAAAGAGTATGTGGTATTTGGCCATTATCAATCCACTGCTGAATGAAGGCCTCTGCGTGCCTTTCATCACCAAGCCCTGCCCATCCACCTCCCGTGCAGCGGCACACGTGGGGTACAGAGGGTAGACTTTTTTTCTCCAAACTCATTCAATTTAACCCCATTAGCCCAAAATAATCGAACCTATAATCGGTCGAGCGATTCAAATAATCGCAAAACCCAGCTGCTGATGCAAGTAAATAATAGGGCATGTAGTGTCATAGAGTTATACACACGTTGGACACGTAATACATAATAATTGTACCTGTACAGCGCTGTGGCAATGCATTGCTGGATGAAGGCCTCCCCATGGCATTTAGGCCAAGGAGGTTGTTTGACCAAACTACGGAGTGCTGCCCAGTGCGGATTGGTGAAGGTGCGTATGTCCGGGGCAAGTTCAGATATCTCTCATCACTGGCGTTAGCCTTTGACGGGAATGAAACTCAGGCCCGCCGAGTTCTTAGCGCAGTGCGCTAACCGATGCGCCACCGCTCCACGCACGCACATACTGCTTTGCGTGTATGACGATAAACCAATATCGCAGTTAGCCTCGTGGAGGAAAACAAACTCTCCTGCGAGACAAATAAAAAATACGAAAAAATAATAAGCTAAAATGAATACATTCCAAATCGTTGCAATTCTTCAAATCGTTAAAGGGGTGAGAGGGAGGGTAGTAAATCATTTTATGCCCCACGCAAATCTATTAACTTGACCTACCTGTGCCTTCCCAGTCCCAATAATAGATTACCATTGCTTACCTGTACCTGCCAATTTAATCTACAGTTTCAAGTAGCCTATATATACTGGCTCATAAAAATAATGTTTTTTATGTAGATACATGTCCTCTTGATTTACGCGTGGTCGGTGATGTGCATAAATGCGTCGCACCGTGCATACTTTAACGTACCGTCAAATCGACCACCTTATCATTTGACAATTTACAGCGACGTGTGTAAGAATCGCCGTCAGTCCTCCCTTAACAATCCAAAATTGATATTCCGCACGCCATTAGGCGAACGCTGGAATTCTGAGAATATTCATTTCAATAGAAATGTTAACGAGCCCAGGTGGACGAAAGGTCGTACGCGTACAAATTATAATCGTGGAAATAATGGCAGGGTTTTATATTTATTTATTTATTTTAAACCTCGCGCGCGTGTGAAACGCATCTGATACAACATGAAACGAATTAAATGAGGGATGGGATAATGGGACGTGAGCCGTCTTGACTTGTGCTCCCCGTGCATGGCTGCGGACGGCGAGGCTCTGCAACTGTTGTTCTCTGTTGCCCGCCCGCGATGCCGCGCAAGCCACGTCCGTGATCTTTCGTTGCAATGTTCACGGGCAAACCTAAGTAGTGGGGGAGCGGTAAAAAATAAAAAAAACCCCGACGCCAATCAACGAATAAATGAACCGTGTCGGTGAAGGCGTCTCGTCTCGACTCGGCATCCAACGAGTGCCCGGTGCGGTGTGTCGTAAACATCGCTACTAGGGAGACAAAGGCGGCCGGGCGTGGTGTCGTGCCGGCCTTTGTAGGTGCAACTGCCCAAACAGTCTGTTAAGGCTACACGGGGGGTCTTTGTGTTTTGTCGTCAGTGCAGCGGTCAGCGCGCTGTCGCTACGAACCCGGCGACCCGAGTTCGATTCCCGCTCACGGCCACCAACACGCAACAGGCTCGGATGACCACGGTTAACCCGCAGCCCAGATAATCCACCCACGGATAATCAAGATTGTTTTGACTGTACGTGCTACAATTTTATCTCGCTCAAATTTCACGGCCAAATTTGTAATTCGGGTGCATCTGGCGAGGCGGCAAGTTGGGAATTGCTCACTCATCTGCGCACCCAACGCATATCAGATGAGAAGGTTTACAAAGAGTCAATTCCAATTTGTTTCACAAGAAACGTGGCTCCGCTGTTGCAGGAAGTTATTCAACGGAGAGATGCTTTGACCTGTTTTTTTCTAGGCACCTATACGGCCGGTAGAATATAAATGCCAAGGTATGAATATGTAGAGAGAAAAACAACTGAAGCATAGATCCACTTCCGAAGCTGGCGGCTAGCTGCAATGCTTTAGCTGTAAAGGGGACATCCATTGAGTACGTGCGCATGAGGGGGGAGGGGGGGTTAACCCAAGCCCGTTCGCTTGGGTATGGGGGGGGGGGTCTACTGACATTGTCCGCAGAGGAAACGGGGGAGGGGGGTGAAGCCTCGATAATAATTTGTCTACATCGGCCTTCAAATGAGTTAGAAGGTCCGGCGGTGGACTCACTGTTTGATTAAACCACGTTAATATTCTTCTTCTTGGTTCTTTCGGTAAAGTCACGTAGAAGGGAAATAATTAAATAATAAAAATCAAACATTCTAAAATAATAAATATAAAACATAATAAAATAATTCTCACGACGTTTCGGTCACAACGCAAGCAGCCGTCCTCAGGTGAAGAACAGGTCTGTATTAATCCTTGATCGTTTCTGCGTGGATTAAATATCGGCCGTTCTATAGGATTCGGGGGGGGGGTGCGTCAGGTGAACGTACGCAGGTGGTGGGGGGGGGGTGTAAAAAGTGCGCGTGCCTACAGGGAGGGGGGAGGGGTCAAGTTTTGGCAGATGTTTGCGCACCTACTCAATGGATGGCCCCAAAGGAGTTGCTTCCCACTCCAGCGTGTTTTGTGTGTGTGTGTGTGTTTATCGCCCCTCTGTTCGTGAAACGTGAAACATCCTTTTTTTGCACTTGGATTCAACTCGGCCCACCTGACGCGAACGACGTTGAAACAGAATGCGAGAGAGTGCAGTCCGGGGTAGCTCAGAGGTCAAAGTGCTGAGCTTGGAACTGCTGAGATCCTGGGTTGGAATCCAGGCAGCCGCCTGTGATTATGTTTAACTAGATTCAACAATGTTTCATAGTCTATGGTTTTTTCGGTAAAGTCACGTAGGTAAAAAAAATTAAATACATTTAATCACGACGTTTCGGGCGCAACACACGTGATTTAATTTATTTTAATTGTTTTACCTACGTGACTTTACCGAAAAAAAATTAAAGAGTATACATCCTTGCAGTCACGAAAACTTCAAATCTAGAATCAACAATGTTTGTTTTGTGGGTATGGATACACTTGCCACCCGCCATGGGAATGTGGAATGTTCTCACCGGCAGCCCATGGCAATGGATTTGGCTTTGTTTTAACGTAATTATTGGCTCGTTATAAATGTCCACGTGATAAGCCACTTCGTTGAGCTGTCATGTGTGGCCAGGTTTCTTTTGAAAAAGAGCAATATAGCTCAGTGGACTCTACCTGGTAAAATAAAAATTAATCTTGATTTGAAGCTTTCGTGACTGCAGGAATCCATACTCTTTAGTTCTTTCGGTAAAGTCACGTAGGTATAAAAATAAAATAAAATAATAATAATAAATTTACCTACATGGAAATAAAATTAGTTTAGTTTTACTTTATATGTAGTGATTTGCTGACCTTTTGTATGCTTTGCACTCCTATCGTTTTTTGTATTGTTTGTTGTTGTAACTTTCTGACCCGCCCCTACTGGACATCTGTGAAAAAGAGCTTCATAGCTCATCGGATTTATCCAGGATAAATAACTATTCTGATTCTGTATGCATGTTGAATTACTTTCGCAACAAATAAATAGATGAACACACACACAATGAGTGAGTGGCAACATTTTAAACCGTTCATATTATCTAATGGTCCAAGCCGGATGCACCTAATGTCTCTAATTTCTTTGTCTGGCCACGATCTGAGAGCTGTCGCGCGGCGCGCAAATGACCGTCACGTCTCATTTTTTCTACCCTAATGAATTCCTCTCGCGTAATTTGTTCTGTTGTGAGACGGCGTCGGGAGCGCACACAACCAGGGGGTCGATGACTAGAGATCACTGATGGATTCTGATTTACTAAATGTTAATTAAAATGTGGACCCTGGTGCTTCATCAATGCCAGACGGCACTGTTCACGAGGCCCGTTTCAGCAGCTACATCATCTTGTGTCCATAACCACTGCTTGTTTTAAGAAAAAAGGAAATGCTCATTGACATTAACACGCATTACGATCATTACGAGCCTTGTTTTGTTCCCGTTCTTTTTGAGAACGTGAGCCTTTGCTGCGTGTCACCAGGATGCGTTTTGTACGCGTGTGGTGAGATCGGTGCGTGATGAATGCATTTGCTTTCAAACCTTTCGAGAGATTTTATTAACATAATGTCGAATTAATTTTCTTTGGGTCTTTCGGTAAAGCCACGTAGATAGAAAAAAATTAACCCGTAAAAACAAAGTTTTTCACTATAAATCCTGTATATGCGTGGCGGCTGGTGTCCTCTCGTCCTCTGGCTTGAGATGGCTGCCACCTATGGGTCAGATGATTGCCTGCCACCATTAAGCAATTGGTAATTAAATATAAAAAAAAAATCCTAAAAAGTGTAAAATTTTGGAAAATTATTTTTCACGAAAATAAATTGTCACACACAACGAGTCTGTGTGCAAAATGTCAGCTCGATTGGATCACGGGAAGTGGGTTAAAAAACGACCGAAAGATTTGCACGGTCGTAAGCGCGCAAGCAAGCAAGCAAGTGAACTTAATATAAAGGATTTTAAAAAAACATAATAATATTCTTCTATCTTCGTGGCTTTACCGAAAGACCCAAAGAATATGAATTCCTGTCGTCACGAAAGCTTTAAGTCAAGATCGAATTAATTTGCTTGCTCAATGAGCATTGAGGCAGTGCGCATCTTCTGTGGTGGAAATTCCATCTTCCTATCCATCGGCAATTTAAAACCGAAAACTTAACGTAGTATATATAGAGAGTGCATTTTCATGAATTACTGCAAGCAATGCAGTTTGATAGAAGCAGGAGGATGCCTATGGAATTGTGACCTAAGCTTGTTGCGTTGCAAGTGTCGTAAAATAGCCCTCGTTGAAAGGAAACTGACCAAAGGTCCCACCCATGACGCAACCCTCATGAGAGAGAGAGTTTCAATACACAGAGAGACGCTTTTCTTTCCGGAGAAATAAATTACATCGTTACAAATGCCTGACATTTATTGTCCGATTAAAGATGAATCAATGATCAAAAGACAAATTGCTTTGTTATTAAACTTTAGTAATCGCAGTAGATTAAACGAGCCGCTCCAAGAGCTGACCATGTGACTCAGGGGTCAGAGCAACGAGTCACTAAGACCTGGGGTTGACTGCCAGCGCTGCTGCCTCTCCACCAATAACTCCACGCAAAAAAAAACACTCTCATATTAGCTGATTTTTTTCATTTAATGTGAGTGAAAATCCATCTCTGAGGTAGGCAATATAACACGTAACTACCAACCATGCGATAAACATATATACGCAGTAAGGCAGGTGTGAAAGTGCAGCTTCCCTTAGTATGAATAGGAGGTCTCACTTGAAGGAGTCTCAAATGTAGTTCTGTGATATCCCCTTCCACGGGCCATTCTCCAACACGAGGTGATTCACTGCTCAACGAGGGTTCGAAATGAATGCTTTGTTCCGTGACGACGATGCCGAGAGTACGAATGGAATAAAATATCGAAATGAAGACTAACAAAATATTGCTGCTGTAATTATTTACATGCCGAATAAATAAAACAAAAAAGCTAATTTTTGAATTGTTCCGCTAAGAATGAAATTTGGCTATATTTTCCTTTTTTTTTCTTGCATAATAAAGGTTTTTGGGTTAGATCGCGTAAATATATAAATGTGTCGTTTAAACCCGCGACCACCCGACACAGCCAGCTAGTAAGGGCTGTCACGTAAACAGAACGTGGCCAATTCGTCACTAGTACAGCACACCGGTGTGTTTGAGAGCCAAGCCACAACATTTACAACCTGAGCACGACGTTTCGCCAGTAATTATAACGAGCTTCATCAGGCAACAGCCAGATTTGTGGAGAAGTCCACCTGTTTCGTTTCTTATATAGTGGCGTAGATGTGTTGACCACCCTTCTGCGCTCTTGCACAATGATGGGGGGGCGGGATTACTGAGGCAACGTACATTATGCATGTGCATTATGCGAGCCTTTTAAATCTAACCAAAAACCGCTATTATGGATGATGTTGGTCGCGAAAGCCTACGTGTTAAACTTCCTTTTTTTTGTTTACCAATGCACAGTATATGCTACACAAGTGATGACATCACATGTATCCCTCTATTTAAGACCGACACAGGAGGATGTCTACACAACTCTGGCTGTCGCCTGATGATGCTGCTCTTACTCGAATGATAAATGTCGTGGGTTTACTCTCCAACATACCGGTGTGCTGAACTAGTAACGAATTGGCACATTTAGTTTTCGTGACAAACCTTACTAATTGGCTGTGTCGGGTGACGGCGGGTTTAACGACACATTTATATTTAAGCGATCTAACCTAAAAACACCTCTATGATGGATCATATTGGTCGCGAAAGTCGTGTTCAACTAAGCGGAAACCTCACACCGGATGATGGGAGACTGTCCGGGAACACTTACACGTCGACGCCTACGAGCACCTCGTGCCCTCTTTTAGCCCCGCCCCCCCTCCCGATACGTTCCATTCATTGGCTACCACATTCTGATAAGCTCCCCCCCCCTCTCCTCCCCCCTTAACTTGTATTTAAGAGCTTGCATCTTGAATCCCTGCCTCACTTGATGCAGCAAATCTGGCTGTGACGGTCCCACCTGATGACGGAGACTTGTGTTGCCTCCGAAACGTCGTAAAAAAAAATTATTTTATTTTTATTAATTTTAATTTCATTTTTTACCTACGTGACTTTACCGAAAGAACTAAGAGTATGTCAGGGAAGATCTTTGAGGAAAGCCGCGTGTCGGCTGTGCAGCGTCTGGCAGATGGGAGAAAGAGTCGGCAGTCAGGTGTGGGTGGTGACATCGACGGCTTTGATTCCGACATCTTGATATAATATGTAAAATAGTTTTGTCATGTCAGAAAAGAAGCTGATTTTGAAGGAGTGCATTTAACCCTGTGATTCCTTTTGTTCGAACAAAAAAAAAGTGAAAATCGGGACCTTAAAATCCCGCAGTGACGAGTCAACGTGTGTTTACTCTTCACTGTTACGATACACACATCACATGTGTGCCCCTAGTAAGTGAATGTGGTTTGTTTTTTTATATGTGTCTTTTTTAGGAGGAACTTACTTTGCAGCACACACATCCTTTCAGGATTTGAAGATTTTTCTAAATGTCTCGCCATAGGAAATGTATTATTAATACGGATACATACGTCTCGAGGGCAGAAAGCGATACAGTACTTTAAAGACCAAACACCTTCTGAAATTCTTTTTTTTTTAAACCCAGTTACTGGAAAGCCACGCTCCCGTGATGATTAAAAGTTTAAACATGTTTTTTTTTCGTCTACAACCTTGGAAAAGTTGCTTGCACTTTTCAAGATTCAAGAACAAAAGGTTAAAGAATGTACTAATGACCTTTTCAAATGATCTCTGTAATACTGTGTTTCCAGCAAGACGGTTCCCCTCTGCAAAGCGTGCATTAAACATGGAATAGGGAGAGAGAGAGAGAAAACTCCCCATTTTATTCGGCTTCTGGGACAAGAACTGCAGGTTGCTTTGTGATCACGACAAAAAAAACAAGAGGTGATTTTCGAGTGTTCAAGGGCAGGCGATAAATTATTTGGTGATACAGTACTGCCTTCGCAGCGGTGCACAAGAACAAATAGCAACATTTCAAACACATTTGTCAATAACACGGTGACCTTCACAGGAACAAATATGTAATCGACGATGTTTCAGGCGATGGCCCATTTTCATAGCACATAAATCGAGAGGCAAGAGAGAGGGCGCGCATAATAAGAGATGGAGACTGAATATATAAATGTGTCGTTTGAACCCGCAAATGTGGTGACCACGCTTCTATACAAGGAACGAAACAGGTGGACTTCTCCACAAATCTGTCTGTCGCCTGATGAAGCTGGTTGTAATTACTGGCGAAACGTCGTACTCAGTTTGTAAATGTTGTGGCTTGGCTCTCCAACACACCGGCGTGCTGTACTAGTATACTACACTATACACTACTATGCACTACACTATACACTACACTATACACTACACTATACACTACTATACACTACACTATACACTACTATACACTACACTATGCACTACACTATACACTACACTATACACTAGTGCTGTACTAGTGACAAATTTGGCCACGTTCTGTTTACGTGACAACCCTTACTAGTTGGCTGTGTCGGGTGGTGGCGGGTTTAACGACGCATATTTATATTTACGCGATCGAACCTCAAAAAAACCCTCTATTATGGATGATATTGGTCGCGAAAGCCTATTACGTGTTAAATTGAAGAATGAACTTACACCACGGGGCCTGATGAGAATAACATTTAAAAACTCTTCCCGGATTAACTGTTTAAATTGATATATGAATAGTTACCTATTGCTAGTCAACAATCATCGAGAGCATTACTACTCAACAAACTCATTTGCATTCAAAGTAAAATTATAAAACGGCACATTGCATTATGGGTGGATCTGTGGTCTTGAGGTCAATGGAAATCGAAATAGCAAAATCCATTCAGTCATGAGTTGCTGGTCTTAATTATAATTTCAATAGGATTAGAGATGCTCTCAAGAAATGTTGGGATCAACTGGATTTGCGAATCGTTTTAATCGCCGAAGCCTTTAAGACAATTAAAACAAGATTAATTAATTAATTATTAACTATTCATAAAACGACGTGTTTATTGAAGGTGAGCCATTCTGTCAGTCCTGCTGGCTGAACGACATCCCAGTTGAACATTAGGCAGATTTCGGACCTCCTTCTGGTCTCATTCCAACCAGGTGGATTCGGTCACAGGTGATGGGCGCATTATTATTAAACTCGCTGGATCGTGGGAGGTAGTGTCGGTTTGGCGAAGCCTTCATCTACCAGTGGATTCACCACGGCTAGTGAAGATGGGCTATGGAACAGCCTCCACCGAATGTCCAGACTCTGCCAGATTGGCTTCTGCGTGGGATGCTTGGCTGCATACCGAATGTATCAATATTTCAATTCCCAGCCCTTCTGTCAATCCACCACTGGACAAAGGCTCCACACCGTGTCAGAGACGAGGGCTGTTTGACCATACTTCACTATGGCTGGTCAGTGCAGGCGTGTGAAGGGCAGAGAGGCGGCGGCCGAAGGGGGGGGGGGGGTGCAGACGCAGTTCAGACATCACGTGCCACTAACGATAGCAGGGAATCAAACTCAGATCGGTAGGCTCATAGCACGGTGCACGAACTGACCGATGTGGCGATGTTCAAGTCTGTTGCTGTATGCGTCCATCGGATGCCATTAAATGTCTGCGTGGTGTTCTGATTACAATCAATGCCCCCTGTTTGCAAGAAAGTGGCGGAGCATCCATTATAACAATAGCCGGAGAGGGACATGCAAACGGAAGGTGGGAGCCATCTGCATCTCTCTCTTGCCGTGCGCTGTAACAGGGGTATAATTAATTCGTGATAGAATTATTAATGATAAATCATGTTAATAACTAGATCGGTCCATTCCGGTTTCAGTCTTTTTATATGGGCAAAACCACACCACATTACTCCGTATATAAGCCTGATTCATTGTATCCTGTTTAACACGTAGTAGGATTTTCGTGACTAATATTATCCATGATAAAAGGGGGGGGGGGGGGTTAGATCGCGTAAATATAAATGTGTCGTTAACCCACCACCAAACGACACAGCCAATTACGTGACAAACCTCACTGATTGGCTGTGTGGTGTGGTGGGTTAACGACACGTTTATATTTACGCGATCTAAACCCAAAGATAACTCTGTTATTACGACTCCATGTGCACCACATCTTACTCCAGCGGACGATGAGCAACCCTCGCCCGTTGCTCACAAATTTCTCAATGATTGTCCTGCCTGAAACGTTTTAGTATATGCGATTGAAATGTACACTTTTTTGCAGAAGAGCGACATGTTTTTGTGCGTGTGTGAATACCACGCTCACACATCAACGTTCCCTTCGCAACAGCGCGATGAATCGTCACATTTCCCCCAAAATTTTGGCAAAACCCAATAATGGCATCGGGAAGCGCTCCTCCGAAATCTTTTACGACGTTATTCTCATTGCACCTTCACTTTCCGACGAGCTATATATTATACAGCGGATCCAAAAACATAAATTTGCGTTTTACAATTCGTGGTTCATGACTTCAGTCACGCCACATTAAATAAAAACACAGAGAACCCCCCCCCCCACCCCCCGGGGCATTCACGAGTGTTTTCTATGCCGCGTGGCGAGCAACGAGAAAACAGCAGCGGCAAGACCTCTCCATACGCGCGCGTGCGGAGGAAGAGAACGTGGATTTAATCAGGCCGCTGATTGCTATGTTCAAATGTGACCCCGAGTCAAAAAATAGAACGTGTCAAGGCCTCCTCGTGCGCGCCCTTTAGTCGTAACCTCCGAGGCAGACGCGAAAATGAATAAAGTCGGCGAGCGATCGTGACTGACCCACACGCCCGTTTAATTATGTGCCTTCGGTGTCGACGGTTATTACCGATGTATGTATTCATGTACGCAGGTACTGCACGTGCTGCTTTCACTTATCGTGGCCGAAGCATCGAGGCGTGTCCAGAGACACCGTGGAGCATTCGTATTGAATATTCAGGGAAGAGGTCAATATTGCAAGAAAAGTGGAGTCTTCTTCACGTTAGCTCCATGATGTTTATAATAAGCAAAATTGTCAGGGCTCTGTCAGTATTTCTCCGTATTAACGGTCTCCCCAAGCCGTGTTGGGTCGATTTTTTGACGACGCTTCCTCCACCACGCTGGTCAGTGCGGGTCGCTGAAGCGAGAGGTGCCGTGTGCCGGCTCAGATCTCGTTCGCTACTGATGTAAGTCGCTTGAATCCTCCGTTCACCGTCGTGTGTGAACCACTCAGGCAACACGCCACCCCCCGGCCCTTCGCATTTGGAATTCCGAGAGATTGGCTTAAGAGCAGGACGAGGGAATTTTTTTTTGCTCGTAAAAGGACACTCTGCTATCCCGACAGGCAGACTGACTGTACATTCCAAATACATTTACCACGGTCCACGGTGCTGTTTCTTTGACGCGTGCATGACCAGAACACACTAGAGATTCAAGCTTTGCCCCATGACTCATATCCGGCCAGATGGCTTTCTGACCAGGTCGCAGTTGTCGAATGCAAAATGCCCCATTTTCCAGAAGATGGCTCTGGTAATGTCAATTAATAATTTCGTGTACATAAGGTCTGGGTTTAATTTCTCACTTGATATTTTTCAGCAAGCCGTGAGGCTGACTTAGACTATAGATTATATTATCGGCATAAGGCACGACCACTAAAGTACAAGCTGCCGCCTATCAATAATAATCTGATATTGTGATACCCGATATTCCTACTGTCTTAAGAAGACAAAATATGTATGAAGATAGCATAAGGTGAGATAGACATGGCATGCCAAAATAATTGCCGGAACAGCATTCTGGATTGTTCTGGCTGAACGTAGGTATTACACATGTTACTTGAATGCATCGATAAAATCCGCATTTTATTCATATGGACAATCGTGATTGGAGTGATGTAAACTGTAATCGTGCTCTCTATGGGCTTTGAAAGCTGACTTTTGGCACATATATAGTCGAGTAAATGCTTATATTTCGATTTAAAGCTTTCGTGACTGCAGGGATTCATCTTCTTGGTTCTTTCGGTAAAGTCACGTAGAAGGGAAATAATAAAATAAAAATGAATAAATATTTTTTTGTTTAATTTTTATTATTTTATTATTTCCCTTCTACGTGACTTTACCGAAAGAACCAAGAAGATCAATGCTTATAGTTCCACAAATCTGAAAAAGCAAAATTGTTACGACTGTTTCGGTTTTTTGCGATTTGTGCTGTACGGCCCTCGTCCATGTTTACGGGTTGTCCTGCACTTGGTGTTCAACCCGATGTCCAACGTTTTGCTTCGCGTGCCGTTAAGAGCTTCCGCTCCTAAAGAAGCTGCCAACGACACGTGGACGCCAAAAACCGTCGGTACATCCTGCCAAGCGACAGGCGGTAACACTTGAAGAGGCATCCGAGAGCAACCAAAAATGTTGAATTTGGGCCCTGAAAATTACTGCCCGGAGATTGATTCATTTTACTCAAAGGCCCAATTCAGCGTAAAGTTCTAAATTGCTTTAAGTCTCCTGCTGAACACTTTAAAAATATACACTTGCCCAGCACCAGCAAACTAAGTCATTTGCCTCCTGTGGCTTGTGATACGACAGCCCATCGAAGACAGCCGAGTTCTTGTAACGGTTACGATGTGCACGCGTTCCCCCGAACGGCGAAGTATACGCTGTTAGCAGCCAAATAAACGACAACACTGATCGGGGCTGTGTATAGTTTTATGCATCCAATTACACTCGCACACGAATGAATTGTACGATGGGAATAAATAACCTCTTCACCGTCACCCCCCCCTCCTCTTCCCTCCCCGCCAGCCCCAAACTCCACAGTCCCCTCCCCTTTCCCTCCCCTTTCCCCTCCCGTGCAAATCAATTACCCCATTGTGCAGATCAATTACCCGTTTTGCACTGTGCACAAAATCATACGGCGCAAATGCGGTCGCTCTAAATAGGGATGGGGAAACCTCCAGGCAATCTGCCAGTTCTTGGTTTATTTCCTCGTCAAGGAGCGTAAACCATCCTTGCAGCAGCAGCGGCTTTTGGCTGGCCGTCGAACAAACGCGCATTTTCAGATGCGCTGCTGCGGCCGTCTGGAACGCTCTTCCTTCCCATATTAGGAAGCCACCAGAGCTATGCACAAATTTGCTTCTTTAGAACTGATTTGTTACGTTTAGTTTATTGTCCTTCACCGGCACATCCGATTAGCACGATTGGTTACGTTCAATGCAAAGAAATTCAACATAGCACATACTTTTCGATTTAAAGCTTGCGTGACTGCAGGGATTCATCTTCTTGGTTCTTTCGGTAAAGTCACGTAGAAGGGAAGTAATAAAATAAATAAATAAAACAAATAAAAACAGGTCTGTCGGGGAGACAGCGTCTGAATTCAGACGCTGTCTCCCCGACAGACCTGGTCTTCACCTGAGGACGGCTGCTTGCGTTGTGGCCGAAACGTCGTGAGAATTATTTTATTATGTTTTTTTTTTATTACTTCCCTTCTACGTGACTTTACCGAAAGAACCAAGAAGATAGCACATACTTCTTTAGATACAGGACAATGCCGCGTATCCGACCATCACATCAACTAAACTGCCCGCAGCCATTTTAGTCGTAGAGATATTATTGAATAAGGAAGTGGACGAGAGCAGGTTGGAGATATTTATTTTAACAAACTGAACTTAACGATGAAAACCAACACAACAATGTTGTTTAAAGGAGACAGGTTGCAACGAGTGCACATCGCCCGCTAAAATGTTTGGATTTAGAAACGCGGTCGCTGGCCAAAAAAAAGAAACGAAATGTCAGAGCCAGATTCACACACTGAGGGGGGCGTGTCCTCACTGAGAGGGGCGTGTCCTCACTGAGGGGGCGTGTCCTCACTGAGGGGGGCGTGTTAGACACGTCCCCCTCAGTGAGGCAGATGCGATAGCTGCCTCCCCTGACCGCACGTCCCTGATCTCTCACGCGTCCCGCGGTCTGCAATTCAATCCACCCGGCACCTGCGCCCTGTCTGATTTCACCGCTTCATGTAAGTTGCGGACGTCTCGCCACTGCAACACACGACGTTGCATTTTGTAGTGTACACGTATTTATATACATAACAAAAAAATTTAACCCGTAAAAACCAAGTTTTTCACTATAAATCCTTTATATGCGTGGCATCGGTTTTATTTTATTATTCATTTCTGTTTTTCTTGAGTAAGAGTTTCATTTTTATCACATTAGTATTTTAAATTAAATATAATTTTTTTTCCTAAAAAGTGGGAAATTTTGGAAAAAAAATTTCACTAAAATAAATTGTCACGCACAACGAGTCTGTGTGCAAAATGTCAGCTTGATTGGATCACGGGAAGTGGTTTAAAAAACGACCGAAAGATTTGCACGGTCGTAAGCGCGCAAGCAAGCAAGTGAACTTAATATAAAGGATTTAAAAATCAGCAAAAAGGACAATATAAATTTACGAGCGAAAGTTGCTGTTTGCGGTCACAAGGAAATGAATATGCCACCATCATCGGAATATACTGTACGCATCTCCGTCAATTCAGATTCAAAGGGTTTATGTATTACGCTGCGCGAATGGGCTAGGCATGTAAGAATACATCCAGTAAGACATCTATTTGCTCCCAGTAAGCTACGGACACGCTCACCCATTCAAGCAATAAGTTACATTCCACACATTTCACTTGCCCCGACCATTAATGTGATTCCACCGGGGCTCTTTTGTAGCATTAGTCTCGGGTTTGCAATCTTCACAGTCCCTTTTGCTTATTTAAAATGCTACGCCTTCTCATATATATATTTACAAACAATATTAATATACAATACCTTTGATTTAACAAGAGTACGATTGTATACAAGGTTTCATTTCAGCCGGAGCTGTCGTGGACTGACGTTCAGAAAATATTTTCCCGGGAGAGGCGTGGGATGTGGGGAGTTGGAGGTGGGCACGGTGGGTGGGTGGATAAACAACAATAACAACAACAACAACAACAACAAAAAAAGGAGTAAATTAGATTTTAAAAAAAATGTTTAAGTGAAATATGTCAAGAACTTGACAGCAGTGGCTTTCATAACTCTCACTTTGGAAAAGAAAGCAGACATTAAAAAATGTGTTAAATAACATCCCGGTTCATTCAGGCATCAAATGTGACAAATTTTGCACAGATGCGAAACTCAGCTGCCAAAGAATAAAACCAAAGCGACGCGTTGGCAGATGTTTTTAGCGACTTCTAAGTCAAGCGACACTGTGAAGCCTGTTCACTCTTGCCGCGACACACCTCACCGCATTATCCTCACGTGATGAGACTCCGCTTTTCCGTTGGGCAATTGTCCTTTGTGACGTCAGAATTGTAAAACGTGTTTTTTCACGTGGTTTCTCTAAGGTATTTAGGCCGAAGTGATTTCCAGCTCGAATGAGCATCGAGGCAGGGTTCATTTGCCGTTTCACAGCCCTTAGCGAGTGGTGAAAATTCCACAATCCTATGGCCTGGCGGGCGAGTCCATTTATGTGACAACCACTGTTGACTTCCCCACGCAGTGGTAGCTATTTTATCAACCCAGATAGAATGATGTGCTGAGACAGCCACCGATCGGGAATTGAACTCGCAACCTTATTGTTACGAGCCGCTCGCTCTACTGCTGAGACGACTGGCCGGATACATGTTTATCCCACTTCTTTAAAAAAAAAATTCAACTCTTGTTAAAATTCTATGTCAGTCCACTGCTGGATGAAGGCCTACCCATGCCGCGTGAGAGTGGGTTGTTTAACCATAAAGTGCGACACGCCCGGACCCTGGTCCGCATCATCGCTCGCCACTCGTGTTTTATTAGCACGCTCGGCTACGTACGGTGCAAAAGAAGCTGAATGTGCACGCGAAACATACAATGTTAAACCGGCGACGAAGCTCAGGTCAACCGAGTTCACGCAGTGCCGTGCACGAAACAGTGGCGACCACCGCCACTCTGCCCCGTAAACCAGAGGTTGGTTGTGCAATCCGCGCGAAAGCGACACGATCGGTGGGGGGGGCTCCTATCGCGCTCGTTCACGAGTCCAAGCTGCTGTGCCTGTGTCCGTCGGTGACCCCCTGATATGGACCCCCAAGCCATGCCACATCCTTAACCGCCCCTCCCGCTCACATATTCCTAATTAATCTCTTCATCGTCCGTGACCTTCATGACGGCCATTACAACCCCACAGGGCTTTATCCCTATACGTCTGACACTGTGTTAGTTTTTATATATTACGCGTATAAATGTTTTTTTTTTACCTGTCCCTCTTATCTTTGACATACCTCAGTCCGGCAAATTTTAATCTCATCTAATTCGTATTTATTTAAATGCCTCTTTGTGGATACCGTAAGCTTGCTGAGCAACAAGGAATTTTTTGTTGGATTATAATTTAAAAAAACCGAGACCCAAGGCTTAAAAATGTAGCCCCCAAGTAGGATTTGAATATATTGGGGGCATTAAATGGGCAATACATTTACGTAAAGTTAACAAACGCAGGTGGCAGCTGTACCAGCACACAGTGCATTAGCATGCATGTTTAATAATTTCAATAAATGTAACCCGGCACTTTCTCTGTTTAAAATTTTTGGCAGAAATGTGTGTTTGTAAAAGCTAGCACCGCAAGGGAACGCAATGGTACTAAATCCAAGTCAGATACACAATACACCTTAAGCTGTTATGCTTTTATTGCCAATTTAAAAGTATTGTTTTTTTTGTTGCTGAGTTAAACAACTGCAGCTAGTTCATACGAGACACGCACATTCACGAAGCACCGTGTTCTTATGAGGACGGTCTTGATAACAAATAAAAATAGTGGCCTCTTAAAAACATTTATTTTTTTATTTTACCAGGTAAGGCCCACCGAGCTATATGGATATTTTTCAGAAGCGACCTGGCCACAAATGATAGCTCAACGAAGTGGCTTATCATCACATGGGAATGTATTGCAGCCTAACAATTTTTTTCTAAATGTAGAGGGAAAAATCGGAGGACCCGGAGAAAAATCCACACGACCACGGGGAAGAACATGCAAACTCCAAATATACAGGCGCCTTGGTGGGGATCGAACCCACGACCTCCTGTATATCAGGCGAGGTAGTTAACATTTCAGAACCGTGGCGCTCTTAGGAGCGGCGGATCTAGACACCTCCCAGTGATGGAGCGGCGGTGGTGGGGTTCTCAGAATTTCAAGCCTCATAAACAGGGCCCTATATTAATACAACAACAACAACAAAAAACGACAACGCATACATTCAAGATATTTTCTCTGGCAAATTCGAACAAAATGCAACATTTTGGGGAATGAAGGTGGTGGGGAGGGCGATCGCCCCAATTGCCCCCCCCCCTCCGATTCAGCAGTGGCCGTGTCGACTTGTCACCTCGCTCTCAATCGGATCTCCTTCACTGGGTGAGCTCAAACGCCCCCCCCCCCATCCAAATAACCCCACCACTGCCCCCTCTCTCCTCTGTCATCCTTAATAGAAGGTTTTTTTTGTGTTAAATCGCGTAAATATAAATGTGTCGTATAAGCCCGCCACCACCCGACGCAGCCAATTGGTAAGGTTTGTCACGTGAACAAAACATGCCCAATGCGTTACTAGTACAGCACACTGGCGTGTTGGAGAGTAAACCGACAACTTTTCCTGTTCATCTTCCTCGATTGTCTCCTTTCTCTCCCCCTCTTGCCTCACCCTTCCCTTCTTTACTCTTTGGTTCTTTCGGTAGAGTCACGTAGGTATAAAATATAAAATAAATTGCTGAAGCAATTGTTTATTGCTGTGGCTGTTCCACCTGATGACGGGCACTTGTGATGCGCCCGAAACGTCGTGATTTAATTTATTTAATATTTTCTACCTACGTGACTTTACCGAAAGAACCAAAGAGTATGGATCTCTGCAGTCACGAAAACTTCAAATCTAGACTGAACTTCCCTTCTTTCTTAACTCTTCTTCTTATTTTCCTGAATCAGAGCGAGGAGGTGCAGTAAATTGTGTTCGTCAGTTTGTCGTTTTGGCATCGTCTGCGTACGCCGACGACTTTCTGTGCTCTTTTGTTGTTGTTGAAAATCATAAATAACACAAAAAGTGGAGGCGGGGGGGGGGATGGACGGACACTTTTTGGGGTCTGCGTCAACAGTAGACGAATGGCCGTCCGATGCGCAGGGGCCGGCCGCTGCTCTGTCAATGAAGACCTCGCCACGGCACGCGATTGGATGCTTTCTAGTCGTTTCATAAAAAGGGACAAGGGCCTTTTAAAATCCTTTATATTAAGTTCACTTGCTTGCTTGCTTGCGCGCTTACGACCGTGCAAATCTTTCGGTCGTTTTTTAACCCACTTCCCGTGATCCAATCGAGCTGACATTTTGCACACAGACTCGTTGTGCGTGACAATTTCTTTTCGTGAAAATTTTTTTCCAAAATTTTACACTTTTTAGGAAAATAAAAATTCTATTTAATTACCAATTGCTTAATGGTGGCAGACAATCATCTGACCCATAGGTGGCAGCCATCTCAAGCCAGAGGACGAGAGGACTCTAGCCGCCACGCATATCAAGGATTTATAGTGAAAAACTTTGTTTTTACGGGTAAATTTTTTACATTTCCGCTGAGCCTGTGCCTTCGAGGGGCAGAGCTTCAGCGGTAATTCTGGCATCGCGCGTCACGTGGCAAAGCGAACGGAATTCAAACAGCACCCGAGAGCAAGCGTCAAAGCGGACATCCGTGGGGTTTTCGAGGTTAATTTCCCCTGCCGGCACTTTACGCCGCTTTCTAAAAACCGTTGCAAACAAACTGCCAGATCTTGCAGACCCCCTGGCCGCCCGATCGGGTTGAGAAAGCGCTGCGTGTGGCTACCTGCGTTCGATTGACAACTCAATCGTCCAGGACTGCTTTTTTATCTTCTGTTTGTCGTCCTTCTCCCCCCCCGCCCCCGCCCCCTCCCCACGCGCACCTCCCGATTAGCACAGTTGGCTACGTGCGGTGCGAAAGAAGTTCAACGTGCACACCTCGAGGACCCTGAGGCGAGCGAGGAAGATTGTGGCCGATTCCTCTCACCCTGGACATTCTCTGTTCCAGCTACTCCCATCCGGCAGGAGGCTGCGGTCCATCAGGACCAAAACCTCACGTCATAAAAACAGTTTCTTCCCATCCGCTGTTGACCTCTTCAGCAAGGCCAAGGGCTTCAAATGACTTTTACACTTACTTTAACATTTTATCTACAAAATTACACCTTGCCATATTTACAACATGTTACCCTATTTGTATTTTTGTATTTTAAGATTGTATATTACGGCTAGTTTACATTTTATATTGTATACTTATTCAAAATTGTACATACTTTAGCCGCCTTAGTATTGGTTGGACTTTGTAATTTTGGTATAGACGGACTGTATACCACTTGTTTAAGTTTTGAGATTCCTACATGTTGAATGTATGCCCCTTCCTGCCATAGTAAATTCCTTGTCTGTGCGAACTTTCATGGCGAATAAAACCTTTTCTGATTCTGATTCTGATTCAGCGCCGATTGCTCGGAGATAATCTGGAGCCGAATCACGGCCCAAGCGCCTGCTTGGTTTGATCTCTTCCGCAAGTCACAGCAACGCAATCAACAGAATACGGGCCAACCCTTGATTTTTTTATTTTGTATAAGTTTTGTTTTGTATTATCTTAGGCCTAAAAAATGTCAAGCGGCCAGCAAATAAACAGCGCCGGTGAAAGCCGTAACAGGTAGCAGATATTGATTTTCTCGAATGGAGCAAGGTCACAGGCACTTTGGGAAAAGAGAGCGCGGGGTGGGAATTTCAAAGGCGGGCAGTGCGAGCTAAGAAGCGGAAAGGGAACCGTTTTGGCCCGAGGCCGTTCGTGGTTGAGGATGGTCCAAGATGAGATGGGTAATCGGTGTGCGAAGTTAATGGGAACAGTGACCGTGGTATAAGTGTGAAGATGTTCAAACACCAAATAGATCATCTTTGTTTGCAAGGCATCAAAATAATGCACGCATTGTCTTTGAAAAGCATTGGCCTACACCAGAGGCAGTCTTCTTTATGGCCTTGCCTCAACACTGTTAGACCAGAGAACGCCAAAAGGCGAACATCTCAACGCCTGTTTTATTGCTGGAAAAGGGTAAAACCCTATTCTTAGTTTTCATCATTTTTTGACACTGGCACAAAGGTCCCACACAAAGGTAGCCATGGTTCGTAGCGATAGAAGAGCGATAGGGAAGCGACTGACTGCCGGTGAGTGAGTGTCTCTTCATGGGGTTGGTCAAATGACACACCCACGGTCCAGACATCTAGCAGTGGATAGACACCGGGGGATCACATGTGCACATGCCCTTACACAACAATAATCACGTGAATTCTCATCGTATGGTTAACAACATTTGTTGTAGGTGTATTGTCCATTATATAGGTTTTTTTTTGGGATTAGATTGCGTATCTGTCTCGTTGAATCCGTCACCACCCGACACAGCCCATTAGTAAGGGTTGTCACGTAAACAGAACGTGCCAATTCGTTACTAGTACAGCACACCGGTGTGCTGGAGAGCAAATCCACAACATTTACAATCTGAGTACGACGTTTCGCCAGTATAATTACAACTAGCTGCATCAGGCGACAGTATTGACAGTGCGCAAAATGCTTTCTTACGGTACATATTCAGCACAAATTGTCGTCGTAGAATCATAACATGGCACACGTATTACGCACGGCAGCTGTTAGCTAGCTGCTGATGTTCGCACACTTTAACACGCTGTTTAGTTTTGTATGCCAACACAATCCCCACTTTTAATAACCGACGCCCCCGGTGGTGGCTTTTTTTTTTGGGGGGCATTCAAGACATTGAACTCGTTTTGCGCTTCCAAGTCCAAAGTTTTATGTTCCAGGGCTCATTTTATGGATCTCGAGATAATAGCCAGCGTGAGCACATTAGCAACATCCGTTGGTTGGCTCGTTGTCGGTCGCCAGGGATCCCGTGACACGGCTCTCGTATGACCGGCAAATCATTTACCCGCAGGGTAATTACGAGACCTACGCGGACGTGCCCGCGGGGGCTTCTAGGACACAGACGCCACTTTTTTTATATTTTTTGAGCGTGTGAACGAGTTTTCACAAAGTCTCTTGCGTGTTGTTTTTAGGAACCCGTTTAGTGAACGATGGGTGTGTCTGGCGTCGCCGCAGAGGGACCGCAGACAAGTTGCAAGGCAGCAGCTAGGCCCACGATTTCCCGAGCTCTGCAGTCCTTTGTGTATTAAAATGTTTTCAGCCGATCAATGAGTGTTTGCACACGTGCGAGGGAACAGATGTGTCGCAGGATGTAAGGTCCGCGCAGATGCTGCCATGATTGGAATGGTTAGTGTACAGGACTTCAGGATCCGAATATGTATTTAAACTGGAGGAATCCGATGAGATATGGATGCAATTCAGAGGTCGCCTGTTCGCCTAATGTGACTTCTCCGCCCATTGACCTACGGATGAAAGACGCCTTAGAAATGTAAATTATTATTGTGATTACAAATAGGTACAGAACAGTCCATCGGCTGGACACGTGTGTGGTGGCGTAGAGTGAGGGTGCTTCCTAGACATCTGGCAAGCGTGGAAGAGTAGGCCAAAAAATACCCCCGTAAATGATCTCCCTAGAACTCCCTCTAGTGGAATCTCTTCCGCCAGCAGTGGCACGAGCAAGAAATTACATGGGCTACACCTTTGCCTTCACCTCCTTTGGAAGAGAACACTGGGCTCAATTGGTGCTCTTACCAGATAGGAGCAAAGGTCATCCATCAGCCTCGATATCCCTTCTTATCAGCTGTGTATAGACAGTTCCAGCCAGGTCCTTTGCGTCAGGAGCTCAGTTGCACATCTTGAAATAAATGCAGTGAACGATGCATGCATTGATAATTGGTTCTTTACCCTTCTATCTGGCAACAAAACTGACACCTTTTTACAAGGAGTCATGTTTGCATAGACCGCAATACCTGCAGTCATAATACAAACAAAAGAACATAACTCTGATAATGTGCACTGTCCTTGAAGTTGATTGATCCACACCCGAGACAGCTTTCCTTAGAGCCTAGTCTCATATGGGTTGGACCAGATGACGCCAAAAGGCGCACAACTCAAAGACAATGCACCATCAGAGTATGAGAGCTCGGGGCAAGCATCTACACTATGGGAACCTCATTTGCCAGTAAAAATATGATAATTGGTTCTTTACCCTTCTATCTGGCAACAGATAGAAGGGTAAAGAAAGCTGTCTCGGGTGTGTATCATTCAACTTTAAGGACAGTGCACATTATCAGAGTTATGTTCTTTTGTTTGTGTAATAAACGACTGGACCACGATGTCTGGCTCAGTGTCCTTTATTATTCGGTTCGTGCTGTACACCCACACGGCTGTCTTTACTCTGTAGCTTCTCCACGGTGCTGACTCCAATGTCGGCCCGATCCACAACAGCAGCTCCGCTGCTGTTTCTCTCACACAGCCCCCCTTGGCTGTACTCTTGGCTGCTCTTCTCCCTCCGCAGCTCTCACAGCTTCTTGCTCTCTCTCTCTCCGCAGCTCCTCCTGGCAGCCACACCGCTGCCTCTAACAAGCAGCCCCCTCTCTCTCTCTCTCCGCAGCTCCTCCTGGCAGCCACACCGCTGCCTCTAACACGCAGCCCTCCTGGCTGTCTCCTCCCCAGCTGCACACCACTCCGCAGCTTCCTCTTATCTTCGGGGTTGGCTCCCGATGGCCGTCGGCGCCCCCCCTCTCCACACTTGCCCGCGTGGCCTCACTCTTTTCCGCTCACACCCCGACTGCCTTCCCCTTCCGGTTTACCCGCTTAAAGCCCCGAACCTTCCCCCCACGTCACATGACTCCACCCCCCGTGACGTCACCTCCGGAAGGTCGCTTACGCCCGCATTACATTTGTATTATGACTGCAGGTATTGCGGTCTATGCAAACATGACTCCTTGTAAAAAGGTGTCAGTTTTGTTGCCAGATAGAAGGGTAAAGAACCAATTATCATATTTTTACTGGCAAATGAGGTTCCCATAGTGATGCATGCATTGTTTTTTTTCCATTTCCCCGTGGCATTTTACGACGATGTCTTAAGCACTCGTCAGTGAAACTTCCTTGAAATCTCCCCACTACCCCTTTCCGCCCCCATCATCTCCAATAACAAAACCATACACGGCTCCCAGCAGCTACTGCCTTGTAAAGATGTTCAAATAATGCAAGTCGTAATAATCAAATCTGAAATTCACGAGCAATGGCGTTCAAGGTTGATGGTTGTGTGTGCTTCCTCGGGGAATAGTTGCTGAATGTAATCCGCCTTTAAAATTGGGATAATGTGTTTTAGCAACATTGGGTCCAGTTCTATGTTAACAGTGGTGTCACATTACGTGGCATTACATTTGACTGATGTGAGCATTTGGTTTGAAGGTTAAATTCTATAATTTTCACGTACTGTATAAAAATACATTGGGCAAAAAAATATATAAATTGGATACGCACAGACTAACACTCATTCATATCTTACATAGTTATCCGTATCGCTAAATTATATTAATAGGTTATCAGCACATTAACGTGAAATCTCGCCATGAGCGACATTTTGTTGGTATGGCATTTAAATTAAATATTTTGATGAGTTTAGATTTTTTTATTCGCTTTGTCTTCATTCAATTAAAATTATACTAAATCATCCAGCATTGCTGTAGGGGAAATACGTAACAAGATAAATAAACAGACAATGCGCCTCCAACACAGCTTTGTAACTGAGTTTTGTGTCGAATCAGGGACCCAGTAAATATTCTGTTGGGCTGCCAGATGCTATCAATGTAGCAGTGTTAGTTTCAAACAAGCCTCACTTTGCTGATGAAACTGAAGAGGTTGAAACTTTGTACAGATTGTGCGTGTTTAAATCTCACACCGGAACGTAGATTGGCTGACGGATTTCAAAACCGATCAAATTATTTTATTTTCTTTCAAGCCATACTGGCCAAATGCCGCCTACGCTGAAATGTCACATTTTAAGTGGTGGTAACGGATTAAGATAATTTACCGGGAGGGATTCAATATATTACATGTAAAACATACATTAGTATTAGTTTTTTTAAATATTTATATTTTAAAGAGATTTATTTTTTAAGTGGGGAGATGAACGGAAGTACAGTATGACTATTTAATCAACTGCAACATTATGTTTCACAGCAGCACTTTAATTCGTTTATATATTCTAATGGGTTTGGTTACCGTGTGAGACACACACGGGGCAAAGAGCAAGCAGAGGTTCGAGGCACGTCTCTTGAGAAAGCTGAGTCGCCTTGGTTTGGGAACGATGCTCAAGACCAAGGAAGAGATCATTCAATTAAACGGGGACCTGTGTATGTATGCACGTGTGGTGTACGTATGTTGAAACTTTGTTTGCACCATACGTAGTCAACCGCGCTAATCGGAGGTGCGGGACACGAGCAGGAGAGAGGGAACATATGCACAGACCTGGAAATACTGGTGCCAGGATGATGATGATGATAGCGATGCTGACGATGATGGCAACGAATGATGATGATGATGATGATAATGATGATTATTACTATAATTGGCTGAGAGAACAGACTGAAAAATCCTTCCTCACAACACCGGCAGTACTCTTAAGTGATAAAATAAGGTATATTATGTTCTCGGCCTACAAAAAGTCTAGATCTATGTTAGTGATCGGCTCCGTAAATAGACAATCACGCTGACGACCGTTGCGGTCAATTTGAGTTTCTGCTCTGGCGCCGCTGTCTTTTCCTCTTTCACGGAGGAATTGCCCAGCGTGAACAACAAAATCGTGTCCACTTTACCACGCAGCTTGCACCTGGCTGCAATGGTTTTGAAAGCCCAGGCCGGATTGCTCAACGCCTCCCCCCCCCGTCTCCACCCCCCACCACAACTCTGCGCTCCAGAGAGGAGAGCTCCCTTGTCACACCGCTGCCCGTGTGCTCTTTTGGAAGCTGAGAAAGCAGCGAGTGCTGAGCAGGGACCACTCCTCTCTCACAAAGGGGCCCAACTCCTCCTGTCTCAGCCGGGCCCCCGATTCAGCGTGAATTTAGCAGTTTTAAAAAAAAATCCATCTTTTGATTTAAAGCTTTCGTGACTGCAGGGATTCATCTTCTTGGTTCTTTCGGTAAAGTCACGTAGAATGGAAATAATAAAATAATTAAAATAAAACATAATAAAATAATTCTCACGACGTTTCGCGCACAAAACGCAAGCAGCCGTCCTCAGGTGGAGAACAGGTCTGTCGAGAAGACAGAGTCAGACTCTCTTTCTTCCTTCCTTCCCGCTGTGTAATGTTTGTTGCAGTCGTTAGTCCAGTCGGCGACAGCCTGTAGGGTTTTAGTTGAGTCTCGGTGCTGTGGCTTTCACGTAATTAATTTATCTGAGTTCACTTAACGGCAGTGGTCAAACGTCGAGTCTGGATTTCAGCTCTTGCATGTTTGTGCGAATATTTAGTCCAATGTCATTAGGTCAACATGGGACCGTTCTTTCTTGCCAGTATGATAGAAGAATAGGTAACGCCTATTCAATGAAACTGGGACGTATGTATGCACGTATGGTGTATATATGTATGTTGAACTTCATTCGCACAATACATAGACAAATGGGCTAATCGCAGGTGCGGGACACGAGCAGGAGAGATAACATATGCACAGACTTGGAAATACTGGTGGCAGGATGATTATGATCACGATGACGATAGCAATGCTGACGATGATGACGACGACGATGATGATGACAACGAATTATAGCGATGCTGACGATGATAATGACGACGATGATGATGATGATGACAACGAATGCTGATGATGATTATAATGATGATGATGATTATTACTATAATTCGCTGGGAGCACAGGCTGAAAAATGCTTCCTCACAACTTTCTCGTGCCGGCTGCTCGGGGAAGGAGTTCCGCCAGAGGGAGAGAGTCCCTCCGGAGAGGAGGAGGAGGGGTGCGGGTAGAGAGAAGAAAACAAAGAGACGACGAGAAGAACAAATGGGAAAGAAAGGTGGGTGGGGTGGGGTCTCAAGAAGAAGGAGCGTCAAATCTTGACTTAAAGTTTTCGCGACTGCAGGAATTCATATTCTTGGGTCTTTCGATAAAGTCACGTAGATAGGTTAAAATAAAATAACAAAAAAATACAAAAACGACGTTTCGATCGCAACACAAGCGGTCGTCGTCAGGAAGAAAAAAAAAGACGACCGCTTGTGTCGCGATCGAAACTTCGTAGTTTTTTGTAATTTTTTTGTTATTTTATCTGAACCTATCTACGTGACTTTACCGAAAGACCCAAGACGGACAAAGCCGGGGAAAGCGCTTCAGCGGGACGAGAGGTCGCATGCACGAGAGGTCGCGTAATTCCCTGATCTGCGCCGTTCGGATGCAAGGTAAAACATCGCGGTTGTGTGCTCGAAGATTGTGCCGACTGTCAGCCTTTCTGCGTGACATTTGACTGAGACGAGGAAACTGGGCCCGTGCCGTTGCTGAGCTGGCCAACTGTTTCGGATAACAGAGGCTGATAGTGGATGATGTTAGACCTTGGCACCCAATTACGGAGCGGGGGGGCTTGTGAAATGCGCGCAACATGAAATAACAAACCTCACTCATATGTGAAATTAAATTTGAAAAAAATATATATACGTGCAAAAATAGACCACCCCTGAAAAGTGCATGCCCCTCTAATTGCGTCGATCGGAGGTCGCTTGAAGGTTGTGCGAGGTACATGGACACCCTGGCTCACGTCGGGTGTGTGAACGGTACGACGACGAACATCGAAACGACGTCAATCAAAATGAGTGACAGGGTTAGTAGTATCTTCTTGGTTCTTTCGGTAAAGTCACGTAGAATGGAAATAATAAAATAATAAAAATAAAACATAATAAAATAATTCTCACGACGTTTCGGCCACAACGCAAGCAGCCGTCCTCAGGTGGAGAACAGGTCTGTCGAGGAGACAGAGTCTGAATGACAAGCCCCAGGCTTGGAGCGACTATTTAAGCTGGGATGGAGGGGGCGAAGAGCGCCTTGACTAAAGAATTTGCATATCAAGAGGAATTTAGCATATTTATGGAAATGCAGATATGCGATTAGTACTGCTTGTGAAATGCGTAGGAGGTTTGGCGAGAGGTTTAAAGTCATTATGCCCGTGCATTATGCAAGATTATCAGCATCAAAGGGAGGCGATAGGGGTAGCATTAGTAGTAGTAGTAGTGGCGGTTAGTGGGTAGGCGGTCGAGGCCAAGTCGGAGAGGCGACGGGTAACGCAGGAAAGGCGGACGATGCCGTCGACGAACGTAACGCGTGGGCTTCGAAGCGATGCGAACTCGAGTAGCGGTGTTTCAATAGCAAAGTGACGACACGTCTGCGTCCCATCCGCTCCCGTGGGCCGCTTTCTCACCATGGTGGCCGCACTACGCCGCGCGAGCCTTCGGAGTTGGAGCCTTCATCTCACGACCATTCTGCATCTGGCGGCTCGTGACGAGAAGCCGACACGTGGCACAATGGCAAACGAATTCTCGCGGATGGGCGTACCTCGTGGTCCAGTGGCAGTGCCTTAAGCACCGATGATCCCCCAAGGTCAGGCTGGGCGGCATTCCGAAGGGGAAGACGAAAATCGAGTGAGAGATTGAGTATCGCCTTCCACCCCTTTGCTAGGCGACCTCGATCCCTGCAGTACAGCGGAAGTGGTAGGGCCCATGAGTGGTTCTGAGAACCACAAGGCATGGGGTCCGCGTTTTGTGCCGTGGGTATTGAAACGAGTGTCTCGACGAAACTCAACTCAAAAAATCGTTACAATTTTTACCAGGTTAATGCCCACTGAGCCTATCTAGATCTTCTAGATTTGAAGCTTTCGTGACTGCAAGGATTCATACTCTTAGTTCTTTCGGTAAAGTCACGTAGGTAAAAAGATGAAATTATTTTTATTAATTTTAATTTCATTTTTTACCTACGTGACTTTACCGAAAGAACTAAGAGTACCTATCTAGATCTTTTTATTGTTCAGAAGCGGCCTGCCCATCGCAAATGATGGCTCAAAGAAGTGGCGTCATCGTCGCGTGGAAATTTTGAGCATCCAAATACTCTCAACGCGTGATGTCGATTCTAAATGTGGAGGGGAGAAACCGGAGGGCCCGGAGAAAAATCCACGCGACCACGGAAACTCCAAATATACAGCAGGAGTCGGGATCGAACCCACGGCCTCCTGTATACCAGGCGAGAGAGTTAACATATCCTGGCCACCGTGATGATGATGACGATGATGAGAGATGCAAACTGCAAATATACAGCAGGCGTCAGGGGTCGAACCCACAACCTCCTGTATACCAGGCGAGGGAGTTAACATCTCCTAGCCACCGTGATGATGATGAGACATGCAAACTCCAAATATACAGCAGCAGGCGTCAGGGGTCGGGGTCGGGATCGAACCCACGACCTCCTGCATACCAAGCGAGGGAGTTAACATCTCCAAGCCATCGTGATGATGATGATGAGAGATGCACACTCCAAATATACAGCAGCAGGCGTTAGGGGTCAGGATCGAACCCACGACCTCCTGCACACCAGGCGAGGGAGTTAACATCTCCTAGCCACCGTGATGATGACGATGATGAGAGATGCAAACTGCAAATATACAGCAGGCGTCAGGGGTCGGGATCGAACCCACGACCTCCTGCGTACCAGGCGAGGGAGTTAACATCTCCTAGCCATCGTGATGATGATGATGAGAGATGCAAACTCCAAATAAACAGCAGCAGGCGTCAGGGGTCGGGATCGAACCCACGACCTCCTGCGTACCAGGCGAGGGAGTTAACATCTCCTAGCCATCGTGATGATGATGATGAAAGATGCACACTTCAAATATACAGCAGCAGGCGTTAGGGGTCGGGATCGAACCCACGACCTCCTGCACACCAGGCGAGGGAGTTAACATCTCCTAGCCACCGTGATGATGATGATGAGAGATGCAAACTCCAAATAAACAGCAGCAGGCGTTAGGGGTCAGGATCGAACCCACGACCTCCTGCATACCAGGCGAGGGAGTTAACATCTCCTAGCCACCGTGATGATGGTGATGAGAGATGCACACTCCAAATATACAGCAGCAGGCGTTAGGGGTCAGGATCGAACCCACGGCCTCCTGCGTACCAGGCGAGGGAGTTGATATCTCCACGGTGGGAATGGTGCGTCCAGAGCAAGGATCCATCCCACCCGTGCGTGGCGAACTGAACGTCCCCAGCACATTAAAAGCATCGTTTAAGCTACAGTAAAATAAATAAGTGAGAAAATCTATACAATTTATGACGCGCCTCGCATGCTGCGTCAAATTAAACACGACAGCTCCATTAATCACCGAACCGGCGATCATAAAAGCGTTGTAATGCGTTAAGGCGCAAGCAACTGCACACGTGTATAGCATTAAAAACAAACGTGTGTCTCCATTCCCCGTATAGCTGCCCAGACTGTTGGGGCAAGTGCTTCTGTTCGTGAGCACCCGGCACAATGAAGCGGACACTTTGGCCAACACTACACCTGGCTACATTTGTCTCCTCGGTGCTGATGTTTATGCACTGCACCCGACACTCGCATATGTATGTCGAACTTCTGAACTTCTTTCGCACCGTACTCATCCAACCCTGCTCATCGGAGGTGCGGGGGAGGGACAATAAACTGAACGCAAAAAAAGCAGTTCTAAAAAAAGTGACACGTACGTACAGTATGTTTGTTGAGGATACTGTACGTACGTGTATGGGGAGTTGACCTCGGGGTGATTCCCGTGACCTTCGATGCTCCCCGCTGTTAACCGTGGCAGGTACATCGCACGCATGTACTTTCGGTGAAGTCACTGAGGACTGCTGCTTGCGTTGTGACCGAAACGTCGTGAGAATTATTTTATAATGTTTTATTTGTATTATTTCATTACTTCCCTTCTACGTGACTTTACCGAAAGAACCAAGAAGACGCACGCAGGTAGCTGAGGTTCGTCGCGCGGTCCACAGACGACGACACGACCGCTCCCTCGTGCGCGCGCGCAAGGCACGTGCACCTGCAGGGCTTGAGTCATCCAACTGATGGATTGGGAGAGGGGGGGCCTCTTCCACTTCTGCTGCGCGTCGTGAGGGTCGTTCAGCCATACTTCACCACGCTGGTGAGTGCGCGTTTGTTCACGGGAAACTTTGGGTGTGCGTATGTCACGGAAAATCGCTACTCGTTATTGTTATTATTATTATTTTTTGCACGGTGCAGTCTAACTGAGCTCATTTTCGTATTGCCAGGTAAAAACCCACAGATCTACGAGCTCAATTTTCTGAGGCGACCTGGCCACAAATGATAGCTCGTCCGAGTGTCCTGTATCATCACGAGTGGGACATTTATATGAGCAGCCATATACTCTAAACGCGTCTTGACTCTAAGTGTGGACGGGCAAGAGGGGGGGGGGTGGCAGGAGGCGTGGGGGACAACCCGGAGCGACCCGCTGAAACATCCGCGCAAACAAAAATACAGCCATCGGCAGGGATCGAACCCACGACATCCTTGCGTCCCCGGCGTGGCGAGAGGCGATTGAACGCGAGCCATTTGCTTCCCGCATTACCTACGAACACGATTAGAATTTTTGCGGTAATTTGCTAATTGCACAGACAAGGTGACCCTGCCAAGTCTCAAGTCTGACCATTGATGGCCGGTCTCGTCAGCTTACGCCGTGAGCTTCCATCACAACTTGCGTTCCCACGTCACCATCATCACCATCCACATCGCCGTGACCGTCACTTTTATTTTTTTCCCCATTGCATGGTGTCACGTTGCTCGTGCTGGCACAGAGACACGTGCGAGACGAAGCAGCCACAGCCAGACGGGACCGAGGACTCGCGGTGATTCATTTGCGAGCCCGTGGGTGTGACACACGCGAAGGACGGGGAGATGTTAACGAAGCTCTGCAGCTAAATGTTTTTTACAGCCAGCTGGGAAAAATCCATGTAATTGTCGCCAGCACTATAAAGGATTCACAATGGGGCGATGTTTTAGTACAGTAATTGCTTTCAGAGCCCCCCTCCTGCCTGTGTTTATATATATAACGGAACGCGATTGCGACTAAAAATGATGACCCCCGTGCGTTACGTAACATCGTCTGGCAGAGAACGACAATGGCTCAAGGAGCGCACGTAGTGCGTGCGTTGTTAATTTTGCTAACCGTCAACATGCGCAGGAGGTGTTTGAAGGCGGCGGCTCGGGCTTGAGTCTATGAAAAGATCGAATCCGTAAACAAAACAACAAACCCACTTCTCAAAACATTTGTCGCGGAGTGCATCGTGCTTGCTTTGGTAACAACGCTGCCAACGTAGCAGCAGCAGCATCGGCATCATCATCACCGTTCTCTAGGAGGGAAATGCCACGCAGCGTATCCCCGTGCAAATTGCCCTCCGTGGCAACTTGCACACAGAAGTCCACGTTATACTGGTAGGAACCTCCTGGTTACACCAGCCCACAGGGGATTATTGTGTCCGTCCGTTCGTCGTGCAGGGAGGGGCTGGGTGGGGAGGGTGGAGAGGGAGGGGTGGGGCTGGGTGGGGAGGGGCTGGTCACCCCGTGGTGCCCTTATAAAACTCAACGTTTAACCTACTCACGCCGGCTTGTGCCCGCCCTCACAGTCGGGCATATTTGCGAAATACACCACGCCGCCGTTGACCCTGCAGGCCATTGACCGAGCAACCCAACGTTCCTACAAGCTCCCTCCGCAGGAATGTGTTGAGGTCGCACTCATTAACACGCACGCACAGTGCTTCGCAGCACATGAACAACCACGACACCTCGCTGATCTCGTCCAGGAGCATCGACGACCACAACAAGTCTGGTCGCCCACGCAGCAGCAGCAGCAGCGGCGGCGACTTTTGGCTGCTGGGACATCGAACAAAGGCGGCGGCCACCGCATCGCGCGGCGCTTTCTGATTCGCTTCTGCGGCCGTCTGGAACGCTCTTCCTGCCGATATTAGGAAGCCGCTGGAGCTGGGCACTTTTAAATCATCATCATCGAGATTTACAAAGTCGTTTCTTTAGAAATACTTCTTGTGCTTCGTCTGTCCTCCTTCGCCCCGCCACCTCCCGATTGGCGCGGTTTGGCGACGTACGGTGCGAAAGACGTTCAATGTACAAAGACAAAGACCCCCCGTATAGCCTTAACAGACTGTAGGGACAAGTGCTGTTAGCGAGCATCTATAAAGGCCGGCACGGCACACGAGATGGTGGGTGGCCAACACCACGCCCGGCCGCTTTTGTCTCCCAAGTGACGATGTTTCTACACCGCACCAGGTACTCATTTGAGGCTGAGTCGACCTAGGGAAAGGCTCAGGATCGGTTCAGATAATCGCCACCGGTGTTGGCCGTGAACGGGAATTGAACCCGGGTCGCCAGGTTCGTAGCGCATCGCGGTAACCGCTACACCACCGCTCCAAAGACAAAGCTCCCCCGTATAGCCTTAAGACTACCGCTCCACACACTTACACACACACATGAATCGAACCCGGGTCGCCACGTTTGTCGATGGTCTTCAGCGGCGAGCGCCGAGACAGGAGCGGTTGTCGGTGAATCAGCCGCAGAGAAGCCGCCACGTGCTCGGGCTTCGCCCATCAACAGACGCCGTCGCCGCTGCCTTCGCCGAGGTCTTTGCACACAATAAAAAAAAACAAAATGTGGCAACCGTTCGTACTGATGCAAGCGCTGCAGCGCGTGGATTAACGGCGCCACGGATGTCCAGAGGGATCGCAGTGCAGGTGACAGCGGCGCGTGCGGTCGCACTCATCACCTGAGAGACTGGGTCACGTGCCCCGTGCATCTCTTTGCAACAATTTCACTTTATTGGACGAGTTCCACTGGCTGGCTGGAGTGCGGTTGACAAAAAAAAACAATGAATGAGCCCAGCTGTTAAGCACAGGCCCCGAAGGCCTAACACGCCAAGCGGACAGCAACAAGCAGCGCTGTCTGTATAATACACGAGGTTTGTTATAGATAAAAGTTGACGTGTTTATTGAATGGAGCACGGATATTATACGAGCTTGTGAAATCAGATGATAGTAGGGAATTCCAAAGTTGAGCGGTGCGAGGGAAGAAGCAGATAAGAGAAGTGTTGTTACCTGCGGTGTCGTGAGTGAGTTTGGGTATGAGTTGGTGAGTGGGTGCGTGTGTGTGTCACTGTGCCCTGCAGTTTAGTGAGTGAGTTAGGGTGTGAGCTGGTCAGTGAGTGAGTGTGTGACTGTGACCTGCAGTGTGGTGAGTGAGTTAGGGTGTGAGTGGGTGAGGGAGTGTGTCGTTGTGACCTGCAGTGTGGTGAGTGAGTTAGGATGTGAGTGGGTGAGGGAGTATGTCGTTGTGACCTGCAGTGTGCTGGTTAAACACAGTGTAAATAATAATAATACAAATGTCAATCTGGTACACTAAGTCCCCATGGGTGAAATAATCAATTAATTAAGTTCACAGTAATAACGCCCTTGTAATCGTTATTCACAGCTTGTCACAACGGCTCTCATGACCAATATCATCCATAATACAAGTTCTTGTGGGTTAGATCGCGGAAATATTTACACGATCTAACCCAAAAAAACTGTATTATGGATTATTTACAGCTGTTTGCCAATCCTCCACTGGATGAAGGGCCTATCCACACCATATCAGTCATGGGGGATATTTGACCATACTTCACCTTAATGGTGAGTGCGGGTTAATATAACAGGGGGCAGGACTGGTTCAGATAACGCAGCTGATGTAAGCCGAGGCCGATAATTTAACGCGGTTCGCCAGGTTAATGGCACGGTGCTCCTTGGCATCGCATCGCCGCTATCCCATCATGCAATCCATATACACGAGATGAAAATTATTTCTGGAACTTTGGAAAGCGACAAACGCTGACCTCACAATATCTGTGCTGTACTTCACTAGGTTTTGTTGGCCCTGATGGATGTTTATCCGTCAAGGCCTCCTGCCCTTCATTCACAGTATGCCAGCGTCTTTTTTTCTGCAGTGCCCAGAAAATAATAATCATCTTGGGTTTGAGTTCACGCCGATACTCATTTACATGAGTACGGGGAGGTGGGTGAGCGGTGGCACTGTGGGTTAGCACGTTGCGCTCTGAACGCGGTGCCCCGAGTTTGATTCCTGGTCACGGCAAACATCGGTGATATTTGAATTGGTGCGGGCCCCCACCAAATATCACCAATCCGCAAACTCACTGACCAGCCTCGGTGAAGTATGGTCACGCGACCCCCGTGACCGACACGGCGTGGGTAGGTGGGCGATTATCCAGCGGTGGAATGACAACACGAGTTGTAAGTCAACTAAGTGCAAACGAAAAGCGACACAGCTACAATAGCAGAGTGCAAATATAATAGCCGTGCAAATTAGAACGTCAAGGCTTCCTTGAGCTGAATTCGAATGGAAACCCGCTGAGCACTAAAAGGCGTTCTTCCGATAGCTCAACACACAATGGAGCAATATCCCCCTACAAGCCACCGACTGATATGAATGTTGTTCGCCGCGGATATCTGCCATTAATTGTGGCAGATAACATAACATTTAATTCAACAGAAATGTACGGGCAGCGATATCGAACACCCCCGTGTAAAATTGCAACACAATTACCGCGCTGGCAAAAAAAAAACTTTCGCTGCATGCATAATTTGTTGAGCCCACAGTCTAAATCGCTCGCCCGGTTGTGAGGTCTCCTCTTTTCATTTTGGAGTCGCCCAGGCACACGAAGCTCGCCGCAGTCAGCGCATCACATGCGCGCATCTCATTCTTCGTCACCACCATCATCATCACCAGAACTATTAGGGATATTTTTTTATTTTAACCAGGTAAGGCCCATTGAGCCTCTTTTGCAGCAGCTACCTGGCTATCAACGAAGTGGCTTATCACGTGGAAACTTATAGCAGCCAAATATTCTTCTTGGTTCTTTCGGTAAAGTCAGGTAGAAGGGAAATAATAAAATAATAATAATAAAACATAATAAAATAATTCTCACGATGTTTCGGCCACAACGCAAGCAGCCGTCCTCAGGTGAAGAACATGTCTGTCGGAAAGACAGTGTCTGAAATTAAAAATAAACATAATAAAATAATTCTCACGACGTTTCGGCCACAACGCAAGCAGCCATCAGGTGAAGAACAGGTCTGTCGGAAAGACAGTGTCTGAAGAACAGGTCTGTCGGAAAAACAGTGTTTGAATTTCAGACACTGCCTTTCCGACAGACCTGTTCTTCACCTGAGGACGGCTGCTTGCGTTGTGGCCGAAACGTCGTGAGAATTATTTTATTATGTTTTATTTTT
The DNA here is from genome assembly GCF_964198595.1 of Lampetra fluviatilis. Taxonomy (NCBI): domain Eukaryota; kingdom Metazoa; phylum Chordata; class Hyperoartia; order Petromyzontiformes; family Petromyzontidae; genus Lampetra; species Lampetra fluviatilis. Next base: position 12,063,068 of record NC_136288.1, read on the forward strand.
ATTATTTTATTATTTCCCTTCTACGTGACTTTACCGAAAGAACCAAGAAGATGAATCCCTGCAGTCACGAAAGCTTTAAATCGAAATTCAGCCAAATACTCTAAACGTATGTTGCATAATTCTCCCATCCTGCGGTATAATGGTGAGGTACTAAACTAAACGAATCTTTTTTGCCAGGTAAGGTCCAGTGAGCTATATAACTATTTTTCAGGAGCGAAATGTATCGCGGCCAAATGCTCCAAATGCACGTTGATTCTAAATGTGGAGGGAACACCCCGAGGACCCGGAACAAAAATCCACGCGACCACGGGAAGAACATGCAAACTCAGAATACACATGTTTAATGTCAACGATTCAGAGACAGAGTTTCTAGGAGGCACTTTCTTTATTAACCACAACTTCCACGGTCTCGTCCGCACACTCTCCACAGTAGCTCGGCCTGGCCTCTACACAACACCAGCCGTCTCGTTTAACACATCGGCTCTCGCGACCAATATCATCCATAATAGAGTTTTTTGGGGTTAGACTGCGCAGACTGAGATAGCCAACTACTCTCCTTCGTAGCGCAATATCTAGCGGAGACGTTTAGCGACGACAGTGACGAGACGATAGCGACGACGAGATGAGTTCACTCCCAGAACCGGCAACCCTGAGCCCCTCGCTCTCGGCTCCTTTTATGCTCCCAGCGCGGCCTGGCTCCGCCCTGACCGCGCCTCCCTTCTCGAACCCGCTAGCAGGTTCCAGGGGCCTCCAGATGGGGTCCTCCCGGACCCTTGCCCCGGTTCCTCCGCTCTGCCCACCCCAGTTGCCGCTGCTGTCCACCAGCCGGCGCTATTACACTGCACGTGCGTCAGGGTCGCGATCGAACCCACGAACTTCTGTATAACAAAGCGAGGTAGTTAGCATCTCGCCACCGCAGAATATCGCTGGCTTCTATCTTCTGCGGTGGCTTTGATCTTCTGCGAAGCTTAGGGGCAACAGCCCTAAACCTTGCAAACAATGGCAGCAGCAGATGCACAAATGGAACTTTTTTTTTAAAATCTCCGGTCACCGTGCTAATGTGGTCACCCAGAACAGATCACGGCACATAGAACGGAAGACTCAATGCCCTAATCAAAGATACGAAAAAGGCATCATTAGAGCAATACACTCCGCTACCCCTGACGCAATTATCTGGTGCAACCACCTCAATGTCAAATTGTAGTTGTTGCTCTACAGCAACATAGGCCAAAGGAAGAAGATCAGCAGCCGATCCACTTCTGAGTGAAAACCTCTATCAAGGCGGGGTCCTCGATTACCGCACAGTTTGTTGTATCTAACACTGGTCAACACACTTTTTCTGGCATAAGGTGCTGATTCCAAGTCTGGCATCAGTTTTTGTCTATCACATCAGGTTTTTAAGATATCAAATATTGCATTTTCAATAAAAACTGCAGAGGAAAAATAGTAAATAAATGTGGATATCTACATAAAATGATATTATAAACACACTATCCTAAAAATACAGCACCATATTTTAACACTAAAGCAGTCACTGACTCGCAACAACTTGCAATCATAAGTGACAGAGTTAATTTCAGGTAAAATCATTGAAAATGGGGTATGCCGATAGCATAAAAATGAGATGTGATAGAGCAAATCTGAGATCAGATTTGGAATCAGCACCCTGAAATTAGTCTAAAACAGCTGCAAAAGTCCAGGCCAGATTTTTTTTTTTGTTGACCAGTGTAATTAGACCCAATTTAAGTTGTCGATCTGTAAAAAAAAAATGTCACATTTTTTTAACGTCGGTCAAGTCAACGAGATGTGAATGATTAAGTGACGAGCTGGACACTAAAAGCTGTAATTTAATAACATTGTTTGAATCGCAAAACTCGTTTTTAGTTTTGCCAATGAAGGTCATCATCCAAGGGTTTTGATTCAACACTCACGTTGCGAGAGCACTGCCGAGAATCTATCATCATCTAAGTGCACTCGCACGTCAAACTATTGGGGGGGGGGCGGGAGTAGAAAATCACACGGTGACGACAACGTATTGCCCCCTCCGAGATTATATAGTTTTCTTTAACATCTTTTAGTGTTCGCGGGGGTTTTTGTTACTTACTTGCACTTTCACAACATCGGACGGCGGAGGCTGGCGGCGGCGTGCAACTCACGAAGCGGCTCATGAGGATGCACGGCGATCGGGCGGTGGCCACCCACCCCATGACCCCACATCGCCGCTTGCCAGTGGCGGGCAACGCTGGGCACAAGCACGGAAAGCGGAAAAAAGAAACATCTTAAGGCCCCCCCCACCACACTCAGCTTAAAAGGACGCCCTGGATTCACTAAAATAGCGTCGCGACCAAGGGGCGGGAGGGGGGGGTCAGTAAGAGTCGGCGCAAATTGAAAATCCTAACTAACGGGACAGTATAATTAATGTGCAAAAAAATATATAATAACAATTATGATGCGTCTCATCTATGTCTGGTCCTACGTCTTTCTTCTCTCTCTCTTTCTCTCTTGTCTCACTACATCCGTTTTCGTTGTCTACCAATGTTTACTTTTGCTCAACATCGTCTGTATGCAACGACAACAGCTTACATCCATAATGAAGGGTTTATTGGGTTTAGATCGCGTAAGTATAAATGTGTCGTAACCCTCCACCACCCGACACAGCCAATCAGTAAGGGATTTCTAGATTTAAAGCTTTCGTGACTGCAAGGAGTAATACTCTTTGTTTTTTTCGGTAAAGTCACGTAGGCAAAAAATAAAATAAAATAAATGAAAGCAACTAGATTAAATCACGACGTTTCGGAGGAAACACAAGCTTCAGTCTTCAGGTGGAACCGTTACAGCCATTTATTGTATTTTATTTTTTACCTACGTGACCTTAGGCGAAAAATCACCTGAGGACGGCTGCTTGCGTTGTGGCCGAAACGTCGTGATAATTATTTTATTATGTTTTATTTTTATTATTTTATTATTTCCCTTCTACGTGACTTTACCGAAAGAACCAAGAAGATGAATCCCTGCAGTCACGAAAGCTTTAAATCGAAATATGAATAATATTGTTCGCGAAAGCCTGCGACGTGTTCAGCTTCCAACCATGACATCGCCCGGAGTGTGTACAGACGTCTCAGATTGCGCAATTACAAAAGGCGTGGGGGAGCAGAGGTGGGGGGGGGGTGACCGAGCAAGGGAAGGAGAGAAAAGCAATGAAGGGCGGGGGGGGTGTCCAGAAAGCACGGAGTAGAAAATTGAAAGCTGAGAGAGGGGGGCCAGGTGTAAGTTGTCTGAGTGGGGGGGGGTCCAGTGGGTGGGCTGTGTAGTGCCTATCCATTTTTATAATTATTCTTGGTTCTTTCGGTAAAGTCACGTAGAAGGGAAGCAATAAAATAATACAAATAAAACATAATAAAATAATTCTCACGACGTTTCGGCCACAACGCAAGCAGCCGTCCTCAGGTGAAGACCAGGTCTGTCGGGGAGACAGCGTCTGAATGAAACAGCACCACCAAGCGTGGTGGTGAATTATTTTATAATGTTTTATTTTTATTATTTAATTACTTCCCTTCTACGTGACTTTACCGAAAGAACCAAGAAGATGAATCCCTGCAGTCACGAAAGCTTTAAATCGAAATATTGAAATTGGTTGGGGTGGTGTTTTCTACTCGGGCCCCCCCCCCCCCCAATGGCTGAGCACCTCCGCTGAGTAAGAGTCGGGGAGATCATTCAAATCCTCGGGGCGGATTGTCTGCATGGTTGAACATCGGCCCTTTTTTGTTTCCACGTGAGCGCGTTTTGATGGCGGCGTAAGCTTACCGGCACGATGTCTGTCACGGTAACCGTGAAAAATGCTTTGTCAGCATGACGTGCGGACTTTAGTTCCCCCACCGCCCCCCCCCCCCAGTCAGACAGGTGAATAAAGTGGAGTCGATAGGGACCATCACGATTTAAAGCTTTCGTGACTGCAGGGATTCATCTTCTTGGTTCTTTCGGTAAAGTCACGTAGAAGGGAAGTAATAAATAATAAAGATAAAACATAATAATATAATAAAATAAAATTATAGAATAATATAATGTATTATGTTTTATTTTTATTATTTTATTACTTCCCTTCTACGTGACTTTACCGAAAGAACCAAGAAGAAGAGGGACCATCACGTCGGCTTCGGGCTGCTGCGTAGCTATCCGTCGTGCAGGCAGCACAACCGTACTTGGGGCTGGGCTACTTTATGCCGGTGGAATCCGATGAGCTGCAAAGCTTTTTTTCACAGACTTCACCATCGTTTCACAGACGTCCAGTGGTTTCACAAATTTGGACAGGTAGGGCCCCCCCCTCCCTCCACCCTCGCCCCCCCCCACCAACACATTTCATTAATCGCATCATGACCCCCGTGCCAACCGCGCCAGCGACTCAGCGCATATTAACACATTCCTGTGGAGGGAGCTGGTAGGAACGTTGGGTTGCTCGGTCAATGGCCAGGGTCAACGGCGGCGTGGTGTATTCCGCAAATATGGCCGACTGTGAGGGCGGGCACAAGCCGGCGTGAGTAGGTGAAACGTTGAGTTTTATAAGGGCACCATGGGGTGACCAGCCCCTCCCCACCCAGCCCCACCCCTCCCACTCCCCACCCAGCCCCACCCTCCCCACCCAGCCCCTCCCCACCCTCCCCACCCAGCCCCTCTCTACCCTCCCCTCCCCACCCAGCCCCACCCTCCCCACCCAGCCCCTCCCTACCCTCCTCTCCCCACCCAGCCCCTCCCTCCCCACCCAGCCCATCCCTGCACGACGGACGGACGGACACAATAATCCCCTGTGGGCTGGTGTAACCAGGAGGTTCTTACCAGTATAACTCTACACATACTGTATATTATATACCCAATATTCCAAACTACAAATATGTGCACGGTATTTCGCATTCGTACGTGATGAAACATTGCGGCACGATACATTAAAGCAATACATCTAACGTGTGGTTATCTAAAGCTAATTATGTTATGCAAGTGTAATAAAGTCTTGTGTGTTGTGAGTATTTGTGGATGTGTGCCTGCTATGGAACCGAAAATATAAAATGGACAATGCAGGTTTTAATTTTCATGAGCAAAATAAGAAAAATAACAAACATTTAAATCACACATTTTTACATATGTAAGAAATTAAACAAAATAATTTACCAAAATATTATTACAAAAATACACATTTAAACTTAGCGCGAATTTAGGGTGAGCGTATTAATCATACTCATTGCAATTAATGTGAAAATAATACGGTGATGATTGCACCACTGAGCAAGCATCACAAAGTTTTAACACATTTTAATGGTTTTAAAAGGGGAAAAATGCAATCATAGCAGCCACCAACAGATTCTCGCATTTATAACAGCACTCAATGCTCAGTTTAAAACAATAATAATGAAGTGTTATTGTAACATTTTTTTCGGCAATCTTCTATGCATATGCTCAACGAAGTGGAAAAAGTGGTACGTCTGTCTGTCCGTCTGTCTGTACAGGCGGGGGGGGGGGGTCACGATAACTCTCATAAATACGATCCAATATCAACAAAACTTGCTATTAGGAACCTGCCCTCTTGGAAACTGGTCAAATTAATCGTAAGAATTCCCCAAAACATGGACATTGAAGAAACTCCAAAAATAAACTACAGACACAAAGGACAATTTGCCAAATGAAATACTTCCGAAGACAAATGCGTGTTGGAATGCATTGCAGAATCTATGCGTGCGCGTGCTTTTTCTTACCCGAGTTTTTGTTTTAATTTTGGTCGATGGCACACGTGGTGTGGCTCGGAAACGCGCTGGCACAGTCACTGCAGACTGTGTCGTCGTCTTCGTGCCAGAAGCCCGAGGTAGGGGGCCGTGTATTGGATCAGAGTTTTATTGCCCAAAAAAAATATCCTCAGGCGATGCGAGACCATTAAAAGCATTTCAGGATTTATCTGCTGCATCCAATGAACACTGCACACAATGTAATATGAAATGGCATTTTTTTCGTTCTTTCAGATTCGCGTCCCCATGCTGTTGTTATGCTTAGTACCAAGATGTTTAAATTAATTTTCATACACATTAAGCAAATTAATTTGCAGCGTCACTTAGGAGTTAATAAAAGGCTCGCTCCGATCCAATATTTAAAGAGTCCCGCAGGGCACAGGACAAGGTTATTTTTTCATAAAGGAGGCTTTTATCAAATATTTTTTGCTGCTATTAATATTTATGCAATATTGAGATTATTTCAATAAATTATGGTATATCAAATTGTACCAATGGCGATAGAGTGTCATTGTAAAAGATGCCACCTAAGATAGAATGTTTTAATTATTAAATCATGATCAAATTTCGATTTAAAGCTTTCGTTACTGCAGGGATTCATCTTCTTGGTTCTTTCGGTAAAGTCACGTAGAATGGAAATAATAAAATAATAAAAATAAAACATAATAAAATAATTCTCACGACGTTTCGGCCACAACGCAAACAGCCGTCCTCAGGTGGAAAATTAATTAATTTGCAGAGACATTCAGACTCTGTCTTCTCGACAGACCTGTTCTTCACCTGAGGACGGCTGCTTGCGTTATGGCCGAAACATCGTGAGAAATATTTTATTATGTTTTTATTTTTTTATTTTTTTATTTCCATTTTACGTGACTTTACCGAAAGAACCAAGAAAAAGGCTCACAATTAACGTGTTGTTTTTAATATATATGCGCCATAGCGGCGACATCTTAACTCCCTCGCTTCGTATACGGAAGTTCGTGGGTTCGATCCCAACCCTAACACCAGTATATCTAGATTTGAAGCTTTCGTGACTGCAAGGATTCATATTCTTAGGTTTTTTCGGAGGCAACACAAGCTTCCGTCTTTAGGTGGAACCTGAAGACGGAAGCTTGTGTTGCCTCCGAAACGTCGTGATTTTTATTTTATTTTACTTTTATTAATTTTAATGTTTTACCTACGTGACTTTATCGGAAAAAACCTAAGAATAGTTTATATAGAGTTTGCATGTTCTCCCCCGTGGTCGTGTGGAAATTTCTCCAGGTCTTCCCTCCATATTTAGAAACATGCGTTTAGAGTATTTGGTTGCTATACATTTACACATGATGAGCCATTTTCGTTGAGGTATCATTTATGGCCTAGTCGCTTGTGAAAAAGAGCTACGTAGCTCAGTGGGCCTGAAGCGGTAAAATTAAAAAGTGATAATGATATCGGAGAGTAAATTACTTCATCCATCGATGAAATTGGCTGGAATTTTACATTCTCATCCAATTTAGAAAAAGTCAAAGTAATTTTCTCTTTTTTTTTAAAAGCATCGAGTCAATAGTGATCATCTCCCGTTTACAGCTCTGTGGAGCCAGGATCAGAAATGCCATAATCCTTTGGCAGGGGCGATTCTGTCCACGAGACAGGCGTGAGCCACTCCCTATAACGTAGTACTGATTTTTATCAACCCTTGGAGGGATGATGGTCTGAGTCAACCCCCAAACAGGATTTGAACGTTCCGAACGCAAGCCGCTCGCTGTGCCGAGGAAACCACCCCGGCCGAAAAATTTACAATCCTCCGCATTCAGTCAGAGCTGCGATATTCGAACGCGCAGAGCTTACCGTTGGCGAGCACGCATTAATAATTAATAATCCATTTCCATTTCGTCCCGTGAGGGTTTGGGCGCATTGTTAAAAGGCGTAGATCACAGTCAGCTGCAGCTACACGACGACAATTTGAAGGGGCTCCGAGTCTGCCGCCTCGTGTCTTTCGCAGCTTCACATGGTACCCGAGGAATGTCAAACACCGACTCGCTATATCTATCTCATCCTCCTCCTGTGTCGCTGAGGCTCCCGCTTGATATTATGCAGCTCCATCTAATCTCGAATCGTCCCTGCCGCTGTTTTAAACGTGAAGACTCGACTCTCTGTGTCTGGCTCGCACCACGTGATTTTGTGACTCGTGCCAACGATTCACTCGGTCGAATTATTTCAATAGCCACAGATACGCAAACCGACAAAGGACCCCCCCCCCCGTATACCGTTCAGTTTTCAGTTTTATTTATTAGGTATAGTCCTGTGAGCCATTCGGCTCTTGAATCGGGTACATCCGCAACAAACAAAAAAAACACGAACAAGAAAAGATCTTAAAGTGACTATGCACAAACAGAAAAATCCAGGAGAAAACTGCGAAGTCTTCCAGAAGGAAAAAGCACCGTACATGGTGGTGGTAACAGACTAGGTGGCACCAACACCACACCCGACCGCCTTTGTCTCCCCAGTGGCAATGCTGTACACATCGCACCGATTACTCAATTGAGGCTAAGTCGACCTAGGGGAGGCCGAGGAGCAGTTCAGACATTTGTCACCGATGTTGGCGTGAGCGGGAATCGAGCTCGGGTCGCCGGGTTCGGAGCGTACTGCGCTAACCGCTACGCTAACACTCCTCACACGTACAAAATATAGACAAAGATTCCCCGTGTAGCCTTAACAAAATGTTGGAGCAAGTGTTGTTAGCGAGCACCTATGAAGGCCGGCACGGCACACGAGGTTGGTGGGTGGCCAACACCACGCCTGGCCGCCTTTTTCTCCCTAGTGACGATGTTTACACATCGCACCAGGTATTTATTTGAGGCTGAGTCGACCTAGGAGAGGCCCATGACCGGTTCAAATAATCGTCACTGGTGTTGGCCGTGAGCGGGAATCGAACCCGGGTCGCCAGGTTCGTAGCGCATCGCGGTAACCGCTACACCACCGCTCCAAAGACAAAACAAAGATCCCCGTATAGCCTTAAGACTTCTAGATTTGAAGCTTTCGTGACTGCAATGAAGCCTTAAGACTACCATTCCACACACTTACACACACACATGCATACGTGAGCAGGCCATCCACCGTTTATTGTATGTTTAAATCATCTTGCTGATTGCTCCCCTCTTATTATGCATCGAGCTGTAATGCCGGCGAAGAGAGTAGAATATACCTTTGTATTTTGAAACGACAGGAGTACATTGGCATGAGAAACTCAACACAGTCGCCAATAACAGTGGGACTTATGTAACAGGCGACATAATAGGCGGAGTTTCGAGCAATGGATCTTTTTCATAGCACATAAATGGCAATGCTGGCATGTGAGCTTATCTATTCGTAACGATTCTTGCGGAAATTTTAAAAACCTTTCACGTGGAAAACATGTTTTAAATTAAAATTGTATTAGCTCCCATTGTGTGTCGTGTGGTCTCCAACTCGTATCATCCACTGTGCCTCTCTGGATTCTCTCTATGTGCTCTGAAGAAGAGCCAATTCCCAAAACGCCATGCTATTATATATATATTCTTTCATTTAAAAGCCACAGTTTTATTGACGGATGTGTTGAGTTTTCCATTATTTGTACTTGTGCACCACTGCCAATAGCTGCATCGCCAAATAATTTCTCACATGATTTGAGGGATGTCTCAAAAGCACTGGATACTACATTTTTTTCCTCAAAACTTTTTTTTATTGTTTATTGCTGATGCAACATCTTACGTGCTAATTCACGGGGATGTCATGAACATTTGGCTCGTTTTCAATACAGTCCCTCTATGTTTCACGATGCGCTTGTGCCAACGTGGAACAGATGCCAGAATTCCATTCCGGTGTAAGGATTCATCAGGACCACAAAACCATTTGTCAACAGCATCCTGTACAGCAGCATCACTTTCAAATTGCTACTCACGTTGGCCATATTTCAAAAGTGCTAAATAGTTGGATATCTGAGGATGCCAGATCTGGGCTGTGTAGTAGTTGAGGAAGCATACTCCACCTTGACCCTTTCCCGTTCCAAGACGTCTAAAAGTTGCAGGGTGGGTGTCCCGTTCATCGCCAAATCTCAGGAAACACACAAGAGGTTCGCGTTAATTATACTTGGAGAGGCGTAGCAGCGTTGTTTTTTTCTAAGACATTGTACTGTACTCACCGCAGAGAACTGTAGCAACACGACCACACTCTATGATAGCTGGCGGCAAACTGTGCCACACACCCTCGTGTGCCTCGGTGCGGAAGACGACCTGAAGATATACCAATGAAGTTATTTTATTTTTTCTTCTGATGCCGTTCTGGTGACGTACACGTGTACGTACACATACGTCATCAGAACGGGCTCAGAAGAAAAACATATGTAAACGTACGTCATCGAAATGGAAAAGGGTTAATAAAAACACATTTGCCTCTTTCATCTCTTTTCCACTGGCACATCCGAGCCATGCCAGCGTAGGTGGCCTGATGGTATGGCCGGTTTTTTCCACTTGGTATTTGCTGAGCTGAGCCAGAACCAAACGGGGAATCTTGAGCCGCGCAAGACATTCTGAGTTTGGCTCTGAGCCAAAGAGAGCCAGCAGTGGGGTTAATCGTTTTCGTCAACCGTTGTCAGAGGGTACACTTGAGCGTGCACCGTTGACGTCACGCACAATTCTTTGCAGTGGGGGAAAAAACAACAACAACAACAACAACCACAACCTGGCGACTCCGGGGCTGCGCTGGACTGGCTTAGCATGGCACTGGCCTGGCTCGGTTGTTCAGTGGAAAAGAGGTATTGTATTTTCAGACTCGTGTGTGGACTGGCATTGTTGTTGTTGGGGGAAGAGGACTTCTTCCATCTGAATACTGTATCTGGATAAATTCATCAAAATGTGGACTTCCAATGTCTTCCGAGTGTCAACATTTTATGTGCACAGCATTTCATGGGAGCAATAAAGACGTAAGAGCCAAAACAATAGTATACATTACTTTCGGGGCATCCTTCGTATTGAATTGCAGGGAATTGTTTTTTTGAGTGGTTAGATAAAAATCGCCACAATGACCGATGATTAATTTCGGCAATGGTTTTCTTTCCACAGAAAGAATTGGTCAGGTAAACCTGACTGACCTTCAGCACTGCCAATGGGGCTGGTTACAACACAGCTGCATCTCTTGATTTAAAACAAATTGATACATTAAGTCGGGAGGCTACTCAGAGGTCAGAGTGGTGAGCTGGCAACGCTGAGATCCTGGGTTCGAATCCAGGCAACTGTCTCTGATTTAAAAAAAAAAAATAACGAATTCTCAAATCTAAGCGATTTGATGGACTCAGCTTGGTACCCAAATAAATTCCCATCACGTAAAAATGTATTCCGCACTTCACGTACATAAATCCTTCCTCTAAGAATCAAATTACTATTTTAATGCCATGCAGTGAAATTACTCTCATATGCAGAGTGATGGGAAATTAACCAGCACTGCCTGGCCCAGATATCTCTGAAATCCGCACTCATGACCCGTTCTCTCACGATGGGTTGCACTGCTCTGCAAGAGATCCAAATGGATTTTTCGTCTCGTGACATTATAATTGGGATGAACACTCGGGAGATAATATACAGTTTCAGTTTATTTTTAAGTACCCCGTGACCTAAGCATCTTTTAAGTCGGGTTTCGTCAATAAAAACCCCGTTTCCGTGACAGACAAAACACATCAGAAAGACATAAATGAATTTACAAAAAGGTAAGATTTCTTATAATTTCAGATATAAAATGATCTTCTACAGGGTCGCCCAAATGCAACTTTCTGACCCGCCCCTACCGGACACCTGTGTAAAAGAGCTTTATAGCTTATCGAATTCATTCATTATAAATAAAGAGTCTGCTTATTTATTTCCAGAAATTAAGTACAGTTATTTCATTCCTTTTGACAAATGTTTAAACTGACTTCAATTAACATTAATGCATGCATGGATTCTCTTTTGAAATAAATTCAGGACTTTTCTTTTTAAAGATTACAGCTGAATTATTTCGCGTACATTAAAAGAATTTAACTCGTTCGTCTTTGGTCACATTTCCTTCCATTTTAAATGTAATCTGAAATAAAAGAAGAGGACATTTTCATACAATATTCATAATTACAAAAGATAAAATATTAACCGAAGGAATAAACATTGAAATTATGTTAATGCCAGTGTTAAATAAATGAAACAATACTACGCGTCCTGGCTTTTGGGGCCACCTTGTATATTCAATCTGACGCACCGTGTTATGTATCAGCACGATGGAGAGTAGAACCCAACAGCGACAAAGCCTGCGTGGCAGCTCCCAGTGATTACTCTGCAGAGCCCGCAGCGCAGAGAGATACGCATCTTGTGGGATCACTGATAGTGAGAACACATGCCATGGACAACCCGGTGCTCGTTTTTAATTAAATGGTTCTGAACAGTTCAAGTGTCACACCTCGCTACACATCGTGCGCTTGGGACACTTAAGAAAGAGATCACGGACAAAGCAGCTCCAATGTTATTCAAATTTTTTTTCTAAATTCCGCGCGGCATTTTGTGTTGTGGATTGAGAAAACGAAACAGAGCTGTGTGTGTGTGTGAAAGACGCATCGGACATCTGTGAAAAAAAGAGCTTAGTAGCGCATATGATTCCTCAAGTATACATCAAAATTCTTTGGCTCTTTCGGTAAAGTCACGTAGATAGCTTCAAAGAAAATAACAAAGAATCTACGACCGCTTGTGTTACGATCGAAACTTCGTAGATTTTTTGTTATTTTCTTTGAAACTATCTACGTGACTTTACCGAAAGACCCAAATAATACGAATTCCTGCAGCCACGAGAGCTTTAAGTCAAGGTATAAATAAATATCCTGATTCTGCAGTTGCTGGATACTTCTCCCAAGAGAGTCACGGTCGGAAGAACATCTTTTACCAGTGGATTCCAATGGTTCTTTTGTGCTGTCGCGGCATTATCGCAGATGTTAGCGTAACGAGAGTGGCTGCTCAATTCGTTTGTGATGTCTTTGTTTGTTCGCCCCCCACACCCCACCCGATCCGTACGAACACAATGAAAATGTATCAACTGCAATTTCGCTCTCAAAGTAATTTCCAAATCGTTGAGTTTTCCCACTCCGCACATCTCTTAACATCTTGCCCGGACCACCCTCTTCTTCCTCCTCCCCCAATTCCCGGCGTAATTCGAACGTGAAACGTTCTGATTGCCGGTATTTGATTAAGTACAGCGTTAGCGTAAACGGTCTTACAAACACTGAGATAAATAGGGATGAGGAGACTGAAAACAAGCACTGGGTATATTGTGGATTCAGTTGTGGATTCAGAAATGTTTTAGTTGTTGCCGTAAATGAGCATTGCGGCATTACAGCCTCGAGCCAGCGGTGGAAATTCCACGCTGCCGTGGCAGGGGCGAGGATATCCACGGGACAACCACCGTTGACTTCCCCTAACTCGACGGCTGACACCTTGTGGTCATTGGTAACTTCAAAGACAGTCGTTCAGATTGGTTGTAAGAAAGCAGTGGAGATGACACTGGCAGTCTTTGAAGACAACCTGCCTGAGATCTGTGTGTGCAATTTGACATTTGCCAAACAGAGCATACTGTATAAAGTCAAAGTGAGTTGCTGCTCAAACGATTACTGGGGTGGTTGCTCATTGTCTGTTTACAGCGGTTTAAATGTCATATTCCTGGTACTAATTTTAACGACCCCGGAGGAATGATGGGCTCAGTCAACCACCAATCAGGAATTGAACTCGCAACCTTCCGATCGCGAGGCGCTCGCTCTACCGCTTTGACGACTGCCAGCGGGATGTTGTTGCGAGCACACGCACTCTGAGCTTGTGGTCCACGAAGACACGTGGTGTGTGTGTGTGTATGTTACAAATACAAACGTGGGGAGCGGTGGCGTGGCGGTTAGCGGCGACCCGAATTGCTCACGGCCAACACCAGTGACGATTATCTGAACTGGTCCCTGGGCTTTCTCTCGATCGACTCAGCCTCAAATGAATACCTGGTGCTGCGTGTGAAAACATCGCCACTGGGGAGACAAAGGCGGTCGGGCGCGGTGCTGGCCACCCACCCCCTCGAGTGCCGTTCCGGCCTTCGTAGGTGCTCGCTAACAGCTCTTGCCCCTACAGTCTGTTGAGGCTATACGGGGGAATCGTCGTCTTTGTCTTTGACCGATATAACAGCCAGGATTATTCATTCATTCAATCAATAAGCTGTGGCCGCCGACACAATGTCACCCGTTGAGGTCTCTCGCCGCGGTTGTGGGCGTCACGGGAGGGGGAACGCCGGGGACGATATCCGCGTGCCGGGGAGCGCCTGCCACAAGCAACAATCACGACCGTGGAGAAACACCGTGGGGGGATTTTATTAACGTGTCAAATGTTGACCGCCGCTCATCGACGAATGCGGCCACTTGCCTCAGGGTCACAGATGCGGACAAAGACAAAGATCCCCCGTACAGCCTGCACAGACTGTTGGAGCAAGTGCTCTTAGCGAGTACCTATGAAGGCCGGAACGGCACACGAGGGGGGTGGGTGGCCAACACCACGCCCGGCCGCCTTTGTCTCCCTAGTGGCGATGTCTTTGGGGCCGTCAATAAATGACGTCACGCGATTTTTGACGATTTTGGACCCCCCCCCCCTTCGTCACACGGCGTCACAAAAAGTCAGACCTCCCCTCAAATATGACGTCAGAAAGCTCTGCCCCCCCCCCCCAAATAAAATAAAACATGCTTCAAATCGCTTTAAACTATTGTCATTGTAGTGCGTATTTAATGTGGCGCTGCACTGATGTTGTAGGAGAAAACATTTATTAAAACGTCTATTTAATTAAATAGAACGTGTTGTCTATATGTATTTAAAGTTGTGCATTTTGATGTGACGTCACATTTCTCAAACCCCCCCTCGTCACAAATGTCACCCCCCCCCCCCAGGTACGTGACGTCATTTATGGACGGCCCCTTTACACACCGCACCAGGTGTTCATTTGAGTTCGAGTCTACCTATGAAGATGGGGGGGGAGGCCCAGGACCGGTTCAGATAATCGTCACTGGGTGTTGGCCGTGAGCGGGAATCGAACTCGGGCCGTCGAGTTCGTAGCGCAGCGCGCTCGCACTCACACAACAACAACAACTACAACCGCCTTTTGCGACTAAGTGGCGGTGTCGTCACCACGGCGCTCGTGCCAGGCTAGGTACACATTAAGGCCACGTGAAGTGTCGAACGCCCGCTGGCAGGAGGAGGTCACGGGACAGACCCAGTAGGCGGTGCCATGGGTCGACTGGCCGATGCACCACCTGTGCCATCTTGCTGTGTTTAATCCACCCGGCGCTCCGCTCGTTGTTGTGAGCGTCGCTCCTCGCCCCTCAGTTGTTGCTGGATGGCGACTGCCTCCAACTGCTCAGTAGCAGCGTCCTTCACGAGCCTCCTCCACAGAGGCCGATCTTGACACCGCTGGTGCCAGTCACACAAACACACACACGCGTGCACACACAACCAGACGATAGCGGATGGGGATTGTCTGCAATATAAATGCGAATGCTACTAAGCAAGGTGGACCTAAATCATTTTCAAACTGAATGAGAACGCGGCGATAATTTGTTTAACAGCCCTCGCTTACGCAATAAGTAAACCGTGTTTGCTGCAAGATGCTGGAAAGCGGCCAGGATCGTGGAGACGCGATACGCCCCATGGCAAGGTCGCGGCTTTAAGGTCGCAATCTACATGCTGTCTGCGGCCCACGGGGACCTGGTAGCAGCCACGGTAATTACCACATCTCTCCGTCTCGCTCATCAGCCGCCGATGACGTACGACGTACTTTGTGAATGTTTCCCACCGTCACTTCGTTTTCTTACGGCTGCTGCGTCCGTGGCCCCTGAAGGTTCGAGAGAAGCTCGCGCGGGTGAGCCATCGCCACAGGTTCGACGGTTCTGTTCGAGCTCCCCGGCGCGGCACTTGAAAAGTAACAAAAAAATCAACAATTTTCGTGAGATTTTACCGGGGCTATGTAGCTTCTTATTTTTAAATCCTTTATATTAAGTTCACTTGCTTGCTTACTTGCGCGCTTACGACCGTGCAAATCTTTCGGTCGTTTTTTAACCCACTTCCCGTGATCCAATCGAGATGACATTTTGCACACAGACTCGTTGTGCGTGACAATTAATTTTCGTGAAATTTTTTCCAAAATTTTACACTTTTTAGGAAAAAAAAAATAGATTTAATTACCAATTGCTTAATGGTGGCAGGCAATCATCTGACCCATAGGTGGCAGCCATCTCAAGCCAAAGGACGAGAGGACTCTAGCCGCCACGCATATAAAGGATTTATAGTGAAAAACCTTGTTTTTACGGGTTGATTTTTTTTGTTTAAAGAAGCGACCCTGGCCATCGCAAACGATGGCTCGGCGAAGCGGCTTATTGTCACGTGGCAATGTATAGCAGCCAAATACTCTTAACCGCACGTCGATTACTAAAGGTGAAGGGTAAAACCGGAGGACCCGGAGAGAAATCCACGCGACCACACGGAGAGAGACACGCGAACTCCAATTATTCAGCAGGCGTCAGTCTCGGGATCGAACCAACGACCCCCTGCATACCAGGCGAGGTAGTTAACATCTCGGCACCGTGACGGCCTACTCCACAAACCCCCTTGCAAATGTCTAAGAAAAACGGAAGAAGCGATAGTAGGTAAAACGAATACCATGCGAACATTCAAAATATTCAGCAGCGGGTGTCAGGGTCGTGATCGAACCTACGACCTCTTGTTTACCAGCGAGGTAGTTAACATCTCGCCACCGTGGCGTCTTCTACAACGGTGCAAGTTTCTTCAATACCCCCCCCATCCCCTCAATTCCACCACCCTCTGTCCACACAGTGAGAAGATCGGCAGGTTGGGTGCGGTGGGGTAAAGTGTGGCTACTTTCCGCCTCTTCCGAGACGTCCGGCACCTCGCGGAAGAGTAGGCCAAATACCCTCTCTACGGCCACGGCTAGCGAGCTGAAGGCCTTTTCTCCGTTGTCTTAACTGCCGCGCCCGGAGATCAAATCGAACGGTCGACGCTGAGCCGTACCAGTCAAGTCGCGTTAACCGTGGCGGCACGGCAGCGTCCCTTTCGTCGAGTGTGGCACCTTTCAATGCTTCAACGATTAGACGTCCAAACGACGTTTTCGCCGTGAAGGTTATCACTCCGTGCGTGCAAAGTGTTAATTAATTATGACCTTTTTTTGTAATAAGAAAAGAAGATCACAATGTAATGCCAGATTAGACCCGAGCATGTCTGCTGCGTTGATAAGTCACATCCGAGTGCCCATAACCCGCGAGCAAAGAAGAACGCAATTGGGGTACAAGGCTTTCAATTGTGTTGAGGGTCACGGAGAAACAGGTAGAGGCGCAGCCCTGCAATGTCCCCGCTCACCGCACTGCTGGCGGAAAGGGCCTCCCGGTCGAGGCAGCTCTAGAGAGCCCCTCTAGAGCTGCGTTCTTCATTGCAAGGCCGTGGCCTTCTGGCGGGCTCCTGGTGGCCTTTAGTGCGGCCCTTGACGTGCAGGCCTCCTGGCAATACACAAATGGTGTCAACAACCCACCGACTCATCATCATCATCATGCTGCTGTCAAACCCACAATAGTTTCAAATTGTGTGGCGGTGTCTTATCGGCTAAAAGTGTCTGCCCCTTCTGAAAATTGGCGAAAAACACCGCTCTGGAGGCTATTTGGCCGATTCTTGCACGCTGATTTAAAGCTTTCGTGACTGCAGGGATTAATTTTCTTGGTTCTTTCGGTAAAGTCACGTAGAAGGGAAATAATAAAATAATAAAAAGAAAACATAATAAAATACAATTCTCACGACGTTTCGGCCACAACGCAAGCAGCCGTCCTCAGATGAAGAACAGGTCTGTCGGAAAGACAGCGTCTGTTCTTCACCTGCGGACGGCTGCTTGCGTTGCGGCCGAAACGTCGTGAGAATTTTATTTTATTATGTTTTATTTTTATTATTTTATTATTTCCCTTCTACGTGACTTTACCTAAAGAACCAAGAAGATCTTGGAAGATGTGGAAGTGCCCACACTTTACCCCACCGCACGCAACCTGCCCCATCGACTGACTGTGGTGAACCCATTTTACGCTGCAGTGGGTGGACAGAGGCAGTGCGGGGCGAGGGGGCGATTTAAGAAACCTCGCACCGAATCTTACCGGCAACCCACCGGGTTGTAGGTCCCAGTGTGCTCACCATTACGCCACGCCAAGGTCAGGCCAAGTTCTCACGGATTGCGTCACGCGACTCGAGAGCGTCACCGCCGTGGCTATGGACCTGTTTAAACATCAACATGCTCGCGGTGCTCTCCTTTCTCGGGGTTGATCGTGTTTCATCTCACTCCCGTGTGACGTCACCACGGCGCCTGTGCCAGGCCAGGTGCACCTTGAAGCCGCGTGGAGTGTCGAAGGCTTGCTGACGGCTGGTCACGGGACAGACCCAGCAAGTGCCATGGGTTGACTGACTGTGATGACTGGCAGATGCACCAGCTGTGCCCCCTACTGTGCCAGCGTTCTGTATTTTAGCAGCCCGGAGCTCTGCTCGTTGTTGTGAGCGCCGCTCCTCTGCCCTCGGTTGTTGTTGGAGGGCAGCTGCCTCCAAATGCCATTACCACAGTGACCCTCATCCTCCAGCATCCACTGCTGGGTTGCCGAATCACACAGAGTCGCCATCTCTCTCTCTCTCTCACGCGCGCGAGTCTGCGTCGGTGAGGATTTGTTGTTGTAGGAGAGCGGTGGCGCAGTGGTTAGCACGCTGCGCAGAGATGCCGTCGACGACCTGCGTTAAAATCCTACCTGTGAACAACACCCGTGGCAATAGGTGCCTGAACCTGGCCTGGATCACTTCAAGTTCTCCTTACAATTTCATGAAACAATGCTTGAGTGATTTGTTATTTTTTCATCCCCTTTACTTATCTTCATTGAAATTGCAAACTGAGGATCACTCAAGGTGATTTATGCAAGCAACCATGGATGGTGGCGGTGACGGTGACTTTGGTGGTGGCGGTGGTGGTGTTGGGGGTGGCGGTGGTGGCGGTGGTGGCGGTGGTGGTGGTGGGGGTGGCGGTGGTGGCGGTGACTTTGGCGGCGGTGGTGGCGGTGGTGGGGGTGACGGTGGCGGTGGTGGCGGCGGTGGTGGTGGCGGTGGTGGCGGTGGTGGCGGTGGTGGGGGTGACGGTGGCGGTGGTGGCGGTGGTGGCGGTGACTTTGGCGGCGGTGGTGGCGGTGGTGGGGGTGACGGTGGCGGTGGTGGCGGCGGTGGTGGTGGCGGTGGTGGCGGTGGTGGCGGTGGTGGTGGCGGTGGTGGCAGTGGTGGCGGTGACTTTGGCGGCGGTGGTGGCGGTGGTGGGGGTGACGGTGGCGGTGGTGGCGGTGGTGGCGGTGGGGGTGGCGGTGGTGGTGGCGGTGACTTTGGCGGCGGCAGTGGCAGTGGTGGTGGTGGGGGCGGTGGTGGTGGCGGTTAAGGTATCAGCAGGGGGGAGAGACATGAAGGTGAAGAGACGTGGAGTGTGAACCACTGAACCTCCTCCTGTGCGGTGCTCATCTTGATTAGCGCTCGTTAAGGGTCCTGGGCATTCAATGTCTTCAAGATTAAAACGAGAGATTTTTGCTTGTTTTTATCCCCCCCCTCCCCCGTATGTCCTGCTTGGCTTTGCATTGAGTACCCACAACGACGTCGATACATCGTGGTACTCACATCAGTGAAGCTACCGTACATCTTTGAAACTCCTGGACATCTGTGAAAATTAGCTCTGTAGCTCACGGGATTTTTCCAGTATAAATAAATAAATATTCTGATTCCGCCGTAGCATCCCTTGGAGAATTTTACAGATATCACATGTAAATGTTTTCTTCTTAGTGTTTATTAATATTTTAGAGGAACTGAAAACACTTTCAATTAAAATGTGCCCAATGAAGACTGTGTTCTTGTAAGTTTAATTGAATTAAAGCATTCAATGTGAAAAACTGAACTCATTAAAATATTTAAATTAACTGCGGATACTATTATTTGCTTGACAAATTTAATTATATTGATCTTTTCACGCAAATGATTTACAAAATAATTACTTGGATTCATTTTTTACGAATGCTAATTTCGTTCTTGTTTTTCAAGACACTTTGTGAAATGAAACTCCTTGAGTTAAGATCACCGTTACTACACTTTACTCCCCTACGAGATACTGATTCAGTATCAAGGACGCATATTCCGCTTCAGGTGAATGACTCAGCAACAGACAGAGAGAAGTCTCGAGACCACTGCAAGGAAACGCCTTTGAAGGAAATGGTTTATGCCCAAATGGTCCAAAAGTCCAAGGGACTTCAAAGAAAAACGAAGGGAATCCTTATACAAGGATGGAACACCTACCCTGAGATTACTTAAATCAGTGTTCTTCATTGCAAGACCCGCGGGCCCCTGGTGATCTTTAGTGCGGCCCCTGACCTGCAGACTCCGACAATACACAACACGTGACATTACCCCACCAATCATCATCATGTCTGGCGGCTCTCAAACAGATGATGTCTTATTGGCGAAAATGCCCCCCCCCCCCTCTTGAAAATGTGTGAAGAACACTGGCTTACAGAAAGGTTTCTTATTTTCGAGCATTTGACCCACCAGATGGGGCCCACTTTCATAGGCCTCTCTCCAGTCTACAATCCATCTGCATGGTGACGCCTCGTGATTTCATGTCCTAATGTTGGCAACGTTAAGAAATTAACACATATCTCAGAAGGGAGAGCTTTGTTCGGAGATACACTCTCATCAAAATCCATCAGCAGTGACATTCGAAAATGTTGTGCAAAAAAAATGGGATTTGACAAAGGCGTATTACACATAAATGGATACAACGCGAACCATCTCAGATTTTGCCGACGCCATTGCCGTTATAAGGACAGGTAGAAATTAAACTCGAGCGACGAACGAAAGTACAGAACGCGTAGCAGAAGGGGAGTCAAGCATAGTCATTCAAAAATTCATCACGAGTTATTTTCTTCACAAAAAATTGGATTTTAGACATAAAGTCGTAAACATCGACAGAGAAAATCCTAACAAATTGTAGATTTTCCCATTACGTTGTCAATATAAGAACATATGAAAACAGACTGCAGCAAATGATGTAATGACTTTATGAAGAAGGCTGCAAAGTCGGGCACCAGATGTTTTCTTTAAAAGTTCACCGAATGTGAAGGTCTTCGCAGCGCACAACTGGAAAACACATTTGAGCGTGTGTGCCTATGGCTGTTATTGACGGCAGAATTGGATCAAAATGATGCGATAAAGCGGTGAGCTAGAGCAGATTGTAGAGCTCTTTGGGAAAACTGACCACGCTAACAAAAAGCAACATAGCAGCCTCCGTCGGTGTGTATCGCCCGCCGTGACGTACGGATCAGCAACATGAACATCGACAACGAAAATGAAATGAAAATCCCTGCAGACCACGGAGAAGCGTGGAACAACACGTGCACGCTTGGGATTACACACCGAGAGACGAGAAGAGGAACGAGCGGCTTAGAGAACGTACGCCACTTTCGTGGCATCGCATTGCCTCTTCTTGGTTCTTTCGGTAAAGTCACGTAGAAGGGAAATAATAAAATAATTAAAAATACAACAGACGCTGTCTTTCCGACAGACCTGTTCTTCACCTGATGACGGCTGCTTGCGTTGTGGCCGAAACGTCGTGAGAATTATTTTATTATGTTTTATTTTAATTATTTTATTCTTTCCCTTCTACGTGACTTTACCGAAATAACCAAGAAGATGAATCCCTGCAGTCACGAAAGCTTTAAATCGAAATCGCATTGCCTGTTCGGGAGAGCGAGGAGGCTTGTCCAGGATGCATCACGTGGAGGGACCGTGGCAGTTCGCTGAGACTGACGATGTCTGTATGTACTGCGTGTTGGACTTCTTTCACACTCTTAATTTTAGAACTTTCGTGACTGCAGGAATTATTATTTGGTTCTTTCGGTTAAGTCACGTCTAAAGATAAAATATTTAATTTAATTTATTATTTTATCTTTAGACGTGACTTAACCGAAAGAACCAAATAATAATTCTTTCACACTGTATGTCACTAACGGTGCTCATCGGAGGTACAACGGTGGAGTGGCAGCCGCGGGAGGGAACAAAGACAAAGATCCCCCCCGGTATAGCCTTAACAGACTGTTGGGGCAAGTGCTGTTTGTGAGCACCTATGAAGGCCGGCACGGCACACGAGGGGGTAGGTGTATAGCACCACGCCCAGCCTCCTTTGTCTCCCCAGTGGCGATGTTTACACACCGCACCAAGTACTCATTTGAGGCTGAGTCTACCTAGGAGAGGTCCGGTTCAAATAACCGTCTACCGGTGGTGGCCGTGAGCGGGAATCGAACCCGGGCCGCCGGGTTTGTAGCGCAGCGCGCTAAACGCTGCCCAAGAGAACGACCACTGCAGAGATGGAGCAATGGAATCAGTTCATCGGTTGTGTGGATTGTCTAATCACCAGACCGTTCGGGATGGGAATGACGAAATGAAATTCCAAGCTTGCGCATCGCTCAGCGCTTCTTCGCGAGACTTTTAAACTTCCACGCCACGTTTATATTGTTTTCAGCTGATATGTGTGTGTGTATATATAAGTGTTTGACACGTACAGTACAATACTCATGGCACAGCTCCATCCGTTATCGACAGAGTGCTACTCTGGCAGTTTTAGACCATAATGGGCCCCATCGGTGCTCAGCACGAAAGCGGTCGTCTTTCCAAAGCGTTCACGTGGCCAGATTCAAACTTGTGACTTGCTGCTCACGAGGGAGATGCTCACACCCGCAAAGCTGTCATCTCGCCGTGCACAGCACACACGTAAAACGCTGGCACCGTATTTGTATCTCCCTGTGGTGGTAAAAGTGGAAACCCTGCCAGACAACCAGAAGGTGCTTTGTCACCGAACCACAAAAGGAAACAATTCGCGTGGGGTTTGTCCGGGGGAAATTTACGTTGCCGTACGAACGAGGCGCGTGCACATTTTGTTTTAAAGACACTGTCATTTAGACGACCCCGCTCACAACGTGAAACATTGGACCCGAATATTTTCAGTGATGTGTTGAAATCGTGTGCAGGTGGGGGACTGGTGGGGGGTGGTGGAATTTGTGTTGTTGCAATTTCAGAAAAAGACAACGACCCTGACTTCAGCCCTTTGCCTTGGAGTTAATTAACCTCACCCGATTGTCAGATGCTAGATGAACTTCACCCCGTTGCCTGGAAAAGAAAAGAAAAACCCGATGCGTGAGCATGTTCACAATGGCATTTGCCCTTCAACAGAAAGATGATTAAGCACTCACTGTCTTGTCAAGACCTCAGTCTCTCGACCAAAGATCGCAGAACATATTTTTTTTTCTTTCTAGATTTGAAGCTTTCGTGACTGCAAGGATTCATATTCTTAGGTTTTTTCGGTAAAGTCACGTAGGTAAAAAATTTAAATTAATAAAAGTAAAATAAAATAAAAAAATAAAATAATTTTTTTTACTTTCATTAATTTAAATGTTTTACCTACGTGACTTTACCGAAAAAACCTAAGAATATATATATTTTTTTCTCTCCACATTTTAAATGTGGACATAGTAATGAGTGATTGAGGTGGTGTAGTGGATAGCGCACATAACTATGATACCGATGAGTTTGATTCCCATCCACAGCTCAGCTGAGATTTCGCCAACCCGCACTGATCAGCTTGTTGAAGTATAATCAATCAACATGATATGGGAAAGCCTTCATCCAGCAGTGGATTAATAAAGAGCCGTAAATTATCATTATCGCCTTTATTTAAGCAGTGGCTATAAAAAAAATCTCCAGTAATACGAGGAAATAATTGCTCGCATATGCAGCCAAATTAAACAGAGCTTCAGTGTACTTAGCGCTGTGAATTATTTATCAGCGAGCGTTTCTAATTTGCAGATAATAAGAAAATTGTCTGTGACTTATTGAGCACATGGCACGTGAAGTGACACGTTAATGTGCACTCAAGCAGCGGGCCCGTTTAACGTTTCCCTGGTACGAGAGGGGTGATGCAATCGTGTGAACTGCGTTCGGAAACAGCGCACATGACAGTCTCAAATTATACAGGTGTAGGGGAGAGTAGTGGCATCGTGTGCGCTGTCCAGTGCGGTGACGTCACGGGACGTGGGGTCACGCGCGCTGGGCAGTGCACATGACGTCACGTCTCCTAGGGTACTTAAGGGATACCCCGTGACGTAAGCGGGGTCACTGTGGTAACGGGTTGAGTAAGCAGGGTGAAGAGGGAACCAGGGGTAGAGAGAGGGATCGAATAGGGAGTCTGGGGAGAAGCCGGTGGTAGCCGTAGAGGTGCTCTCTCTCTCTCCTGTCGGTGGAGTCGGCAGAGTCCACGATCCGACACGAGAGAGAGAGACCGGAGCTAGCCGGCAGGGACCCGGACTCAGAGTAGGACCCCCCTAGCCCCTGGGAGTTGTGTACCCTGCTGTGTAGTATTGTAACAGGTAAAGTCACGTAGAAGGGAAGTAATAACATAATAAAAATATTACATAATAAAAATATTATGTTTTATTTTTATTATTTTATTACTTCCCTTCTACGTGACTTTACCGAAAGAACCAAGAAAATGAATCCCTGCAGTCACGAAAGCTTTAAATCGAAATATTGTAACAGCTTTAATAAACCCTGGCGAAAGTCCTTAACTTACCTCCGTCTCCGAGTGCGTACGTCAGGAACTATTCAACACAGGGACCCCTCTGCTCAATAACGAGTTGGGTGCCAGAGGTCTACAAATAGAGGATGTGTTGGGTTAGATCGCGTAAATATAAAACGTGTCTTTAAAACCCGCTGCCACCCGACACAGCCAATCAGCGAGGCTTGATACGTAAATAAAACATTCCAATTCCTTGCTAATACAGCGCACTGGTGTGTTGGAGAGCGAAACCCACAATGTGGGTTTTTAAATGTGGGTTTCACTCTCCAACACACTGGTGCACTGTCAACCCACAATGTGGGTTTCACTCTCCAACACACTGGTGCACTGTCAACCCACAATGTGGGTTTCACTCTCCAACACACTGGTGCACTGTCAACCCACAATGTGGGTTTCACTCTCCAACACACTGGTGCACTGTCAACCCACAATGTGGGTTTCACTCTCCAACACACTGGTGCACTGTCAACCCACAATGTGGGTTTTACTCTCCAACACACTGGTGCACTGTCAACCCACAATGTGGGTTTTTAAATGTGGGTTTTACTCTCCAACACACTGGTGCACTGTCAACCCACAATGTGGGGTTACACTCCAACACACCGGTGTGTTGTACTAGGAACAAATTGGCATGTTTTGTTTACGTAACAAACCTTACTAATTGGCTGTGTCAGGTGTTCAAGTTCATTTCATTTCAAGTTCATTTATTTGGTATAGCCCCGTGAGTCATTCGGCTCTTGAATCGGGTGCAACCGCAACAAACAAAAAACAAAAACATGAACAAGAAAACATCTTAATGTGCAAACAGAAAATCCAAGAAAAGACAGCAAAATATTGCAGAAAAAGCACCGTACACCAACGCTGTGTGCAAAAATCCCAGTTTTAACGACACATTTATATTTACGCGATCTAACAACCCCCCCCTCCCCTCTATTATGGATAATATTCATCGTAAAAGCCTGCGTGTTCCATAGGTCTGTTCGTAAGTGGATTTTTTCGTAAGTGGAGGCGTCCCTGTGCACGCAATTGAATGGCAGGCACGGCGATTGAGCTCGTCGCTTCGTGAACCCAGCGACCTGCGATTGACTCCCATCCACGGCTAACACCGGTGCCGAATTATATCTGAAAACCGGACCTGGGCACCAAACCTCACCAAATCCACACGGCCCGGCACGGTCGCGAATAGTTAAACAACCACCATAGCTGTACACAGTGTCACTCGGTCATCATCCTACAGTCAGTTGACAAAGCTGGAGTTGATAATTGGTTTTTTACCCTTCTATCTGGCAACAAAACTGACACCTTTTTTACAAGGAGTCATGTTTGGACCAGATGACGCCAAAAGGAGCACGGCGTCATCTGGTCCAACCCATGTGAGACTAGGCTCTAAGGAAAGCTGTCTCGGGTGTGGACCAATCAACTTCAAGGACAGTGCATATATTATCAGAGTTATGTTTTTTGTTTGCATTATGGCTGCAGGTATTGTGGTCTATGCAAACATGACTCCATGTAAATAAGGTATCAGTTTTGTTGCCAGATAGAAGGGTTAAAAACCAATTATCATATTTTTTTACTGGCAAATGAGGTTCCAATGGAATAAAGCTGGAGTTGTATAGTTGTTATTTTATTATTAAATTTAAGAAGAGTAACATTTTGGGCTCCCATGCTACGATGGGAGAAACGGACAACCAAACCACTTTGTATGTATGATCATCATCGGCTGTGATCGATCCACTGCTGAATGAAATCCTCCCTCCCCCAAGCCG
This sequence comes from Lampetra fluviatilis, assembly GCF_964198595.1. Classification (NCBI taxonomy): domain Eukaryota; kingdom Metazoa; phylum Chordata; class Hyperoartia; order Petromyzontiformes; family Petromyzontidae; genus Lampetra; species Lampetra fluviatilis. Next base: position 12,089,331 of record NC_136288.1, read on the forward strand.
TCGCCATCTCTCACAATCCCGCGATGTGATAATCCACCTGGTGCCTGCACACGAGCCTGATGTCATCCTTCCATCTCCACGGAGTAGGTCCCGTCCCCTTCTGCGTGTATACAACAGCTGTCCAATTCCAAGCCGCCTGCCGCAAGAGAGGCTGAGAACGCCGACACGAACTCTGATCGAGTCGTTGCTGGCCGAACTTCCCCATTAATAATTAATTGATGTGTCCTGTACAATAACCTTTCATCGGAAGGCCCCGAAGTGCTGTACATGTAAAAAATTAACCCGTAAAAACAACGTTTTCACTATAAATCCTTTATATGCCTGGCGGCTAGAGTCCTCTCGTCTTCTGGCTTGAGATGGCTGCCACCTATGGGTCAGATGATTGCCTGCCACCATTAAGCAATTGGTAATTAAATATATATATTTTTTCCTAAAAAGTGCAGAGTTACGAAAATAAATTGTCACGCACAACGAGTCTGTGTGCAAAATGTCAGCTCGATTGGATCACGGGAAGTGGGTTAAAAAACGACCGAAAGATTTGCACGGTCGTAAGCGCGCAAGCAAGCAAGTGAACTTAATATAAAGGATTTAAAAATGACAACACTCCGTCAATAAATCATTTAAAAATAATATCCAAATAAAGGTACTGTGCAAGATAATAGAATCGTGGTTGACAACATTGCACCGAGTCACTGGCCTGGCGCTCCAAAAGCGATGGTATAGAAGTGAGTCTTCAAATCGGTCATCAGAATGATCTCAAGCACATACTTGGGATTCTGCATTCTTTAAAGCAACTTTGACCAGGACAAACACCCCACATTACCTCCTTCTCTGCATCTGATTGTCGTATTCAATATTCCTCGTTCGTATAAGCAATAAGGTGTCCATTCATATGTAAATCACGTAACGATCATGACATTGCGGTATTTGATGGAGAGGTTTGAAAAGCTGTGGGTCATGAGGGTCTGGGAAATATTGTCGTAGGGAGTGCCATTACAGAACGGATAGACAGTGCTTATTAAAGGATGCATTACAATAATTTGAGCTAAATTACAGAGCGGTAAATTACACCTTAAGATAAAATTACCTGTTACAGAATAGAAACATTTATAGCGTTTTTTCCCCCCATAAAAATCATACCCAATCCATGTATTTATTTATGAATTTACAAATGATCAGGAAGTATGCATCGCGACTCAGTGAGACCTCAAACACTAAGGAAGGTTTAGCCTTGGTAAGTGCTGGAATGAAGCAGGCTGTCAAAGGCTGGTGCCGCTCAATAATGTTTTTTTTTGTCAGCACAAGGCAGCTTCCACCAGCATTCACTGTTGTGCCGTACTACGCTCCAACGTTTACGTTCTTCGACGTCTCCCAACCTCCACTGACCAGCATGTCGAAGTATAGCCTCATAAAGTGTGGCACATTAGGAATGGACCACTCTTTTAATCATTTTCTCGTGGAGTAAAGTGTGGTTTTGTGAAGGGCCTTATGTGCTGTGCAGTATATCAATGCACGTGTGTACACCAGCATGCGATACTGAGTCGGGCCTGTAGGTGGCTGTCAGGGTTTTTGAGTAACCTGACCTGTAGGCCGGTCACGTGGTTAATGGCGACTCGGTTGAGAATTGCTGTGTGTGACACACGTGCTGTTGCATTTTACAGATTGACCACAATACGTGTGCTTGCCCTCGATTTGGAGCACCTGCCCACGTCCTTCATTTCGAGTGTGCAACAAAAGCCCCAGCGATTCGCACGACATTGGGAGGCCTTCGTCCAGCAGTGGAAAGCCGGCATATACACGCCCGCCTTAAGACGTGAGCGTGTGAATAACAATGCATTATCAATTGAAAATACTTACACAAGAAATGAATTCACAACCAGTGCATGCACGGACTAGGTCACTGCAAGTTGCCTAAATCACACCAGAGCACGTTAAAAATGCTTAAGCTTTCAGCGTAACTGCCAAAAGCTCCGACAGCCAATCTGAAGCAAATTGTCAAAGATCCTAAGAGTGGTAGGAGAAACGTCCCAAGCCACCGTACGCGGCTGCCCTGTTTAATATTTTTTCGTGGGCAGGGAACAACAAACCCTGCGTCCTGTTGACAGCCCAGACGTACTTGAAAATTGGCCACATGCCCAGAGCCTCTAAAACCACGGTTCCAGCAAGTGGCAAAATTAGAAGAAGAAAAATAATAAAGGCGACTCTGAAAGTCAAGTGTAATGAGTTTGAAGCATTAGCGACTAAAGCTGCGTTAAAATTGGCATGCGCACAACTGTCCCATGGGTTCAAACGTAAGGACATTTCCATGCAATAACGCTGCTGCGGCTGCCGCGGCTACAGTGTGCTGAGTCGGTGTGACAGTTCAGCTTGTGCTTCTTTAAAATAACAAACGCAGCAAACTTGGCTTGCATAGTGGCAGAAATTTACAATTTGTACCCATTTATTTGGAGCCTTAATCCAATTCCTATGAAGTGCACAGGAACACACCCCACAACATGCACTGGCATTTTTCAGCGAGCCTGTGCACTTGCATGAAGAATTAAACGAAGGTAACATGCACATTGAGGGAGTGATGTCACGGAGTGGTTGAACTAATTAGAACTGAATCGACTTCTTCTCGATTGTCCTATTGGCATCATAACATCAGACAAAGTGTCTATTCGAATCTCTCACCAAGCAGCGCAACCCTTCCTGTTAGAGAACGGTCCGTGGAAATGGATATCACATAGCTACCTCTGAAAGCTCTTCACGTGACCTCTGGTCCACGTAATGAAGGAGAAAAATAAAAACAAATTCCCGCCGCTCTGCATATGCAAGTAATCTCCATCGCATGATAGTCACACCGGTGTTTCATTAAGCGCAGAACCAAATTGAACGTGATCAGAGTTATTGCTTTGTCGGTGCTGTTGTTTGCGCAAGCCTTTTTGGTAACCCATCAGGACCCCAGTTTAATCGGAGGCGGCTGAAACCTGCGTTTGAACCCCAGGATCCTCAACTGGTGACATCTCAGCTGGCTCTGAACTTTGAGCCACCCGGGCACCCCCCCCACCCTCCAGGGGGGGGGAGGGCTGTCAACCTTTTACAGCTCGTGGACTCTTTTGCCCTCGGTCAAGTTGTCCACAGGTAACACGTGCACGCAGAGCTCCCGGGCGTAGCGCACAAAGCACAAAGATGCCCCCCCCACACCTCCCCCACACCATGTAGCCTTGACAAAGTGCTGGGTTGCAAGTGCTTGTTAGCGAGCAGCATGGTAACACGAGGGGGTGGGTTGGTCAGCAACACGTCCGGCCGCCTTTGTCCCCCCTCTCCCTCTGGCGATGTTTTAACACACACACACACGCCGCAATGGGGAGGCATTTGAGGCTGAGTGAACCTAGGGGCGGCCCAGGCCCGCTTCATATAATCGTCACCGGTGTTTAGTGGCCGTGAGCAGGAGTCGAACCTGGTCGCCGGGTTCGTATCGCGCACACGCCAGTGCCGGATGATCCTAGTAGCAAAAGTAGCTACATATGTAGTAGCTACGTATGTAGTAGATACGTGTGTAGTAGCTACATATGTAGCTACATATGTAGTAGCTATATATGTAGCTACATCTGTCGCTACATCTGTCGCTACACATGTGCTACGGGCCCGCACTTTCAAGGGCCCCGCGCTAAATGCTTTCAAGCTATCAATTCCGGTTAAGTGATTTTGCACTTGCTCTATTACGATAGTACTATACTGCCTTCAAGTTTATGAACGACTGGGTGTTAAGGATAGCGATTTGTCGTATAATCTGGCTGCATAGCAAATGAAAAAAGTTAATTACTTCACTGTGCAAGTAAAAAAATTGTGTTTTAATATTTACGTTTCTTTTGTATTTAGGGCCCCTTTATAACATATGCTACAGGGCCCGCACTAGCTTAATCCGGCACTGCTGCACACACACACACACCGATGCTGTTGTCGACTCGGCGAGAATTTCCCCTGTGTAAAAGCCAGACACACTCTCGCTTCAACTCGCCCTAATATAACCGTGGAATGGCTAAGCAGTGCTAAACAAAAAAAACACGGGCTGCAATATCTCCTCCAGCACTTTATCTCCATTAAAAGTAAATAGGTAGTCTTCTCACTGAGCAATAAGTCGACAGCAGTGATATACTCTGAGAGCCTGAGGATAGTTTATAAAATAAAATTGCCGAATAAAGCTTTTGTACAGAATGTTTTCTATTTAGGAGTATTAATTTGTTCTTCAAATCATGGTCTGTAAGAGGTTTTACGTAAGTCGTCACGACTAATTGTGTACGTCAAAAACAATTCGTTTTACTGCCGCGCCAGGAGATCAAACCGGTGGTATCTGGTTTGTCCAGTGCGTTAGCAATCGCACCACGGCAGCATCCTTGTTATCATTTAAACGAATAATATACCGTATTGAATTGCAGTTTAGAGGTTGACTTCACAGCAATATACTGACACCCTCTCATTTAACCACATCTGTGTGTGCATTAAGTGAAATAAACAAGCAAGCCACTTAAGCCTCAAGCAACATTGCTTTAATGATGGAGACCGATCCTTTCATATGGCCCGCTTTTGAATGAAGGTTGTTGTGTTTTTTACAACACAGATGGCTGTGGGCTACTATCAATTACTTTGAAACAAATGTACCACCTGCTCACTACAAATTAAGCCGGGGGAAAAAATATTGCCAACAAAAATGCACAATTATTCCACAAGTTTCATTCAGGATGCCTTGTGCTGAAAAGAAAACGTTAATGAAAAGACGCCGCCGTTGAATCTTGACTTGCTTCATTATTTTATTTTTATTTTTTTAATTTTTATTTTACTTTTATTAATTTTAATTTTATTTTTTTACCTACGTGACATTTCCGAAAAAACCTAAGAACATGAATCCTTGCAGTCACGAAAGCTTCAAATCTAGAATTGCTTCAACGCGTTGCATTTTTGTTGTACGTTTGAATAATAATGAGAATTTTAACTGTTAACGCACCCCAACCCCACAGGATTCGCTCGCTTTCCTCGACAGAAAACGACTCAAGAGGCGCCAAGAGGACGGACCACAGACGAGCGTGGAGAGAGCCACGCGATGAACGGACGCCACTAAAACTCTGTGGTCCTCTAATATATTGAGGTGTTTCATGAGTGTTTGCACGTTGAATTGATTACACTGGGTCAACAACAACAAAAATTCTGGCCTGGACTTTTGCAGCTGTTTTAGACTAATTTCAGGGTGCTGATTCCAAATCTGATCTCAGATTTGCTCTATCACATCTCATTTTTATGATATCGGCATACCCCATTTTCATTGATTTTACCCGAAATTAACTCTGTCACTTATGATTGCAAGTTGTTGCGAGTCAGTGACTGCTTTAGTGTTAAAATATGGTGCTGTATTTTTAGGAAAGTGTTTATAATATAATTTTATGTAGATATCCACATCTATTTAATATTTTTCTTCTGCGGTTTTTATTGAAAATGCAATATTTGATATCTCAAAAAACCTGATGTGATAGACAAAAACTGATGCCAGATTTGGAATCAGCACCCCAAATTTACCTTAAACCCGTTGGAATACCTTATGCCAGAAAAAGTGTGTTGACCTGTGTTATTGGTGATACGAAATACTCTTGAAAGAAGATGGCTTGTTTTGAAAGCGCATTGCTGTGATGGGTTGGGACGAGATAGAATCTGAACTATTACTGCGAAACAATTTTTTGTGAATTTTAACCCGGTAAGAGCCACACTGACCTGTGTGTTTCTGTTTCAGAAGCGACGTGGCTCTCACAAATGATCGCTCACCGAAGTGGCTTATCATCACGTGGGAAATGTGTAGCAGCCAAATACTCTTAAACGCATGTTTCTAAATATGGAGAAAGATCCACGCGACCACGGGGAGAGAGACACGCAAACTCCAAATATACAGCAGGCGTCAGTGTCGAGATCGAACCAACGACCCCCTGCATACCAGGCGAGGTAGTTAACATCTCGGCACCGTGACGGCCTACTCCACAAACCCCTTGCAAAGCCGCAGCTTCAGTGCCAAATGTCGAAAAAAAACAGAAGAAGCGATAGTTGGTAAAACGAACACCATGCGAACATTCAAACTTTAACTTTTTTTTCTAATCGTCTTTTTTGACGCAAAATTGCCCCACTCTGTGTAACATTCACTATGGCAAGCAGCCACTTTCACAGTTTGGAATCGTAGATCCAGCTATTAATATTTAACCGTCTCCTTTTTTTACACTATATGCAGCTCGCCCAATGGCTTACGTATTGTTCACTTTGACTTGCGCGCATGCAAAAGTGATGAAGACGGGATCACATTTGTGTCTGCCGAGCGCTACACTCCTTCAAGCTCACTCTCCTCTTGCACCCTCCCTGCCGCCCATAGCCTGGACTCCCTTCTCCCAGACATCCGTGCTGTCGAGTCCCTGCCCCAGTTTGATCGGGTCCGGGACTAAAGACCTTTCTTTTTTTTCCCTCCTCTGCCCGTGACTAACCGTCTCCCCGTACGAACGAAATTTGCGCCACTGCATCCCGTGCGGCATCTTGAAATGCGGTCGCATTTTGTTGTTGTTGTTGTTGTTATACGCGAAGTGAATTCACATTTGAACCGTCATTGAGCCGTCAGCCCCACCACCACCACCACCACCAATCGTGATCTATCCTCAGCACGCACATCAGCGGAGCTTGACGATGCTTCTTTGCCTTACAGCCATTGGGAAGTGCGTAGCCTACGGGCCAATATCTCGTGAAACATGGACACCATACGCTTGATCATATACCTACAACTATCACAGCATTTGTTTGCACCAGAGATGTATGCGCAATAAGGTAAAGGTGCGGCCCTGCAATGGCTTTGCTCAACCTCCTGCTGGCAGAAGGGCCCCCACTGGTTTGAGCATAAGAGTCTCCCTCCTCCAGAAAGGTATTTTGGTCTCCTCTTCCCGCACTGGCCAAATGCCCCCACCGTGCACTAGCTGTCAAAATCCTCACCGTGGTGTATGTACCCAGTTGTACTGCCAGATAAACACAGATGGGGGAGGATTTAAGGAACGTTTGTTTCAACTGCCCTGCCGCACCGGGAGATAGAACCGGCGGTGCACTTTGTTTTGCAAGTCCAGTGTGCTACCCATCACACCACGGCAGCATCCTTTAAGGTTATTTTCTCAAATGCCCTAATCAATTTAGATGGGCCCACGTGTGTGTCCAGGTCGTTGCCTTCGAACTCCTCTCCGGTCTTGCGCCCTACCTAGCCCTGTGATCTCATCTAGCCGTAAGCTTCTCTCCCATTGACACCAAAACCACTGCCGCCTCTCTCGACCTCCCCATCAAACTCGGGACCGCGGCCAGTAGCTCTCCTTCTTGTATGGTAGTGCATTAGGCATGGCCTTCCCGCCTGCGATCCATAATTCAAGGCCATTGAGCAGATTTTTTTTTTTGGTACAAACCGGACTCTTACCAGTACATGAAAAGCTCCATTTCACTCCGCCTACCTACATGTTTTATTAACAGGCACCAATTTTTTTTGGTACATTTGCATTCCTATGGGCAACTGAGGGCAGTGCAGAAAAAAATAAACTCCATTAGTTGTGTAGGGGTCTTACGGAGGGAATATGTGTCGAGCTGATATGTATGGGATCCAACGGGAAACTAGCACAGTGGGCGGGGCTACGTCAGTGCACGGGCAGGTGCCCTCTACGACGTCCGCGCTTCGGACGTTACGATCCCCCGGGGCCCCACCCCTCAGGGAGGGGGATGTATAAAAGGGGAATGTATCGGGGGGCTAGGGAGAGTTGGGCTAGCTAAGAAGAGAAGACGGAAGACGTCCCAGATAGAGCCCTGGTCTCCCCCTGCTACGCCGTCCTTGTCAGGACCGCGCAGGCTCGAGCCAGTGGCGTGGTGCCAGAGCCAGAGCCAGTGTTGGTCTGGACTCTGAGTACCGGGCCCGACTGACCAGTGTCGGGCCAAGATAGCCTCCCCTAGTCCACGAGAGGAGGACTCTGAGGCAGGCTAGGGTTAGCTAGGAGGTGTGTCCCCAGAAAGACGGGTGAGGGGGCCGATACCCCCTCAAGTGTGTATGTGTGCCTCAACCCCGGGTGTCGACCCGTATTCGACGGTACTACAGTTGTACTGTACTGTGCTCCAGCATCCATGCTCCCAGCCTTTCACAGACCCACGCTGATCAGTGGTGCTGACTTCTATTCAGATAACCACCGCGATGCGCGAGGTGTGTGCGTAAACCCTCACCCAGGAGTGGATTGACAAAGGAAGAAGGGCTGCATGTGTCACGAATGTCATCCCTCTGCGTCGTTTCAAATACAATCTGAACGTAGACTCCGACTAAATGCAACTGCGTCTCAAAACCCCCCAAAATAGGCACTTGCTCGAGCTGTATAGGTTTTCGTTGCCATGGGGCTGCGACAATTTTGTACCTCCCCCCCCCCCCCCACAGTGTACGAGTAGAGTGCTGCTCAAGACGAGGCCATCAGGCACAAGCGGTGGCAGGAGGTAACGATGACTGCTCTCCGCTGACGAGTCCTAATAGCGATGAAACCAGCATTGGTCGCCTTGCTCTTCGGTTGAGCTCGTGGCCCACCAAAGAGGTATGTGTGCAGAATTTGCGCAAGCAATGGGGATGCCACGTGTGTACGGGTGCTGGACTTCTTTCGCACCGTACGTAGCCAACCGTACTAATCGGAGGTGCGGGGGAAGGACAGTAACTTCAAATGCAAATGCTTGCTGGAGTTTTTCTGCGATAGAAGACGCCTTTTTAAATCCTTTATATTAAGTTCACTTGCTTGCTTGCTTGCGCGCTTACGACCGTGCAAATCTTTCGGTCGTTTTTTAACCCACTTCCCGTGATCCAATCGAGCTGACATTTTGCACACAGACTCGTTGTGCGTGACAATTTATTTTCGTGAAAATTTTTTCCAAAATGTTACACTTTTTAGGAAAAAAAAATTAGATTTAATTACCAATTGCTTAATGGTGGCAGGCAATCATCTGACCCATAGGTGGCAGCTATCTCAAGCCAAAGGACGAGAGGACTCTAGCCGCCACGCATATAAAGGATTTATAATGAAAAACTTTGTTTTTACGGGTTAATTTTTGCGTATATATATTATCGACGAAAAAGGACTCACGCCGGGCAAAAATTATCACGGAATTATTTTCCACCTCGCGGGCGGACCAGAGTAGGGCACGTGACTCGTAGAATTAAAACATCCACAGCAAGTTAGAAACTGGATGTGGTGTGCCGGGTACGGAAAAGCGTTCCTAGTCGTCGCCCTGGAATTACAGGATCATGGAGAAGAGAAAGAATTGGTGTTGTTGTTGTTGTTCTTGTGTGAAAGGGGTTCTTAGGGAGGGGGGGGGGAGGTTTCTCGAGAAGAGCACTTCTGTACAGAGCCATCAAGATGTTTGGATTTACACAAATGGATGTCATCGGCATGCGAGTCATCTTCAACCTGGATCTTAAACTAAACGATAAACTTATTCTTGGTTCTTTCGGTAAAGTCACGTAGAAGGGAAATAATAAAATAATAAAACATTTACAATAAAATTCTCACGACGTTTCGACTTTACCGAAAGAACCAAGAATATGAATCCCTGCAGTCACGAAAGCTTTAAATCGAAATTTAAACGATAAACTATTTTTACTTCACCAGGTAAGGCCCATTGAGCTGTTTTGATATTTTTCAGAATCGACCTGGCTATCACAAATGATAGCTCAACGAAGTGGCTTATCACGTGGAAATTTATGGCAGCCAAACACTCTAAACGCATGTTGATTCTAAATGTGGAGGGAAAAACCGGAGGACCCGGAGAAAAATCCACGCGACCATGGGTAAAACACGCAAACTCCAAATATACAGCAGGCGTCAGGGTCGGGATCGAACTCACGACCTCCTCCATACCAGGCGAGGCAGTTAACATCTCGCCACCGAGGTGAGGAATCGAGTCGGCCATGCAGATGGTCACAGCGAGGGGAATTCCAAACTCCGAGGGCAGCATCGAAATAGTCGCGGCCTGACGAGAGGCGTTTCGCATTGTTTTGCCACGTCTCGGGATAACCCTTGTGTAATGTGAGGTTATATCTGGGTCGTTGACGGATTACAACTCGTCACGACGATTGGCTCTGCCGGTCCTGATTCATAGACAATGGGGGGAAGCCTAGGGGCGTGGCCCTGACGTAATGGAAAGGTGATAGCTGGTTGTAGAGGATTGGTTCTGCCGGCTTTAGCCACAGCCAATGGGGAGACGAGTCAAGGCGTGGTCCCGGGAGCCTCTGGAATATTCCATAGAGGATAACCAGGATTGGTGTAAACGTACCACGTGACCCGGGTATTAAATAGGGGTGGAGACGGACGACACGGGGTCAGAACGGGAACGAACAGAGGAAGGGGGCCACGCGGGAGCGGGGCTCCGGGTTGCCACGTGGCAGTGTGTCTCTCTCTCTGTCCCTCTCACGCTGCCTGTCAGCAGCGTGAAGGAAAGCTGTAATGCAAAGCTGGATAAAAGACCGGATCCCAGAAGTCGCCTCAACGACCTTTATTACACTTGTCTTGTGCCACTTGCTTAATAAACTAAATGGCATTTTATCACATTTTAGTCATGAGGAAGGTTGTTTAAGCTGTTGTTGGAAAGCAGCTCCTGGCACGGAGCTATGGCGCAGTGCAATGGGATTGCTTTTGTTGTTTTGGTTCATTTCCAATTGGACATTTGGAAATCACACTGTGAAGATTCATTTATTCAACTGCCCACAATTGTTGAATTCAGTCTCCAGCACTGGGCTCATGATTAGGATTTCCAATCAGTTTACCATGGTGTAATGGAATGTACATAACACTTTTATACGCACTTTGCACCTTCAAGTGCCTTTGACAGCATGGCAATTGAAATGGAACGTCAAATCCGTGGTCCAATTTTTTAGTTCATTTTTCTTTTGTTCTAAGTCTTGATTGGGCGGCCTTACTAGTGCATAATATACACTGATGGGATTGATAATGTCAATAATTAATCATCTCAATTGATAATGTCAATTGATAATGTCCTCAGAGCTCTTATTTCAAGTCACACAACCTCGACACGTGGATTTAAAAAAATTCAAACATTGTCGAACTATACTGATCTTTTTTTCCGGATCTTTGCTCCCCATCTTCACCAGCCCGTGCTGACCAGCGTGGTGAAGTATGGTCAAATAACCCCACGTAACCCACAGGGTGTGGGCGAAGGGAGGCCCTCATCCAGCAGTGGATTGACAAACGGGGATGTGATGGAAGGTTAAGTGAGAATCCCCTTCTGCAGACTTAAGAGACTATGAACAAAATTTCGATTTAAAGCTTTCGTGACTGCAGGGATTCATCTTCTTGGTTCTTTCGGTAAAGTCACGTAGAAGGGAAATAAACAAAATAAAAATATTTGTTTTATTTTACTTTCATTAATTTTAATTTTTTTACCTACGTGACTTTACCGAAAAAAACCTAAGAATAGGGAAATTTCCACGTTCTTTTTTTAAATGTCTCCCCGAGCACCGTTCCATTTATTATCACGAGCCACGCAGACGCGCTCGTGCTGAGCGGCTCTCCTGCCTGCCGGGGTTAGTTAGAGCAGCTCACGGTCATGGCTGAAAGTGGACCCATGCAACGGTCTCCCGTGTGCCTCTAATTGAATCCTCCGACGCATCAGGCAGCTCCTTGCAATGCGGACTACGCGGGTAAGGAATGAGAACAACATCAGCAACACCACACCGTGGGGATACCCAGCCCACCGGCACCTCCCCCCAGTGGCACACCCCGGCTCGCCATTAGCTGCACATCAGTGGGCTTGTGACAAGTATTACGTCTGATTCATGAATGAATGCCGGCCGAGTCGAGGGTGCAGTGCAGTGCTCTTAAACGCTCCCAAAAGGCTGGCTTCAAACATTCACACGTGTGGAATAAATAAGGGTGCACAAACGAGTGGATGAATGGTCATTTGGTCTCCAATGTATATATGTTCGTGTGAATATACATCAGTGGGGAGCGGTAGTGTAGTGGTTAGCGCGCTGCACTACAAACCCGGCGACCAGAGTGACGATTATCTGAATCGCTTTTCGGCTTCCCCTAGGTCGACTCAGCCTCAAGCATCGTCACTGGGGAGACAAAGGCGGTCGGGCGTGCCGCTGTCCACCCACTCCCTCGTGTACCGTGCCGGCCTTCATAGGTGCTCGCTAACAACACTTGCCCCAACACTCTATTAAGGCTATACGGGGGAATTATTTTGTCTTTCTATAATTACTACAGATAAATATGTTTAATGTTAAGCCCCTCGGTCAAGCCACCGCTAGATTAAAGGCCTCTTCACACCGTGTCTATCATGAGCGCTGTTTGAACATACTACGCTACGCTGGCCAATGTGAGCTGGTGAGGTGGGAGCGCCAGGGCCGTTCAGATCTCACTCGCCACTGATGTTATCCGTGGCCGAGAATCTAACTCGGGGTTGCCTACTTTATAATTCGGTGTGTTAACCACTGCGCCACGGCTCCCTGCCACAGCACTGTACACGTTATTATAATTATAATAATATATTTATTTTTCGATTTAAAACTTTCGTGACTGCAGGGATTCATCTTCTTGGTTCTTTCGGTAAAGTCACGTAGAAGGGAAATAATAAAATAATAAAAATAAAACATAATAAAATACAATTCTCACGACGTTTCGGCCACGTCGTGAGAATTGTATTTAATTATGTTTTATTTTTATTATTTTATTATTTCCCTTCTACGTGACTTTACCGAAAGAACCAAGAAGATGAATATATTTTTTATAGTTCAACCGCTCAGTCTCCTAAACGTCCAGCTAACCCCCCCCCCCAGCACGTATTTTAACGACGCTCGCGCAAGGCGACTGCAAATGCTGACAAGCTTATGTTGAGTTCGCGAGGGCCCCCAGCGGTCGAGGTGCACAAAGAAGGGGCCACGGGGCAGTTGCCTGCACCACACGCGGGATGCAATCAGGCGAGTCATCAAATCGTGGTCAGACGCGCAAGCAGTTCAGTGAATCACCTGGGTCACGCGTTGGTGAATGAGTCAACCGCAGTTCCTATGATCACCGTTACATTGTTTTTATAAAGTCACGTAGAAGGGAAGTTATAAAATAATAATAATAAAACATAATATTATGTTTTAATTAAATTTTTATTATTTTATTACTTCCCTTCTACGTGACTTTACCGAAAGAACCAAGAAGATGAATCCCTGCAGTCACGAAAGCTTTAAATCGAAATTTAGCTTGCCGATTCTTAAAGCCCTTTGAACTATACTCTTTGGTTCTTTCGGTAAAGTCACGTAGATATAAAATAATTTAATTTCTTTTATTTTCTTTCGGTAAAGTCACGTAGGTATAAAATAATTTAATTTATTTTCTTTCATACCCACGTGACTTTACCGAAAGAACCAAAGCGTATGGATCCCTGCAGTCACGAAAACTTCACACCCTTTGAACTACACATCGATCTTGGGAAAGCTGAAACCCGCAAAATTTCAGAATATATCTTGTTGGCGTCGTTGTCTGCGCGGCCAAAACGCTCTCGATCCATCACGAGCGGGTGGTCGAAGTTTCCTCGCCGCGGGGGGCGAACGGGCAAAGAGCAACTGTGAAGGCACAGAGGCGGGGCTGTCTCTCCCTGCGCTGGGGCCGTAATCACGGCATCGCCAAGGCATCATCAGAACGGAGCCTGACCTTTCAGGTACGAGATCGCCGCACAGAGCTCGTGCTGAGGTTATCCATTTCAGGATGGGGCGAAAAATGGGCTCACCGTGGGGGGGGGAGGGGTGGAGCGATGATTTCTTGTCGTCGATGAGAGTACGCCGCCACGCGAACTCCGGTCATCCTCGCAGCCCCCGGCGTTTTGGCGAACCATCGAACAAAGGCGGTGGTCACATCATCATCGCCCGGCGCTTTCAGATGCGCCTCTGCGGCCGTCTGGAACGCTCTTCCTTCCGATATTATGAAGCCATACTCCTTGGTTCTTTCGCTAAAGTCACGTAGGTATAAAATAAAATAAATCACGACGTTTCGGGCACGTCCATCATCAGGTGGGAAAGCATGGTTTGCTGCTGAGGCAGTCTGATTTATTGAACAGTTAATGCGCTAAAGGAAGAACACTCTAGGGGGTGATGGAGTGGGGGCTCGCTGCCTCAGTAGCAGGCCATGCTTTCCCACCTGAGGATGGACGCTTGTGTTGCGCCCGAAACGTCGTGATTTATTTATTTTATTTGATACCTACGTGACTTTACCGAAAGAACCAAAGAGTATGGATTCCAGGAGTCACGAAAGCTTCAAATCAATTAGGAAGCCACTTGGAGCTATGCACTTTAAAATCATCTGGTGTGAAAACTCGTTTGTTTGGAACTGCTTTTTGTGTTAAGTTTGTTGTCCTTTCGCCGCACCTCCGATTAGCATTGTTGGCTATGTACGGTGCGAAAGAAGTTCACCATACATACATAGGAAAAAAATACCAAAACTTTCTGGTAAGCTGATAATGTGGGCGCCATGGTAGCGAGATGTTAACTACCTCGCCTGGTATACATAAGGTCGTGGAGTCGATCCCGATCCTGACGCCTGTATATTTGGAGTCTTCATGTCCCTCTCCCTGTCGTTACGTAGCTTTTTCTCCGCGTCCTCCGGTCTGAAGATGATCGCTTATGTCGCGATCAAAACGTCGTGGTTTTTTGTTTATTTTATTAATTTTTAACCTATCTACGTGACTTTACCGAAAGACCCAAAGAGTATGAATTCCTGCAGTCACGAAAGCTTGAAGTCGAGATTTATTGAAAAGTTATTGCGCTAAAGTAGGGAGAACACTTTAGGGGGTGATGGAGTGGGGGCTCGCTGCCCCCCCCCCCCCCACGCTGCCCCCAGGAGGTGGTGGCTGACGGGGGAGTGGGAAGGTTACCTAACGAAATGAGGGAAGAAGACTTCGGAATCTGGGTTGTGGTAGGAAGGGTGGGGGGGATGAATTTTGGTGTTGTCGTTTTAAATCAGTGGTTAGTCAGTTTCAATTTCATTTATTTGGTATAATCCTGTGAGCCATTCGGCTCTTGAATCGGGTGCAACCGCAACAAACAAAAAACAAAAACATAGACAAGAAACATCTTAAACGTGGACATCTCCCACTCGCTGAGCGGGTGCAAGATGCCCTTTCTGGGGGGTGCCAGGCATTGCCAGATTGTTTTAGGAGGTTAAATCACCGAAAACACAAATGAAGCACGGTGCACGTAAGTTACAACTTACTTTGTTTCATCAAACCCGATGTATGTATTGACATTATTATAAATAAATAAATTACGATTCAGAAACAAAGGGGTGCTAGGCACGAGTGAAGGTCAAGAACCGCTCATTTGAAACAAAGACATCGTGCGGCTTTTTGGCGTCATCTGGTCCAACACCATGTGAGACTAGACTCTAAGAAAGGCTGTCTCGGGCGTGGACCAATTAATGTCAAGGACAGTTCATAGAGTTGTGTGTTTTGTTTGCATTCCGACCGCAGGTATTGTGGTCTATGCAAACATGACTCCTTGTAAAAAAAAAGGTGTCAGTTTTCTTGCCAGATAAAAGGGTAAAAAAACAATTATCATATTTTACTACTGGCAAAGGAGGTTCCAATGGTGAAAGACATCGCTTTTAAGGCAACAAACAGACGAAGGCGAAAACGACGACTTTTATTCAGTGCCAGCGCAACTGTGCCCCTGTGGATAATGAACTCGGAGACGACGAGAATCAATGCGGCGTGGTGGTTGGTGGTGGTGGTGTTGCCCGCTCAACGCGATCTGCCTGCCATTTGTGCGTAGTCCGTGGAGCAGAGTTCTAGATTGTGTGACAGAGTTCTAGATTGAGTTACAGAGTTCTAGAGTGAGTTACAAGAGTTCTATATTGTGTGGTAGAGTTCTAGATTGAGTTACAGAGTTCTAGAGTGAGTTAGAGTTCTAGATTGAGTTACAGAGTTCTAGAGTGAGTTAGAGTTCTAGATTGTGTGACAGAGTTCTAGATTGAGTTACAGAGTTCTAGAGTGAGTTAGAGTTCTAGATTGTGTGACAGAGTTCTAGATTGAGTTACAGAGTTCTAGAGTGAGTTACAGAGTTCTATATTGTGTGGCAGAGTTCTAGATTGAGTTACAGAGTTCCAGAGTGAGTTAGAGTTCTAGATTGAGTTACAGAGTTCTAGAGTGAGTTAGAGTTCTAGATTGTGTGACAGAGTTCTAGATTGAGTTACAGAGTTCTAGAGTGAGTTAGAGTTCTAGATTGTGTGACAGAGTTCTAGATTGAGTTACAGAGTTCTAGAGTGAGTTAGAGTTCTAGATTGTGTGACAGAGTTCTAGATTGAGTTACAGAGTTCTAGATTAAGTTACAGAGTTCTAGAGTGAGTTAGAGTTCTAGATTGTGTGACAGTGTTCTAGATTGAGTTACAGAGTTCTAGATTAAGTTACAGAGTTCTAGAGTGAGTTAGAGTTCTAGATTGTGTGACAGAATTCTAGATTGTGTGACAGAGTCCTAGATTAAGTTACAGAGTTCTAGAGTGAGTTAGAGTTCTAGATTGTGTGACAGAGTTCTAGATTGTGTGACAGAGTCCTAGATTAAGTTACAGAGTTCTAGAGTGAGTTAGAGTTCTAGATTGTGTGACAGAGTTCTAGATTGTGTGACAGAGTCCTAGATTAAGTTACAGAGTTCTAGAGTGAGTTAGAGTTCTAGATTGTGTGACAGAGTTCTAGATTGTGTGACAGAGTCCTAGATTAAGTTACAGAGTTCTAGAGTGAGTTAGAGTTCTAGATTGTGTGACAGAGTTCTAGATTGTGTGACAGAGTCCTAGATTACGTTACAGAGTTCTAGAGTGAGTTAGAGTTCTAGATTGTGTGACAGAGTTCTAGATTGTGTGACAGAGTCCTAGATTAAGTTACAGAGTTCTAGAGTGAGTTAGAGTTCTAGATTGTGTGACAGAGTTCTAGATTGCGTGACAGAGTTCTAGATTGTGTGACAGAGTTCTAGATTGTGTGACATAGTTCTAGATTGTGTGACAGAGTTCTAGATTGTGTGACAGAGTTCTATATTGAGTTACAGAGTTCTAGATTGTGTGACAGAGTTCTAGATTGAGTTACAGAGTTCTAGATTGTGTGACAGAGTTCTAGATTGTGTGACAGAGTCCTAGATTAAGTTACAGAGTTCTAGAGTGAGTTACAGAGTTCTAGATTGAGTTACAGAGTTCTAGATTGCGTGACAGAGTTCTAGATTGTGTGACAGAGTTCTAGATTGTGTGACATAGTTCTAGATTGTGTGACAGAGTTCTAGATTGTGTGACAGAGTTCTAGATTGTGTGACAGAGTTCTAGATTGCGTGACAGAGTTCTAGATTGCGTGACAGAGTTCTAGATTGTGTGACAGAGTTCTAGATTTCGTTACAGAATTACAGAGTTCTAGATTTATGAGTTCCAAGTCATTGATCGAGGTGCCACGCATTCGGTAAATCTGATCGGGGAGTGGCACGAGGCACTGGGCCCTTCGGGTGTAACGCGTGAGCGACCATCCGAGTGATGAACTGTGACCTGCAGCTTATTGATTGCGTTGTGATGCTCCTCGTATGTATATGTGGTCCGGAGCAATGCGAAAAAAAAATTAACCCGTAAAAACTATTTTTTTCACTATAAATACTTAATATGCGTGGCTGCTAGAGTCCTCTCTTCCTCTGGCTTGAGATGGCTGCCACCTATGGGTCAGATGATTGCCTGCCACCATTAAGCAATTGGTAATTAAATATAAAAAATAAATTCCTAAAAACTGTAAAGTTATGGAAAAACATTTTCACGAAAATAAATTGTCACGCACAACGAGTCTGTGTGCAAAATGTCAGCTCGATTGGATCACGGGAAGTGAGTTAAAAAACGACCGAAAGATTTGCATGGTTGTAAGCGCGCAAGCAAGCAAGCAAGTGAACTTAATAAAAAGGATTTAACAACAACAACAACAGCAACAACAACAAAACTGTACAATTATTAGGCGTATTGTAAAAAAAAGCTAAATCCGACTGACAGTAATGTTGCTGCCGTGGCTACAAAAAAAATGTAAGACTTAAGCGGAGCTGACATTAAAATTGCTTTTCTGAGTCATAAGGTTATGTGCAAATGCCCACGGCTCTGGGAGGCACTTTACGGCGCTCTAATGAAAGGGAATGAAATGATGCGAGGGGCACGATGCGTAAGAGCAATAGCGAGATGCAAACAGGTAACACAATGGCAAAATTGATCATCCAAGACGTTGGTCCAACGCAGAGCATCAAGAAGCAGTCCCGCTTGCAAATGTACATTTTGTTGTACGGAAAATACGATCCACGTCACAGCTAATTTCTTACATTACGGCCTGCAATTGTAAGCAAATGCGACGGGTATTGATTGTGCACTTCGGGCATTTTTTTGCTTTTGTATGATCTATCTTTATGCTATCCATTTCCGCAGATACACATGTGTATGCATTGCTGCAGATGCAGCCTATCACATCAATGCATCGGACATTTATTCTCTTGGATGTGAAACTCCGATACTGACCTTGACATGGCACGCAGGTCACATCACTGCATTTCAACGTTGCTTGTGACAATAGCAGGAATGAAAATAGCAACAGTTATATAAATCGCTGCCAACCTTGAATACATTACTGGGTATTCTATTGAAGATCCATTAACCTTCATCACAATGCATGAGAGTGCCGGTAATTCTTCTCTGACAAAATCAGTCACAAGAGCAGCACTGCTTTTGAAATGTTGTTGACATTTCACAATTAATGTCTTGTATATCACGACCTTCAATAGCTTGCATAGCTATACAGACTCTGATGAACACAAACCCATGGGGCATTTAACTTCCCTCCGCCCAAAATAAAAATAACTCTGAAGGCGATGGGTGGATCTGCAAATCACCAACCCTCTGACGGAGTGAATGGCTGAATCACTTAGAACTGAATCTCTAACAGTTACTTTTCATTGGTCAAACGAAAGTTTCACGTGCCCATGTCCGTCCGGAGCTCGCCGAGCTCCATTGGCTTCCGGTTGCTGAACAAATCAAGGCCGTAATTATAATATATATTGTGGGGGGACACATGCCCCCCCCCCCCCCAATATTCAAATATGCTCAAAATGTCCCCCTCCCCCGCCAATATATTGCAATAAAAAATGTTGCTATGCTATGTAAATAAAAACTAAATTTGCTAAACCTTGGCCACAATATCTGGAATTGTCTTCATTTAAATCAATGCATAGATTTCTGTTTATATGATTGTGGTTATGGTTTTACGTTATTAATCCATAATCTCTGCCATTACATACAATGAAACAAGAAATGGTAATGAAGTAAAAACAGAACAATGTAAAACTATTCGACATTGTAAAAAATAAAGAAAAAGTCCATCCCATATGTTAGTGAATTTTTTAATATTTTAGGCAGGAAATTAGTCTTCACATTTTGATATTTTTTCTGGGTTGGGACCCCCAGACACCCTGGAAGATTTGGTCCCCCCCAATGTTGACTCCATGGCTACGGCCTTGGAACGAATACATTATAAGGTCACACTCACTGCACACAAAGTGCTTGCCACAAATGATCCACAATACCTTGCTGATCTCTCGATTTAAAGCTTTCGTGACTGCAGGGATTCATCTCCTTGGTTCTTTCGGTAAAGTCACGTAGAATGGAAATAATAAAATAATAAAAATAAAACATAATAAAATAAATCTCACGACGTTTCGGCCACAGCGCAAGCAGCCGTCCTCACGTGGAGAACAGGTGTGTCGAGAAGACAGAGTCTGAAGACAGAGTCTGATGACAGCGTCTGAAGCATTCAGACTCTGTCTTCTCGACAGACCTGTTCTCCACCTGAGGACGGCTGCTTGCGTTGCGGCCGAAACGTCGTGAGAATTATTTTATTATGTTTTATTTTTATTATTTTATTATTTCCATTCTACGTGACTTTACCGAAAGAACCATAGAAGACTTGCTGAACTTGTCAAGGAGCATAAACCCTCACGCGAACTTTGATCATCCTCGCAGTGGCTTTGTGCCGGCCATCAAACAAATACGGTCACTCTATCACCCACTTTCCGATGCGTTTCTGTGGCCGTTTGGAACGCTCTTCCTTCCGATATTATGACGCCACTGGAGCTATGCACTTTGTAAATCATCATATAGATTGAAAACTAATTTATTTAGAACTGCGTTTTTCTGTTTATTTGTTGTCCTTCACCCGCACCTCCGATTAGCACGATCGGCTACATACGGTGCGAAGAAAGTACAACTAACACATCGAACGATGCGTTAAGTGGCCAGCACGACGGACGCAGGGCCCGCTATCGCATTTCTTCCCATCGCGCAAGCCTCACTCACCCGCCCACCCGCACCGGCTAATGGAGCGTAACCCCGGCACCACCGCGGAGCGTATCGCCTTCTCCTGGAAAGGCATATTGTGTTCAACGCCGCGGAGACGATTGGCGAGCGTAAATATAACGCCGGCAAAAGCCGATTCCGAGATGGCGCGAAAAATTATAACGAAAAAAATGGGACTGGGACCCAACCGAGGAAGACTAATCCCAAGCAATGAGACAAACAGCGCGGTGCGGAAGATGAGTGCGAGAAAATTGCAAATCTCTCCAACGGAGCTGTGACCAGCAATGACGTAAATAGATTTTTTTTTCAATTATATACGTACAGTGGAGAGTGAAACGAAAAACAAAAATTTGAGTCTCTTAAATCCGCAGAAGAGGATTCTTACTCAACTTCCATCACGTCCACATACAGCTCACCCCCATTTGTGAATCCACTGCTGGATGAATGTTCCCCCCACACCGTGTGGGTCACACGGGGTTATTTGAACAAACTGCACCACGCCGACAAGCACTGGTTGATGAAGGTGTGGGATGCAAATAGATGCGGGGAGCAGAGAAGTACAGTGCAACAACAATTAGAATCATAATGTTTATTTACACTGGAGAAATCTGATGAGCTATGAAGCTCTATTTCACAGGTGTCCAGTATTGTCACGTGGTAAGAACCTTACAACAACAAACAGTACAGTAACATGACAGGAGTGCGGAGTGAAAGGAAGGTAAACAGATCACCCAAACACACACAAACTAAACCATCCCCATCCTACCAAGCAAAGCCCACTGAGATATTAACTTATTTTTCAAAAGCGACCTGGCCACAAATGATAGATCAACAAAGTGACATCATTTGGACATGGCAGCAAAATCATCTAAATTACTCAACGCATATTTCCAAAAATCCAATGCATGCCACTACGCTGCCCTCTGCTGCCCACAGCATATCACCCGAAGCCTACAGCAACCTGTGATGCATGGCGGTCACCTGGCTGAGCAGTGTCCAAGGCTTTGTTTGTTTAGGGCCGTATTCTGGGCAACTTGGTCCATAGGCCCTGCTACATTCAGCGCTATGCAAAATAGCCCCCGCCCGCGATGGCCGTCCAAACTTTAAGTGTTTGTGGAGGTGTTGCTTGGGGTTTTGCATTTGAAATCCAAGGGTGCTGCTCGCCATTTATTATTCATGAACTACATGTCAATGACTCATCGTCAAAGCTGAGATTATTTTGTGGGTACCATATAACTGCTCAGTGATTGCACCTTCCTGCAAGTGCACAGGAATTGGCTAAAGCTCACTCTCGCGGAGATGAATTATTTACACGCCTTCTCGCCTAAATGATATTTATTAATGTACCTTCATGGAGGAAACTTTATTTTTCCCCCTTCCCCTCCACACCAGCCTCGATAAAGCGCGGAGTGTCAGAGATGTAGCATTTATCCTAGAATGTTTTTGTAATTTGCATCCATTCCTTTCCCTGCTTTTCAACGAACGCAGATCCCACTGAATCGTAAGCTCTGCACATTTCTCTGAAAACCATTCTAAATTGATGCAACGATGCATCGCATCACATTTCAAGAACACGTATGATTATATATCCCATTTTACGAGTGAGTGTGAGCCAATGGACTAGTGAATCACCATTCATATTTTTCAAGATGCTCCCCCCCCCCACCCCGACAACAAGGAGATAAAACACATGCTGTGTATAATTGCACGAGGGCATGTCTTTGAAGTCAGCTGGGGTCGGTTTGTATCGTGTCACATGGGAAACGAGAAAAAAATGCCCTAGCATTAATTAACACAAGCGAATGTGCGGTACAATCAATTAACGTGCACGCGAGGAGCTGGGGGGGGGGGGGGTAAGATTGTACATTGAAATTAACGAAACAATTAGCTGGTGAGTGATTGGCTAGCGTGTTGGCAGAGTGCAAGTTACCATTGGGTGGATCGAATGTTGAGTCATCTCTGTCTTACTAACATTTACGGCAAGGTGGACATGACGTAGGGTATGCACGTGATGGGAGCCACGGAGATGGAGCGATGGAATCAGGCCCGTGTGCAAGTGCTGGACGGATTATTAAATCGCAGGACCGTGACAGATGGCGATGACTGGGGGATGCCTTCATCCAGCAGTGGACTGACTATTTTTGATGATGATAGTCACAAGCTTTGTGGATGTATCGTAAGTATTGCGTGAGTCGAGGATCATTGGGACGAATATCCCGTAATGATGGATAAATAGTTGCAATTTCAAATTGCATCATTTCGTTCATTCTGAATGGAACACAAGCGTGGAATGTGCACGTGAGAATCGATGATTTGTGAAAATTATCTTGCAAATGATCTGCTCGTGAAACATTCAGGTTAATGGAGTGAAGAAGGGCATTTCAAACGAGATGATAAAAATCGAGTCGTGTTAATGCTTGAATCGAATTGCGACCAAGGAATTTGTGACGACTCACAGAATCACTGGAGGGGGGCGGGGGAATTCATTATAAATCTGGTGAATCGACAGCTTGAGTGATATACACAGTGGCAGTAAAGTAAATGTGACTTTCCAACGCGTTTCTGAACGTGACGTAATCTCAGCATACATCAGACATAATTTCAACCGAGAAGATGGATGCACAATTTAGCAATCTTTGGAAGGACTGGATCAAACAGGTAAAGTGTTAACTGTTGTGTTAGCCGACTCTGAGTTGCATTACATTTCTAAATTTTGTTAAGTTTGATATCTAAACTTCATTCTTTTCTCTGTTTCACCCAAGCCCTCTTTAAAATGTATCCCCACCCTCTCGCCCCTTTACGGCTTCCCCTCCCCCTCCCCCCTCTATATAATGCCTCGTCACAGAAGATTGTTTCTCTCTTTCACCTGAGGACGATCACTCGTTGTTGCGATCGAAACGTCGTGATCTATTATTTCTTCATTTTCCTATCTACGTGACTTTACCGAAATAACCTAATTATTTGTATCAAATCCTGCAGTCACGAAAGCTTCTAATCAAGATCCTTCATCTCGTTATTCTCAAATTCTGTTTGACCGGCCTCACATAAGCTCGCTCTGCACGCAGGGATGGAGGTAACAGGTGCGTGCGAAATTAACTTGTTTGGCATTTGCATTACGTGGGAAGAACGACACGTAGAAGCACACAATTCCGGTCGCTCAATCGGATTTTTTTGTGCCGCAATTGTGAGACGTGGGGTTTTATTTTACTGCGTTTAATTTACAGGTCATCCTCTTGGAGATCGTGCTATTGCGAGATTGTAGAGCTTTTTAGAATTTTTTTGGGTGTGCAAATAATATTCGGCGCCACGTAGCGTGCCGCTTATGCGGGTATGTATTGCGTACATAAAGCATGTGTCAGCCGCCATACAAATTCAATTGTGCATAATCTTCCAGTCACAATTTAAGCCCGGCAGTCGCGTGGCAGATTTAAGACGTGAGAGGCAACGTAACAAAAATATATTTATATATAAGTACGCGGTATTAGAATTCACAATAACAGGCGTGAGTGACACTTCTTAAAGGTGGGAATTTTTGGCTCACGGTGAGTAGCAAACGGCCGACCGCGAAAATCTCCCGTACAGCAGCTGGATTATGGGGCGGGCGGGGGGAATGCAAATTGATACACGAAATATTATTTCTCCACACTCTCTCTCTAAAGGCAAGATAACAATGGGGGTTAGCCCGGAGTGCTGCCATTGCGTGTGCCCGTAAGTGACAGCAGGTGAAGTAATTGTTTTCTATCCCTCCACCCCGCCGCCGCCACCACCGCTGGCACCAAGGTGGGCAACAGACCGCTTAGCCGTGAAGACCACCGCTCTTCGAGCGCGTTACGCTCCGCCGGCCCCACACAGCCGTCTCCGCTCACGGAGACCCGGATTCTCCTAGTAGAAAAAGTAGCTACATGTGTAGTAGCTACACGTGTAGTAGCTACACGTGTAGTAGCTACACGTGTAGTAGCTACACGTGTAGCTGCTACATGTGTAGTAGCTACACGTGTAGTAGCTACACGTGTAGTAGCTACACGTGTAGCTGCTACATGTAGTAGCTACGGGCCCCGCACTTTCAAGGGCCCCGCGCTAAATGCTTTCAAGCGATAAATTCCGGTTCAGTGATTCTGCACTTGCTCTATTACTTTAATACTATACTGGCCTTCGACTTTTATGAACGACTGGGTGTTTCAGGTTAGCGATGTGTCGTATTATCTGGCTGTGCAGCGAAATGAAACAATACAATTACTTTATTATGCAAGTAAAAATTGTGTTTTAATATTTACGTGTTTTTTCATTTAGGGCGCCTTCATAACATAGGCTACAGGCCACGCACTAGCTTAATCCGGCACTGCCCCCCCCTCCCCTTGTCTGTGAGAATATTAAATGCCGGCATCGGAATCTTTATTTATCGCTGGAGAAATCCGATGAGCGATGAAGCTCTTTTTCACAGATATCCACAGGAAACGCACTTGCCCCTCCACCCTATCACGAAAAGAGAATGCCCAACTCACGGAGCACATCGTGTTCATTGCCTCGTCATGCTGGGCCCTTTTGTGACATTCATCGTGACAATTGATTACTCCCGCGAACGTTGCACCCGACTCTCAAGGCTAATTTTCGGCGGGATGCTACTGCATTGAGCTGTTTGGACAATTTCATCAATGAGTGACCGGTCACATGAGGAGGGAGTCGGAGACGCTGAAGGAAAACTCGCCAAGCCACCTCGCAGTCCCAGGCATGCTCACCCATCCGAGCACGAACCAGGCTCAACCCATTTTGACTTTTCAAGTCCACCAGGATCAGTTACATTTAGGGTGTTTTTTTGGTTGTAGGCCAGTTACTGTAATTTCCATTGCTTTCATCAAGCGTGAGCAATACAGTTCTGGAAGTAAGCCTCCCCCAGCCAACACCATCTCTCACAGTCCCCTTTATGTCCATGCCACGGTGGCGAGATGTTCACTACCTCGCCTGGTACACAGAAGTTCGTGGGTTTGATCCCGGCCCTGACCCCTGTATATTTGGAGTTTTCGTGTCTCGCTCCCTGTGGTCCTGTGGACTTTTCTCCTGATCCTCCTTCACATTTAGAATCGTGGGTTTAGAGTATTTGGCTGTTACAAATGTCCACGTGATAAGCCACTTCGTTGAGCAACCACTTATGGTCAGGTCGCTTTTGAAATAAAGCCTGCATAGCTCAGTGGGCATTACCTCGTAAAATAAGAACACTTTATACTCTAGAAATTAATTTAATTTATTTCAATTTGCATCTTTTATTCGCGTTTATTTATTATTCAATCGCATTGCTTCAGGGTACTACATGGCGTGATGATGATGATGATTATGATAATAATTGCTATCTGAGCGTACATTACGCTGTCCCTGGACACGTGTTCCGTCGCCTTGAACGTCGACCACGGCTCCGCAACGCTTTAGGAATCGGCAGCTATTTGAGACGGGAAGACTACGTCCACAACAACACGAAAACACCCAAACGAATCGCACCTCCACTTCGACCGAAGGTTCTATTTTGCAAAAACACACACAAGGCGACCCCTTTGTAGCGCTGAACATTTCCCTCCACTGTGAGGAAGTAACCTAGAGACTCGCGCGTGCGCCAACTAAAATAGAACATTCTTTCAAATGCAGGAGGGCCATTAGCGTTGTGAAGGGCACTTTTTCGTGTTGGCTTTGTTCTACAGCTTGCTTGGTCGGTGGCCTTTAAAGCCACGATAATATAAAAAAAAAACTCCAGCGGGCAGCGCATGAAAGGGTAAAATGAAAAGGAGAAGATTCTTGAATTTATAACGCAACAAGCTCAGCGGGGCTAAATGACCTTTCTAAGTTTTTTTTTTTACCCGTTTGGAAAACTTCACGTGTTGTTAACACTGCTGATTGCTGGCGAGGCGCCGTAAACCCGCTGGTGAGATCGTGCCGTGCACACGCGCGGCGGACTTATCCGGGTCTTAAGGCGTAATTCATCATCGCCGCGGCCACGCGGCACGCATGCTAACGCGCACCCCGATCTCATCTGCATCTCTAATCAATCCCTCGGGCTTGCCGATGGTTACTAGGTGGTTACTAAGGCCACGTAGCGTACTCACAATAAATCATCGGACACAATTATTCACCGTTAATGTTATGCAGTGCAATTTATTAATGGATGTTGGGGTTGGGGGGAGGGGTTTCGTGTTACTTTTTAATTAGGAATATTGCGCAGGATGCAATATTTATATATATCATTCTTATTTTAATGCACAAGCTATAATATCCTATGATCGGTTCCAGAGTTTCATTTACAAGTGTAGTGTCAGCGATTCGGAGACAACGGGTTTCCAGGAGGCACCTTCTTTCTTCAC
Source organism: Lampetra fluviatilis (assembly GCF_964198595.1). Lineage (NCBI taxonomy): Eukaryota > Metazoa > Chordata > Hyperoartia > Petromyzontiformes > Petromyzontidae > Lampetra > Lampetra fluviatilis. The sequence goes on from NC_136288.1 coordinate 12,116,077, forward strand.
ACCTGCACACTTCACAGGTTCGCCCTCGCGCTCTCCCTAGTCGTCTAGCCTCGCCTGAACACAACCCTTGACCGCGTAACACTGACGGCGCTGACCGAGACAGCCAACAACTGTCCGGCCGCGCAATATCTAGCGAAGGCGGCAGCGACGAAGGCGGCGAAGATGACAGCGACGACGAAACGAGTCCACTCCCAGATCCAGCAGCCCTGAGCTCCCGCTCTCAGCTGCTTTTATGCTACCCAGCTCGGGCCTGGCTCCGCCCTGGCCGCGCCTCCCTTCTCGAACCCACTCGCAGGTTCCAGGAGCTTCGATTACCCTTGCCCCAGTTCCTCCGCCCTGCCGACACACCCGTGTATATGCTCACCGGTGTGTGTACTGTTTCCGCTGCTGGACAGCAACCGGCGCTATTACACTACACTAGTATGACCATATTCTACAGATTTTAAGCTCCGCAAAGTAAGGCACACCCCACACCTGTGCCCAGTGTCAATGAAGTTCTACAAATACCATGACACAGCCACACACGCGACGGATTATACAACTCACTCCCTCGACTTGTATTTCAAATACTGGAAGGGGGGGGTAGTGCATCTTACAATCCCAAGACTCGATACAACGTGTAAAAATCATCTTTGCACCGTTTCCACTCGCGTGTTCCACCGACACAACCTCTCCTCGCCCCTACCCCCGGCGTTTTCCCCATCGTCGCCTAAGTAACTAATAAATCAATCCACGCGACGACCCTCATCGTTCACTTCCGAGCGTTTGCGAAGTTGCGTCGGAAAACCAGTGCGCACACCCGCCGGCGTGCAAGTCGTAGGCGGGATGAGTGAATCACTCGGTGATCGTTGTGAACGCAACGCCCGCCGGCGGGACGCTGCGAGGTTGTCCCCAGGAAGCAGTCAAGCAAGCAGGTTGCCACACCGATTTGGGTCTGAGCGTTCTTCCCCTCCGGTTGTGCGGGTTTTCTCTGGACACCGTTTTGGTCGAAATGCTTTCCCCCCCCCGCCCCCCCCCCCGGTTTAGTTTGGTGGTTGTCCTTCGAACTCGCCTCCCGATGAGCACGGTTGGCTACGTACGGCGCGAAACAGAAGCTCAACATTGCACGCAAGCACACATGCAGAACGTACTGAAACGGACGAAACGTTACAGGCAACGGCGTCCTGAATATGTATACACATATATATCTTCGACACAACGGTTTCTCATCAATGTCAATTACCACAACGTGGGGGGAGGGGATTACCGAGAAAGGCAAGGGCGTGGTACTCAGAGGATTGTGACCAGGTCGAGAGCCAGATGGTGGCTTGCTGTCAGAGGAGACCTTTGCAGGTGGGGTGCCAACGCAAGTGCAAGAGCTGTTGGGTTCCAACAGAGGGAAGGACGCGATAGGTTCAACGGAATTGCCCGTGAAGACCTCTTGAGTTGATTGGAGGGAAATAACATGCATGACTGTGTGATGATAAGAATGACAAAATTTTTAAAAAATCACGGGGAGCAATGGAGCGTTGGAGCAGTGAATTTGCGCTATGAACCCAGCGATCAGAGTTTGATTCCTAGCCACGGCTACCATTCAGGGGAGGGTGATATATGAACTGGTACTCGACACCACCAACCCCCCCCCCCCCATCGGTCAAACAACCTCGACAACTCTCTGTCACTTGAGCTTCTCATCGTCTTACGGAAAGTGAATTGGTTTAACCTCCATAACCGACACTGCACAGGAACACCTTCATCCAGTAGTGGATTTACAAAGAGCTGTAAACTACATATATATAAAATAATTATCATAGATAGGCTTTCACGACCAATATTATGATTCATGACTATTTTTTTCGTGGTTACATCGTGTAGGTATAACGTCCATTAGAGCTCAAACGGATTATGTCGGTGGCGGCTGGAATCTCCAGCGAAACGTATCTATGTAAAATTTGAAACATGACAGCTTTACTGAAAAGAAAAATCAATGGGCACATTTGTGCAGGTGACAACTTGATTTGTTAGGCTGTGTCGGGTAACGGTGCGTGCATAGCTCTAATTGGCACTGACCAAAAAAAAACCCAAATATAAACCATCATTTTTCGATTTAAAGCTTTCGTGACTGCAGGGATTCATTTTCTTGGTTCTTTCGCTAAAGTCACGTAGAAGGGAAATAATAAAATAATTTTTTAAAAAATGTATGTATTCTTTTTTTTATTTCATTATTTACATTCTACGTGACTTTACCGCAAGAACCAAGAAGATAAACCATCATATCTAATAATATTGAACACCTTAAACCAGCATGGAAGAGTAGGCCATGCCACTTATAGGGTGGCTTTAGAACTCCCTCTGACGGAGAGGCACTTACACCAGCCGTGGTGTGAGATGGTAATCACAGCGCTGCACATTGACTTTATCAACACGTCCAATATTTCACCCAGATATTGAGCAAAGTTGGCGAAGAGGGTGAATGCAACGTGGACGTCCACATTGTTAAACACCTCCTCGTTCGAGAGCCAACCATCACCGCACCACCCCCATCCCCTCCTGGGATTCGGCATAACCTCGACGACACCCGGTGGAACTGTCAGCCGTGTAAGAACATCAGCAGGTCGCTGCGCACGTCTCTTGCCACGATGGAAAATGAAAGGCGAGCCATAGCAGTGCAATTGTGGAAGGACACGCAGAACAGACTATGGACCATATCGTACAGCGGTGTTGTCTCAATGGACGAAGAGCAAACGTTCAAAATGGGACCTGTTTGCCAGTTTCAAAGTTGATAATTGTTTTTTTTACATTAAAAAAAGGTGTCAGTTTTGTTGCCAGATAGAAGGGTAAAAAAAAACAATTATCACATTTTTTACTGGCAAATGAGGTTCCAATGGAGTTTCAAAGTTGTGAAAAAATTAGAATAGGTTTCACTCTTCTCGGCAATAAAACAGGTTGGCTATGTCGGGTGGTGGCGGGTTTAACGACACATTTATATGTACCCAACCCCCCCCCCCCCTGTATTATCAATAAAACAGGTGTTAAGATGTTCAAACACCAAACAGAAACCTTTTGCAAGGAATCGAGTTTGCATTAACCACACGTACTTGTGATGAACATGCAAACAACATGCTCTGATAATATATGCATTGTCTTTGAAACTGATTGGTCTGCACCAGAGACAGAAGCCTCCGTTAGGGCCTAGTCTCACACAGTGTCCAACCAGAGAACGTCACAAGGCGAACAGCACAGAGCATTGCCAGCTGGATGTGAGCAGCAACAAAATTGGACTTTTTGCCAGTCTCAAAGCTTCACCAACTCTCTCCTGAACCCCTCTCGTGGCGAGCAGACCTCAACATTGGCATTCAACTCCTGGAACATATTGCCTTCATACGCACGAATTGAATACGTTAAATGCTAAATAAATAAAAGCTACTATACGTACAGCATGCGGTCGACAAATTGCAACGTACCAATATAGCTACTGCTACTTTGTATGAAAAATCCAAATTTTATAAATATAGTATACTAGCTGTACTACCCGGCTTCACCCGGGACTTGGATCCACCACGCCTAGCCGCCTTTGTATCCACAGTGGCGATGTTCACACACCACAGCAGTTACTCGTTTGAGGCTGAGTCGACCTAGGGGAGGCTCCGGACCGGTTCAAATAATCGTCACATGACAGATTTGACGTCACAGTTCACTTGCTGTGCAAAAAATATATGCATTATTGAGCTCCCCCCCCCAAAAAAATACAAATCTAAAGTGTATTTTTATAATGTTTGCATGGTGCACAGTCTGGAAAGTACCCACATTGCAAATTTCCAGTTTGTTGCATGTCGGGAAGTACGCTAAACATTTTGAACAGACACACATATTCACAACTTTGCCTTCTATATATATGGAGATATATAATACCTGCTGTGTAAGAGGCTGCCACACGTATCCCAGCAACGGACAATCACCCTTCCATTGTTTTCCATAACGGTGAACGGAAAGTGGGAGCTTGGTGTTGCGCAGACAGAGGTGCGAATCTCAGCCTCTCGGGAGATGCAATTTCACAGTGCTCGCACTCTGTGCCGTGTCACTAGGGCGGCTCCCAGATTGCTGTCCTTTTCAAGGCCACGATTCAATCGCGTTTGCCGGTGGTCTGGCTTCGAGAGGTTTGTTAGCTCCGTCCGGAGCGTGAAGATCCCCTCGCAGCAGCCAAAAGTGCACATCGGCGGATTTTGGCTCAGTATTGGACAAAGGCGGTCACCGCATCGAGCGCTTTCGGGTACGCTTCTGCGGCCGTCTGGAACGCTCTTTCCTTCCGATATTAGGAAGCCACTGGAGTTATGCAATTTTAAAACGTCTGGATTGAAAACTAATTTCTTTAGAACTGTTTTTTTTTGTGTTTATCGTATATTGTCCTTCCCCGCACCTCTAATTGCATAAATCATCACGCGAGCTGTGGTCAACCTCGCGGCAGCTTTTGACGAGCGATCGAACAAAGACGGCCACCACATCGCGTGCATTCAGGTACGCTTCTGCGGCAGTCTGGAACGTTCTTTCCTTCCGATACTCGCAAGCCACTGGAGCTGTGCACTTTGAAATCATCATCTAGATTGAAAACTCATTTATTGCCCCCACCCCGCATTTCCGATTAGCACGGTTGGCTACGTACGGTGCGAAAGAAGTTCTACATACAGCTCTGTGGCGCCTAATGTGAAGTTGCGGCGACCGTCCTGGTGAATTTCGGTCGAAAATAATCAAACCGCAGGACTCGTGTGTGCAGCAGACAGGCGTAGCCGACTGCGAACGTTGCAGCCCCCACGCCGCTGATATCACGGGAGGGAAGGTGAGAGGGGAGGGACGGAGGGAGGGATGAAAGGGACGGGACGGAGGGAGGCAGTAAGAATTCGCGTGCCGGCTAAATGGGCACCGTCTGCGATTTGCGGATTAGCAATCGCGTCGTGCTGGCATCCAACTGAGAGAAGAGATAACACGTGACGGGTTAATTATCTGGCGCCATCCTCACCGTTCTCATCCCACTGTGAGATTGCACGGCTCTCGACTGAAGGATATGTTCCCAATGTTCTGCTCAATACAAAACATCAGGGCAAGATACACTATTTCGGATGATCTGAAAAAAGTGTTTTTTTGCTGAGAAATGTACAGAGACATACAGAGAAATATATATCTACAGAGAGACGTGTACTCACTCACACACTCTCACATTCACACAAAGACAACGATCCCCATGTGTAGCCTGAACGGACCGTTGGGGCAAGTGTCGTCAGCGAGTCGCAGCACCTACGAAGGCAGCCACTGAGTCACACAAGTTCAAGTTCATTTATTAGGTAGAGCCCTGTGAGCCATTCGGCTCTTGAATCGGGTGCAACCGCAACAAACAAAAAACAAAAACATGAACAAAAAACATCTTAAAGCGAATATGTGACTAAGTGCAAACAGAAAATCCAAGAAAAGACAGCAAAATATTGCAGAAAAAAACACCGTACACCAACGCTGTGTGCAAAAATCCCAGTGAGATGCAAGTCAAACAACAACAACCATAAGATAACTTAGATTAAGGCCATCAGTCTAACACGCCCGGCTGCCTTCGTTGTCTCACCACGGCGGTGATGTTCACTTACCCACCGCCTACACCAGGTACTCATCCTAGCCTTGCGCGCGCAAGTTTGAGAGAAAGAAAACATGTGTACTCGGGGCAGAGCTCACGGAAATGTGACAAACTCAAATGCACAAACGGAGCTCCGTCTCAGCCATGAGCTGGCCACATCGGCGTGCATCTCACAGTCCTCCCACGAAGCAAGCAGACGTTCAGGTCAGCCCCGAGCTGGTGGAGCGTGCCGTTTTGTCTCTCTCTCTTCTATTTTTAAATCCTTTATATTAAGTTCGCTTGCGCGCTTACGACCGTGCAAATCTTTCGGTCGTTTTTTAACCCACTTTCCGTGATCCAATCGAGCTGACATTTTGCACACAGACCCGTTGTACGTGACAATTGATTTTCGTGAAAAAAAAATTACAAAATTTTCAACATTTTAGGAAAACAAAAATTATATTTAATTACAAATTGCTTAATGGGGGCAGGCAATCATCTGACCCATAGGTGGCAGCCATCTCAAGCCAGAGGACGAGAGGACTCTAGCCGCCCGTTTCAAAGAACAATGTGGGCTGGGTTGTGGCCAAATGAAACTCTTACTCAAGAAAAACAGAAATGAATAATAAAATAAAACCGATGCCACGCATATAAAGGATTTATAGTGAAAAACTTTGTTTTTACGGGTTAAATTTTTTACTCCTCCATTTGTGATACTCAGATAACACCATCTGACCCACAAAACAACAACAGCAACGACATGTATACCTATTCTTGGGTCTTTCGGTAAAGTCACGTAGATAGGTTCAAAGAAAATATCAAAACAAAAGCAGAAAACTACGACGTTTCGATTCGCAACGCCAGTTGTCGGCTTTTTTTTCTTCCTGAAGACGACCGCTTGTGTTGCGATCGAAACGTCGTAGTTTTTTGTTTTTGTTTTCTTTGAACCTATCTACGTGACTTTACCGAAAGACCCAAGCATATGAATTCATGCGGTCACGAAAGCTTTAAGTCAAGACATGTAACCAATTCACGGATAGTTTCTTCGAAATTAATTAAGGTCTTCAAAAACGGATTGAAATTACGTGCAACACGCAGGATGTTTCTGCCGTCCGTTCACAAGCACCTGCTCTGGTAGTGTTATGCTTATGGCAGGCTCTGTACCCTGGGGGGGGGGGGTCGGGGGGTAACTTGGCAGAAGCACACGAGGTAATACAAAAAAACTGTCCCGCCGAATTCCCTTTTACTGGAATTGCCCACAAATAATGTGCCTGCGGCAGATTACGAAAATTAATTGCATCGGCAAAAAACTAAATTACCTAAAAAAAAGTTTTGAGTGGACGCGAATGTTGGTGTGGGTGGGGGGGGGAGCAAGGCGACTTTTAGATGAGCGGGGTTGGGGGGGGGGGCTTCGCGTCGTGGCTGGGTGCAACTTTCATCCCGCACGCAGCCTGACGGCACAAGATAAAGGTGAGTACGCTTATCTCGTTGCGACAACTGTTACACTGGCATCATTCCTCCAAACTCCCGCGCTCGCTCACCGAAGACCATTCAACGAGTTTCACACCTCCTTGGGAGGCTCGCTGTCAGTGGCAGGTCATTAATTCCACCTTTTTCTTTTTTACCCACTTCTAATTGGATGGTAATACGATTTCTGTACATCAGCATATTCAACGCCACGCCGCTTAGCGCGCACTGCAAATGGAACGTCTGCACATTGGCAGTAGAATAGTCGAAAAATAATGCCAGCTACATACAGTTTTGCGATACTGCTTTGGTACATATGCTGAACTTCTTTCGCACCGTACGTAGCCAACCGTGCTAATAGGAGGTGGTATCATGGTTAGCACACTGGACTTGCAATCCAGAGCTTGTGGATTAGTTATCCCGGCAGAGCAGTTGAAATCATGGTGCAGGTCTCTTAAATGTCCACATCTCTGTCCGTCCAACGGTGGGGGCACCACGCTGTGAGATGTTGACTTCCTCGTCTGATATACAGGAGGTTGTGGGTTCCATCCCGACCCTGACGCCTGTATATTTGGAGTTTGTACGTTCTCCCCATGGTCGCGTGGATTTTCCTCCGGGTCCTGCAATTTTATTCCCTCCACATTTAAAAACATGCACGTAGAGTATTTGGTTGCTATACAATTTTTATATGATACGCTACTTCGTTAAACGGGGACACTTGTGACCAGAACACTTCTTTAAAAAAATCTACATAGCTCAGTGGGCCCTAACTAGTAAAATAAAATAAAAAGGCTGAACAGTTTTAGTTTCATCGTTTTTATAGGTGCACCACAGTTAGTCAATCGGCAGGTCGTGTGTGGTGGGGTATGGTTTGGGTGTTCCCACCTCTTTCAAGATAACTGGCCCGTGTGTAAGAGAAGGCCAAAAATACCATCGTGTGTGCTCATCTGTCGGACGTGACGCGAGCAATTACAGGGCTAAACCTTTTCCTTTATATATATGAATTCAAAATGAGAGAAAAAAAGAGTCCTTATCCTCTGTTGGTCCTGTTCCACATTCGTGCAGAAATGGTAATGCCGTGTTTCTCCAAAGGGCAATCGTGGTTAACTTTCCACTAAGTGGCAGTTCTCAGCAGGTGGTGTTCATTTCACCAGATCCAAGGGATCGTGAACGGAGTTCACTGTGACCGAAAGTTGAACTGAGCAACTTAGCATAACTGCACCGTGAAAACTTTACATTGTATGCGGGGGGGGGGGGGGGATTGGTGGGAATAAGTTAACTTTAATCGCATGTGAATAATGCATGATGGGCGATTAATGTTTCTAGAACGAGTTAAAGTTCTTGTTTTATTACATTTCTTTTTGCAACCCGGCGGTCGCGTTGTTGAGCCCGTACCAAGATTGGTGCACGGGTCGCTGGTGTAGAGAGAGAGAACAACAGAGACTTGTGGACAAACTTTCAATCACCATTCACAAATCGTTTTCTTGGTTCTTTCGGTAAAGTCACGTAGAAGGGAAGTAATAAAATAATAAAAATAAAACATAATAAAATAATTCTCACGACGTTTCGGCCACAACGCAAGCAGCCGTCCTCAGGTGAAGAATGTGGCCGAAACGTCGTGAGAATTATTTTATTATGTTTTATTTTTATTATTTTATTACTTCCCTTCTACGTGACTTTACCGAAAGAACCATGAAGATAAATCCCTGCAGTTACGAAAGCTTTAAATCGAAATTTAACAAATCGTTGTTTTACCAACCGCCCTGGCTGTTGCATGTGGGTACGTTGAACTTCTTTCGCACCGTACCTGGCCAACCGTGCTCGTCGGAGGTGCTGACGACGGACCCGCAACTCAGCGGGCATCCGATCCGTTCTCTCGGCGCGGCAGTAGAAACGACGGTGCGAGTCTCTGTTCACCCAGCGGTATGACCGGCTCGCGGATAGTGGGGTAAAGCGTGGGGCACGTCCACCTCTTCCAAGATGTCTGGCCAGCGTGGACGACCTTGCAGCGAAGGTCCTTCTGCCAGCAGCGGCGTGAGCAAGCAACTGCAGGGATGCTCCTTATACCCTTAACGACCACGGCTGCCGGAGGGGGGGGGAAGTATTTAATAACACCGCCGGAATGTCCATCTTCCCTTGCCAGTGTTTGAATCTACTAACCAGCAACCTTCCACTCAACAAAAAAAATTCGAACAATGTCACCCATTTGTCTGCCATGTCTGTGCGCGGTGCTTCAAGCTGTCGCTATGTTTAGTAATGTGGCACGCACAGGAGCTCGTTTCGCAGTCGTCCATCCAAATCACCCGGTTAGCCACCCAGACAGCCAGACAGGCAATCGACGCATCGAGTCATTCATTCCATTCACAATTCACTAAAAAGGCAATTTGAAAACATGTCACCAGCACGGCGTATTTGCAAATAAAACGCAAAACTGCTATGCACGTAGTCGAAATATACAGCGCGTCACCCTTTTGCTTTTGCTGAATCCACAACGTTGAAAAGGGGAGTGCTTCAATTCTGCATCATCAGCAGTTGCCATGTTCAATCCACTGCTGGATGATTTCCTCCACAAGCTGCTACCGACTGTCACGCGCTAGTGCCGTTACAATCCGCCTACAGAACCTACTGCACACAAACTGAATTCATTGCTCCATCTCCGCGGTTGACCTCCTCTCGGATTTATTCAATTATTTCGTTTAAATAGGAACAGAAATTGAATTTCAATCTGTTATACGTCATCTCTGAGGATATTTTTTTTTCAAAATTGTACTTGGTATGAGGGAAACGTTACCCACATTTTATCGCTCGTTTTGCCGCACAACTTTGTGGAATGGATTTCTTTGCAGGGAGCTCGTCGACAAATCTGATCGTTGCACATTCTTACTGGAATACAGATAAAAAATAAATTTCACGCATGAATCTACATTATTAGTAAGGTTACCAACGATGAACATAAAGACGTCCCGTGCTTTATAAAATAAAATAAAAACATAACCAAGTTTCTTTTATATCTACTTCAAAAAGTGAACTTCTTGCAATTGTCACATCAATGTAGATTTTGTATCGTAGAGGAAATTATATTTGACTTAAGTCCTTCGATTGTCAACAATGTGCAGCGTTCTACATTTATTAACGTGAAAGTCTCATCACGGAATAATATGCAGCGTTAATCTTTACATTACCTCGATTGTAACGATATTGATTGACAATCAAATTAGTTAACACTAAATTTCGATTTAAAGCTTTCGTGACTGCAGGGATTCATCTTCTTGGTTCTTTCGGTAAAGTCACGTAGAATAGAAATAATAAAAAAAATAAAACATAATAATATAATTCTCACGACGTTTCAAGCGATGGAATGACACCTTCAAAACCTATCCCTGCAACTCACGACGAGGATTAAGTTTTTTATGTTGTTTCAGCCAGACAAATGGCCCCAGCAATCATTTGAACACGACGGTGGGATGTTTTAAGCCAGTGAGTGATGTCCTCCGGTGAATATTAAATTCCTCTGACCGAATGTGTCCAGCTTAATTTCCGCTACGCGCAGATACGATGGCTGTTCCATTCGCGCGTGTGATCGTTAACAATGATCGGAATCAGAATCTTTATTTCAGACTGCGGGAGGAACCCCGTGAGTTGTGAAGCTTTTTGTCACAGACGTCCAAGTAATTGGGAGGGTCAGAAAGTTACAACAACAAACAATAGCAGAAAAAAACAATAGGAGTGCAAAATATCGAAAGATAAGCCAGTCACGAAATTAATATAAAACATTAATTACAGTATATGATGTATTGTATATATACTGTAATTAAGGGGCACCACGGTAGCGAGATGTTAACTACCTCGCCTGGTATACAGGAGGTCGTGGGTGCCACGCCTGCTGCTGTATATTTGGAGTTTGCGTGTCTCTCTCCCCGTGGTCGCGTGGATTTTTCTCTGGGTCCTCAAGTTTTTTCCTCCACTTAACAACGCGCGTTCAGATTATTTGGCTGCTATACATTTCCACGCGATACGCCTCTTCATTGAGCTATCATTTGTGGCCTGGTAGCTTTTGAAAAAGAGCTACATCGCTCAGTGGGCCTTACCTGGTAAAATAAAATTATAAAAATCGTGTTTTATAGTATGACGCAGTAAATATTTCTAAATATAATGTTACCGTATTCTCTGGATCATAAGACGCCCTGGCAATTAATACGCAGCCAAAAGTTGTGCCTGACATCAACACAGTTATACAAATCTGGTCACACACACACGCAGGTTGACAAAGGGTTGTAAATCATCTTTTCTTTCATGTTATATTGTTAAACACCAAATCCTTATTTTAAAGAAAAACTCCCCATTACCTTCACCACATGTATTCATGGTGCATGATTACCCATTTTGCACCTTCTCAAATAAGGCCGTAGTAAGTGTTAGCAAAAAAAACACTCAATGTATTTTACCCCAGTAAATATCAACTAAATACCAATTTTCATAGTCTCATTATGGGGGGTGGGGGGGGGATTGCCCCCCATACCTCTCAACTGTGTGTGTGTGTGTGGACAAATAGCTCAGCCAATTAGTGATGCAATTTATCCCATTATTATCATACGGCCGCATGCCGACATTGCAATTAAGCTGCCCGTGAAATACATAATTATAAGATGCGCCTTCTTGGTTCTTTCGGTAAAGTCACGTAGAAGGGAAATAATGCTAATCCTACTTCCTCCCTTTATCACTGCTAATCCTACATAGTACACTAGCATAATATGACTTTGAAACCCCCCACCACCACCTACACATTCCACAAGGAGTGACTAATCCCATATCTGCATTTTACATCAATATGCTTAATTCCGCTGTTGATATGTAAACTCCTTTGTCAAGGCGCTCTCTTCTTCCGACAGCTTAAATATACGCTGCCAAGCCTGGCGGTGTTCATTGGGACGCTGTCTTTCTGACAGCTCTGTTTCTTCACCTGAGGACGGCTGCTTGTGTTGTGGCCGAAACGTCGTGAGAATTTTTTATTTAAATTGTTTTATTTTATTATGTTATATTTTTATTATTTTATTATTTCCCTTCTACGTGACTTTACCGAAAGAACCAAGCAGATTGGGCACATTCTCTGTGATTTTACTCCACGGTTGGTGTGCATTGTTCCCATTGGGCGTCAATTAATGCATACACACAGCTAGACACAAATTATCACTCTACTGTATCGATATGTTTTGTACGTACTATATGAGTAGAAAGGCACTTTGATTTCCAGAGAGAGCAGATTTACAAAGAGAGCAATTCAACACTAACTCACACAGCGACATTCTATTCGTTATTTTAAGGCAGCCAATACCACCATGCCTAGCGCCTCGTTTGAAACTCTTATACATGTTTTGACTGCTTCCTTACTTCAACTAATTACACACATTATTTTAGGGCCCGTCTGATTATCTGATATGTGCTTCACAATTCGTGTTTTGCTGCTGCCATGTTTTGCCCCCTTCGCTTTTTTCCTCGGTGTAAACTTGTAAATGAGCAATTTTTCTGTACTGCCACGACAGCTCTTGCCACCCATTAATGCAGCATCAGCAGCAACTGGATGGCTCACGAGACCAATGCCTGCGTGCACGCACGTCGGAGGCTGACACGTCGAAACGATAATTGGCTGTCGGGCCGAGTCAAAAAACCACGGAAACGCAAAGATAATTGGTGTGTATATGGCTCAAGATCAAGATCACCACCTCCACACCACGCCACCTCTACACCACCTCCACCTCCACACCACCTCCACCTCCGCACCACCTCAACACCACCTCCACACCACGCCACCTCCACACCACGCCACCTCCACACCAGCTCCACACCACGCCACCTCCACACCACCTGCACCTCCGCACCACCTCCACCTACACACCACCTCCACACCACACCACCTCCACACCACACCACCTCCACCCCACCTCCACACCACGCCACCTCCACACCACCTCCACCTCCACACCACCTCCACCTCCGCACCACCTCCACCTACACACCACCTCCACCTCCACACCACCTCCACACCACCTCCACACCACGCCACCTCCACACCACGCCACGCCACCATGCCATGCGCTCACCAACCTCCATCGCCAACCCTCTCTGTCAAACCCCGCAGCTGCTGCACAGTTGACACACGCGACCTCCAAGATTTGTCCGAACAGTCTCCCGACCATCTGCTCTTGTGTCTCTCTGTTCCACTCGGTTGTCAGACTCGTGGGGACCACTCTAACGCCCGTCTCTGTCACGTCCCCCATCCTACACAACACACGCCCCACCTGGCGCAACAATTTATTTTGTTGCCGAATCATATCCATGTACCTGCCGGCCGGCCCGTGTCGTCTTCTGGACTTCCGCATTGATTATTGTCCTGTTTTACCAGGAAATGCGTCTCGGACGCCTTGACATTCAAGTTCAAGTTCATTTATTAGGTATAGCCCTGTGAGCCATTCGGCTCTTTAATCGGGTGCAACCGCAACAAACAAAAAACAAAAATGAACAAAAACATCTTAAAGTGAATATGTGACTGAGTGCAAACAGAAAATCCAAGAAAAGACAATAAAATATTGCAGAAAAAGCACCGTACACAAAAATGTGCAAAAATCACAGTGGGATGCAAGTCAAACAACAACAACCACAAGACAACTTAGATCAAGGCCATCAGTCTAACTCTGTACTACAACAAACAAACATGGCCAAACCAAAAAACCTATCGAAAATCACCAAAATAAAGCCATAAAAGCAATGAAACAGGGGTCATAGGAACTGTGACCGAATTTTCACAATATGAAAGGCCTACAACCTGCTTTGGAACTGCTGAGTTGGAGTCCAGGATTGGACTCGTCAGTCCACTTCATATCACTGACGAGGCACTGCACGGGAATTTTCCACACTTTGGATAAGACACGGACTCCATGGGTATGTGGATAGCTCTATGAGTGCCCATACACTGCACAGACACGGACTCTTTCGATGTGTGTGTGTATCCCTCTGAGTAACTATACAGACACACACCGATTCTTGAATGTTCTACGTCGTCTCCCTCTGCTTCATTTATTTGGATTCAAAAGTTCCCCTACGAGGCTATATCACGGCACGCCACGCCACGCGCTGTCTGTGGTATTTGATGCCTTTTGCCCGTGGCTTGGCACCGCTCGGATGCCAATGCTCAGAGATTAAACGAAAGTCAACAAGGTCGCGAGTCTATGGGCACCGCGGTGACGTGGTAATATGTTAACTACCTCGCCTGGTATACAGGAAGTCGTCGTGGGTTAGATCCCGACCCCTGACGCCTGTATATCTGGAGTTTGCATGTTCTCCCGGTGGTCGCGTGGATTTTTTTTCCGGGTCCTCCGGTTTTTCACTCCACATTTAGCAACACGCGTTTAGAGTATTTGGCTGTTGTAAATATCCACGTGATGAGCCACTTTATTAAGCTATCATTTGTGGCCAGGCCGCTTCTGAAAAAGAGCTGTATAGCTCTGTGGGCCTTACCTGGTAAAATATAAAATAGTTTAGTTTAAGTCATCAATGACCACACAGCGATAAAGACCAATGGAATTAAAGAAGCATGGACAGGATGCATGCTAGGAATTTTGGAATTGCAGCATTCCCTCGTTATTCGCGAGGGATGCGCTCCAGAGAAGCTCGTGAATTGTAAATGTGGCGGACAATGACATCGACTTAACGAATTAGCTTGAATAAAAACATTGAAAAGCTATTAAATACGTGAACATTATCATAACACGAAAAAAATGGTAACAAATATAAAGTAAATAAAATACATTTGAAAGTATGAAATCATAGTTTGTCATTGAACTTACCTTCAATTATTATGATGCTGCGCTTTAGAACGATACATTGACAATGATGCTGACGAGGATAGCAGTGGTGATGGTGAAGATGATCGTTGTGATGTCGTTTCTGCTCCTACATAGACGAAGTTCGCGCAGGAAATTCGCGGAGAGCCAGAATCGCGGATTGCAAGTTCGTGAATAACGAGGGAATGCCGTGCATGTGCAGTTGCAATGCAACATTGCCACCCGACCAACAGACACCCAGCCAAGCACACTCAGAACATATTCCTGTGGAGGGAGCTGGTAGGAACGTTGGGTTGCTCGGTCAATGGCCAGGGTCAACGGCGGCGTGGTGTATTCCGCAAATATGGCCGACTGTGTGGGCGGGCACAAGCCGGCGTGAGTAGGTTAAACGTTGAGTTTTATAAGGGCACCACGGGGTGACCAGCCTCTCCCCACCCAGCCCCACCCCTCCCACCCCCACCCAGCCCCTCCCCACCCCTCCCATTGTTGGATTCACGACGGACGGACGGACACAATAATCCCCTGTGGGCTTGTGGAACCAGGTGGTTCCTACCAGTATGAACCGAGCATCTCTCTTCATAGACGCACCAACTACGTGCGCTTTCTGTTCGTTGCGATATCTACTGATGCAGACATTAATGCCACCGGATGCCACTTTAAATTATCCCTTGACTCAATCGTTCTCACGAGTTCACGCCGAACGGCGATTAATACAATAACATTTTGGCGAGATAAACATGTTACCTTAGTTGATTCGTCAACTGTTGTTTTTGGTTCTAAAGTGAGATGGTAATTCCCTGTTGTACTTTCGGTGTTTTTTTTGTTGTCATTACCACCCCATGACCTCATTATCGCAGATTAGACCTCGCTGTGAAAGCAAAAAAATTGATCAATGAATCAAGTTGATTAATTGTTCCGTTAATACATTTCACCGTTAATGAATCATTTTTAAATCGCCACGCTTCACATCACACATCATCATTATCATCACGATCCATGCATGGGCAGAGAGCCCGTAGGTGTCCACTGCACATTTCACCGTTTGTTTCCACTTTCTTCTGTTTCGTATTGCCAATCGGCTCAAGTAGTTCCACATATTTCTGTTTCCTTTCATTTTTCCGAACAAAGCACTTTTCATTTTATTGTTGCTATCCATCCTACATGTGTCTAAACAGTGCCAGTTTACGTCTCATCACTGCCTGCATCATCACATTAGTGTCTTCTTCTACGTGCAACATTTTGTTACTTCTAAATTGGTCACTCTTTGTGTCCATGCCACTCTTACCTATAAGATCTTATCACAATGAAATGAATGCATAAACATATGCATTTTCGCGTGAGACCTTGAAGTATAACATTTCTCTGTTGAACATTGTCTTCCAAGATACGATGTCTCTAATCCATGTACTCCGCTTTCTGTCTCAACGTGCAATTCAAAGGATGCTTCTAACTACAGTATTCTGCTTCGGACACTTTGTAGTTGTTCACAATATCCGAACAGTAGGTCAAAGCATAATATAGGTCACAAGGTATACTAATAATCACGATTAAAAGTAACTTAGCATATTCGTGTTTCTTTCGGTAAAGTCACGTAGAAGGGAAATAATAAAATAATAAAAATATTAAAACAATAAAAATGTATCACGACGTTTCGACTGCAACACAAGCAATCATCATCAGGTGTGAAATCCACAGTAAGAAAATTTGAAAACAAAAATACTTTAGCATGTCTCTAATTTGGTTTGAGTTCAAATGATTCCTCTATGCACAAAACAAATTTGTTATACTTTTTTTTTCTCCCCAGTAAATTATGACTCTATTGCCAGCTGCTCTAGGACGAAGCTTAAGGTAAATGTCACCCGGTCGTTTTTCTTCCTTGACCTTCAGATTAACCAGCAAGCTTTTTTTATGTTCCCGAAAATGACAAATGAATAGAGCCTAAGAAATGAACTGTTTCTATTTCGGAAAATGGATGTGGCTTCATGTTGCGTCCTCCGCCGTATAAGTGGAAATGGCGCAACATCATAAACAACCTCATCTCCGCGGGTCTGAAGTTCAAAGAAATTCATCCCAAGAAGCCTTGAGGCAGCCAGCCAAACGAGCAACAGATGTGCAAAGTGACAAGGCTTGCGGAGTAATAATCAAGAATGAGGTGCATTGCGACAAACACTTGGCAAACGGATTAACGCAGACTTTTTTTTTTGGGGGGGATAGATCGCGTAAATATAAATGTGTCGTTAAACCCGCCACCACCCGACACAGCCGATTAGTAAGGGGTTTGTCTCGTAAACGAAACATGGAGAGCAAATCCACAACATTTGAAATCTGAGTACGACCTTTCACCAGTAATTACAACTAGCTTCATCAGGCGACAGCAATATTTGACTGGCTGTCTCCAACACACCGGTGAGTTGTACAAGAAACGAATTGGCACGTTCTGTTCACGTGACAAACCTTACTAATTGGCTGTGTCGGGTGGTGGCGGTTTTAACGACACATTTATATTTACACGATCTAACCCGAAAAACCTATATTATGGACTCTGCAAATAAGTATCCTATGTTTGGGGTTTTTATTATTTTGGCTGCACAGTCATCACATTTTACGACACACACACACACCACTAATATGCCACTCGAAAGCTGGCACCAGCTGAATTTGTGAGTAACAAAAATATATAAAGATCAAGGTGCGGCCTTGAAATTGCTTCATAATCAACGTTTTTGGGTTAGATCGCGTTATTTATAAATGTGTCGTAACCCTCCACCACCCGACACGGCCAATCAGCAAAAACGTTTACAATTTTAAATGTTGTGGATTCACGCTTCAACACACCGGTGGGCTAAAGCAGTGAACTATTTGTCTTTTGTCAACGTGACACTTTTTTTTTTATTTGCCGTGTCGGGTGGTGGAGGGTTACGACACATTTATAAATAACGCGATCTAACCCTAAAACGTTGATTATTAATCATATTGGTCGCGAAAGCCTCCGTGTTAAATTGAAATTGCTTGCTCATGCCACTGCTTGCCAGAGGACCTTCACTGGAGGGAGAACCCCCGCCCTGCAGGGTATTCGGCCTACTCTTCCTAGCTGGCCAGTGAGTACTCACGCGTTATGCCACCACACGCGACTAACTGTGGTAGACCAACAAGCCATCATTAAATCCTTTATATTAAGTTCACTTGCTTGCTTGCTTGCGCGCTTACGACCGTGCAAATCTTTCGGTCGTTTTTTTAACCCACTTCCCGTGATCCAATCTAGCTGACATTTTGCACACAGACTCGTTGTGCGTGACAATTTATTCTCGTGAAAAAAATTTTCTCCAAAATTGTACACTTTTTAGGAATTTTTTTAGATTTAATTACCAATTGCTTAATAGTGGCAGGCAATCATCTGACCCATAGGTGGCAGCCATCTCAAGCCAGAGGACGAGAGGACTCTAGCCGCCACGCATATAAAGGATTTATAGTGAAAAACTTAGTTTTTACGGGTTAATTTTTTTATACTGCTGGGTGGACAGAGGTGGCGGCGGCGGGGGGGGGGGGGAGATTGAGATCAAACCGCCGACCTCTGAATTGCACATCCAATGTGATAACCATTACATTACAGCATGTAGGTAGTTTAAATAAGTAAAGTAATATATATAAATTACGAAGAAACCCAATCACAACAGAAGATGACATTTCATTCATGACAATCAGGAGATGATTCTTCAGAGACTGCTTTGGCAGATTTTTCTTATAGGATTAGGGGCAATATTTGGTAAACATTGGCATTTACGCGACGCAGTGAATGCACGGAATGCAATAACTTGTTTAAACAGTCTTCATTTGTTTAAACAGATCTTTGTCTCGGTCGTTTACACTATGCGTGTCATTAGCATTTCATAATTAGCCCAATGCAAAAATACGGTCTCGCCAATAATGACTTCACGTCAGACACTCATTCCCACGGCGGTCGGATTAGCAATCAGGGTGGGATTAGCAATCAGGGAGGTCTGCGTCCCAACAGTAATTGCAGACGCGTACAACAACAACAACAAAAGATAACAGAGCTATTTTTTTTAAAGTTTATCTTGACGATTGGCCTTGCTGTGTCTGATGCGACACGTGCGATCAAATACGACTTGACACGAGAGAAAACTGCGTTGAGTTCGTGGTGTGAGTCGATGGGCCTTTGGGGACAGGACCGCGCTAAGAATAGACGACCGCTGGAAATGTGTACGCCAATGTATTCTTGGCTTATATATTCGTGCGGCTTAAATAAAGCACGGCTATTTATTGAGGGGGTGTAAGTTAGGGAGAATGTGGTATTTGGCTTGCGATTAATTGGGGTTATAGCAGGCCTAGCTGAAAATTGGGGCCTGCCGAAATTACGTTCCTATTTTCATGTGTTGGCTATTCACTAAATTAATAATACATCTTCTTGGTTCTTTCGGTAAAGTCACGTAGAAGGGAAATAATAAAATAATGAAAATAAAGCATAATAAAATACAATTCTCACGACGTGTCGGCCACAACGCAAGCAGCCGTCCTCAGGTGAAGAACAGTCCTCAGGTGAAGAACAGCCCTGTTCTTCACTATTTTTATAATTTTATTATTAACCAAGAAGATGAATCCCTGCAGTCACGAAAGCTTTAAATCGAAAATTAATAATACATTTTAACCCTTTGTTGTTCCACGCATGAATGAGGGCCTCTTCCACACTGCGTTGGACATTGGCGGTTGTTTGACTATACTTCACCGAGCTGGTCAGTGCGGGTTGGTCGAATTTTGGTCGAGGGACCTGTTCAGGTTTCCCTCTTCACTCACGTTCGCCAGTGGCCACAGGAATGAGAATGAGAAGAGGACGACGCGGCTGGCAGACACCATCACAATCAAACCCACGTCCGCAAGGTTCGTAGCGCAGCGCACTAACCATTGCACCAACATCCCACCGTGTTCACTTTACTTTTGTAGAGCATCGCGTACCCGAGTCACCGCTTGATTGAGGGACCGTAGAACCGCAATTATTTGGGTGTGTGAACGATCTTGACAGCTGTTTCACAAAACAGAAACGTCCATCTCGAAAAATTGTTCCACATTGTTTCCCTTGACGTACCCCGTCTATGTAGTCTGCTGCCCGCGTGACAAACTGTTTCCCCTGACATATGCATAATGGTAATGGCTTAGAAGGCCAAACGGGTTCATTAAACACCGACTCGCGGTGCCATTGCACAGTAGGATGGCGAGCGCAGGCTCTATCCACGGCTACGATAGTTCAACGCTTATGCATAGGCCTTCGGTTCCTCGGCGGACAGGTACAAGCACCAACATTAAACGAGCAAAGCTGAAAATTAAGGCACTCCCACCTTGGCCGAGACGTCTCGGCAGCGTGCAAGAGGAGGTCAAGAGGGGCTCTCTAGAGCTCCCTCTCGTTTTGAGAGCCTTCCACCAGCAGTGACACGAGCGAGCTAATGTAAGGGCCGCACCTTTATCTTTACCTGCTCTTGACATGGGTGTGATCGAGCAAGGATAATTATTATTTTATTTTTGGGAGAACAAAAATGTTCCGCAATAAAATGTGCAATGCAGCAGTCTTACTTGTGCTTGAGTCTTACTTGTATCACTCACTCCCCCTACCCCACACCCCACCCTCCCGTCTCTCCTCCCTGGCTCCCCCCCCCCTTCTCTCGACTATATGGCCTCTTGTTGATCCAGGCCCCTTTGCCCACTTCAGCAATTGTTTCTTGCTGTGGTTGTCCCACCTGATGACGGACGCTTGTCGTGATTTAATTTATTTTATTTTATACCTACGTGACTTTACCGAAAGAACCAAAGAGTATGGAGCCCTCTACATATTAAGATGCGAAGCAGTCGCGCGCGAAACTTACGAATTTCAAATGTTTTGCATCGCATGACTGGCAAATAGTCACGGGCTTGAGAAGAAGCAGCAGCAGCAGCCTGTCCAGGAGTGAGAACATGTACGCGTTTCCTTTCAAGTGCCGGTTTCCATTACACTTTCCGCTCAGCGCGACAGCCAAGGGAAATGTAATTGCGACGTCGTCCCTCCCACACTCTCCCTTGCCCCCCCCCCTCCTCACGCACCGTATTTGACGTTGCGTGGGATTTGTCTGGGCCTGTCTCAGCAACCCCCCCTCCCACCCCCCAGAGTGCCGGCCTGACACGTCAGACATTCGACACGGTTCCAGTGGTGAAGAGAACAACTGGAAAGGGGAACGTTTTTCATTTGTATTGGCAGCGCATTCCCGGAACGCGGGCGAGCGAGCGAGTGAGTGCGTTGCGCGGTGCCTACAGATTTCAGCGATTGCATGGACACGCGCGTAGACGCATCGGTTTACATCGCCACGTACAGGTCGGTTAGTCAGTAGCCTTTATTTAACAAGTAGAGGAAATAAACCCATTGGGAAGGGTGACACGTTGCCTGGTTTGCAAGGGCGATCTGTTTTTGATGCTTTTTTTTTGTCTGGGTCATTGACCAATCATCAGTCAGGTTTTTTATCGAGTTGTGTTTTTTTTTCCTTGCGGCATGCCATGAAAATGCATTTTACATGAGAGTGTCCGCTAACGCGAACTGCAAATTATTCAGCTCTTCGAATGCTTAAAGCAATGTTCTCATACGTCTATGAATGCTAATAACTCAAATCACAGGACCGCACTGTGAAAGCGATTTAATGGCGTATGAATTGCCACAATAGGTACCCAGTGGAAAGCGACAAAAAAATAAAGTGTCAAGAAAATGAATATGAAGTGCAAGCGGTGAGCGAGTGTGCTCGCTCACTCTCTTGCACCGTGGAATCCTGACTCCTTGGGACGCTGTGGCCAAGTCGGGTGACTTTGTGCCTCGCTGCTTATTGAAATGGTCTCAATGCGATGGGATTTTCCGTACAAAATGTTCACAAAGTGCAACAAACAAATCTTCTTGGTTCTTTCGGTAAAGTTACGTAGAAGGGAAATAATAAAATAATAAAAATAACACATATAAAATAATTCTCAGGACGTTTCGGCCACAACGCAAGCAGCCGTCCTCAGGTGAAGAACAGGTCTGTCGGAAAGACAGCGTCTGAATGTTATTTTATTACTTCCCTTCTACGTGACTTTACCGAAAGAACCAAAAGAAGATGAATCCCTGCAGTCACGAAAGCTTTAAATCGAAATTTGCACAAACAAACTCAAGCACGAAGCTTCAACGCATCAGGGTGGTTATTGATATCTATGCCCTTGGCGGACGATGATGAAATTTCCACCATTCTACAATCTTATTTTTTTAACTGTGCATATACTTCTGACAGACCACGCACCCCCATTTTTAAATAGTCCATCTGTTAATTTCGCCGTGTCCTTTGGCGACACGGAGCTTAGTGTAATTTCATTTCGCAGAGTCGGTATGCATTCTAAATATGTTGAGAGAGAAAAAAAACACACGACCCATATTTTCTCATCATAATTGATAGTCTGCTTTCAAAATTTCTAATGCTTTGCTCGTGCAATTTTCATGCAAAATAACGTAATGACAAATTAAAAACACCGCAAACCAAGTCACAAAAATACAGCAAAATGTTTAACTAGATTGGTTCTTATTTGAACCTGGTTTATCCTACAGCAGCTATCAGTGGGTTCCTCACAATCCAGCGCCTGGTTCGCTGGGCACAATACGGTGTTCAAGAGGTGAGGGATGTGAAAACCAAGCTTGACTCAACCAAGGGATATAAGTCTGAATTGCAGCACAAAGTGTTCCGACTGCCCATCTACTCATCCACCCACCGAACCACTCACTCATCCACTCACTCACTCCCTCACTCAACTTCAAATTTTCGCACGTTTGTGATGTCTGGCCCACCTACTCACCCACTCACAAAGCAGCATAAACCATCGCACAGCAGCGGCTTTTGGCTAAGCATCGAACGGGGACGGTCACTGCATCACGCGCTTTCAGATGCGCTTCTGCAGCCGTCTGGAACGCTCTGCCTTCCCATATGAGGAAGCCACTTTAGTTATGCACTTTTAAATCTAGGTTTGAAAACTATTTTTTTGCGTTTAGTTTGTTGCTGTTCTTCCCCCCGCACCTCCGAATAGCACATACGGTGCGAAAGAAGTTCAACATACATAGATACATATACACCGAACCACTCACCCACCCACCCACTGTCTCATTCGCACACTTTTTTCGCATTGTCCCGCCGATCTACAGTAAGCGTGTCGGCAGAAGCCATTGCCAGACCTGCTTTGTGAAATCTTCTTCCCTAGGTGCTGAGAAAAGCCGACTCCTCGGCTGCCTTTGAAATGATGCTGCGATGTTTATGCATCAGTGCTCATGGGCTATGGGCAATCCCTGAGGGAGGGCTCTGGGCAAGCCTTGAGGGAGTAACGATTCTTGAAGTTGACACATAGTAGGCTTTCGCGACCAATATTTTAATCGTAATCATTGTTTTGTTGTTGGGTTAGATCGCGTAAGTATAAATGTGTCTAAATTTGTATTTAAAGCTTTCGTGACTGCAGGGATTCATATTCTTGCTTCTTTTGGTAAAGTCACGTAGAAGGAAAATAATAAAATAATATAAATATAAAACAATACAAATTCTCACGACGTTTCGACTGTGAAATTCACACCTAATGATGATTGCTTGTGTTGCAGTCGAAACGTCGTGAGAATATTTCTTTTTTATTATTTTATTATTTTATTATTTCCCTTCTACGTGACTTTACCGAAAGAACCAAGAATATAAATGTGTCGTTAACCCACCACGACTCGACACAGCCAATTGTTTACGTGAGTAGCTTCGCTAATTGGCTATGCCGGGTGGCGGTTGATTAACGACACATTAATATTTACGCGATTTAACCACAAAAAAAACCTTCATTATGAACGATGGTTGTTGACTGCCTTTAATCCAACAGCTTCGTTTTGACGGCCGTACATACTGATTCATGTTGCCATGCGCGGTATACGACAATTCCTATGCTTCAGCATTAACCAGTTTTTTCTTTTTACAATATTGTGTATTTACTTGCAGTGGGGGGATTTTTTTCTCACGTTCGGTGTGTTTTCCGCTTGCCCAGCTTGGCTGGCCTCTTGTACGAATTCACGTTCATCGTGGCCACGCATTGAGAGCCGCGCTGCTAATTAAGCGCCATAAAATCCCTGCTGCTGATGACGACGATGATGGAAATATGAGCAGCAACCTCCTGTGACTAATAGATTTCCTTTAACTCGGTTATTGCTCCCTTCTGCTAAGCTCCATATGGAGGTAGCTGCGCTGCATGTGAAGTTTTGGTCCGTGTCTTCAGGGGCATATCGATGGTAATCGGTATCAGAAACGAATGTAACCAGTGTCAGGATATGGATTGGCATGTGAAGGATGCTTACTTAAATGCCTCAGCAACTCAAAGCGCCTTACATCGCATCGCATCTCGACCATTCCAATTCCCTACTGCAATCTAGTCAAAACACAGGTATCCCTGTGCAGCACAGGGCGTACGCATGACCTGCCTGCACAATGGACATTCGTCGGCCAGTCGGCGGCAATGACACTGCTGCATGTGGCTTTTGCGAATCAAATAATTTGTGAGTCATATTAACAACATTTGTCCACTTTAGACCACGATTCTGACACACATGGCCAGGCCGACCCCCACCGGCCCTCGCTAATGGACCGGCCCACGGGGCATTTGCCCGGGCAAAAAAATAATTTTAATAATTATTACCCATAGCCAGAATTAGGGCCGATGTGTGTTTACAAATGCCTGGGCCGATTTTTTTTTTTGCCCCAGTCCGTCACTGCACATGGCCGTGCCCTCTCTTGGAGAACGTCACTGGATCATTCACCGCGATGCAGGCGGCGGGGCACAGCTGCCGGGCTCAAACCGCAAAACCTTCACGATGGGCGGCAAAACGCGCCACGTGCAACTCTCGGCGATGTCGCCACCCACGTGCAGAAAGGAGGTTGTTCTCAACACGACGGGGCGCCGCGCACGTGCGTGTGCGTTACGGGGGGCAAGCGGCTTGGCCTCGCGCCGCGCCGAAAACATTTGAGCGTTTGCTACAAGAGGGATGTTAAAACGCAAAGCCGTAAAATAGTTGATGCAGGCAGATCGTCAATCACCCCGGAAAACACTGGTAAATGTAGCTGCTCGTGATTTAGAGTGTGTGCTTACCATGTGCTCCTTTCCCCTTGTGCACACAACTGATATCAACAGTCACCAAACGCTCATTACCCAGCTACCGCAACCGGCCATCTGTGACAACATTAATAAGTAATGTGTCTGTGCTCATGTAAACATCACTTATGCTGCCCGCGTGGCCATAATGCACCCGCCAATGCCAGGTTCGGATGCTTCAGCGTCCGTTGCTTGAAGTAAGGAGTCTGCGACGACCATTGAGTTGAATCGTGAGGTTCCTCGTTTAGCTGTTACACAATTTCTCAAAATTTTGGGAAAAAAACAGTCGGTTAATTTCCAGAAATATGTGTGGCATACCTCAAATGGCTTTCATTTGCAGACGTCCTTAAAATTAAACAGCTACATTGTGCAATCAATACAGGGCAATTTGGATGTATACAGCGTCAAAATGCGACTGCGTCTCAATACACTGTGCAGAAACAGTGTGCAGAGTATTTATTTTGTACGTAGAGGCACTGGCAGATGAAAATAAAATCAATATTGAGCTCCCACCAAAGCAGAGTCATGGAGTCAACAGCATATGCTCCCACATCGAGGCTCCCCGCCTTCATTTAAATGCTTTCATTCTGGCGGTTGGGATTTAAATAAATATCTAAACGTTTACTCTTCGGTTACGGAAACATCTCGCTGGGAAGATGCGTCTCCAACCGGAGGCATTTTTCACTTCCAGACGTTTCCACGGCCGATCACGAGAACCCTTTTAACGCCTGCTCGGACACGGGGTCAGTCTCCTGTAGCTCATCGCTCAGGAGTTCTCGACGGCGCTTTGTGCAAAACTCTTCTGCGGAGTCAGCGTGACAACCGCGTTAGTTTCCTCGGCAGGTGAGGACAGTGCGGGCATTGTAACTGGCGCATGGACTGACTTCCTGCCTGCAGCAACCCGCACTGAGTAACGCGGTTAAGTACGGTCAAATCACCTTCATGACCCATACGGCGTGGAGAAAGGCCCTCACCCAGCACGAGATTGACAAAAAAGGGCTGTACACATGTGTAGTGACGACAGGGACGTCGAGCTTGAGGCAACACCAGTTTATTAACACTTACGTAGGTACAGCGTATAACAGAAGAGGTAGCGGCCCCTTCACCCGTTTATTAAGGGTAAGTAATCTCAGGCTAGCTCACACTTATTCTCACACTTGTCCTCTCAAGGAGACGACCTGATCTGGCCCTGGCTAGGCACAGATCCCGACTACCAGCCACACGAAGCCGGCCCTTAGAAGGACAGCGACCAGAGGAGTTCCAGGGACTAGCAAAGCTGGCCTTCGATCTTCACCGGTTCTTCATCTTGACCCGTTCCAACGTCTGCCTCGAGCTCTCTGGCTCTCTCCGCCTTTTATACCAACTTGCCACCGAGGGGCGGGGCTGTGTGGGATCACAGCATCCCCCCACAGCCCCCCAGGTCTGTAACCGTTTGCGGACGTGGATGTGGACACCCCTGTGTAACCGTCCGTTTTCCTCCCGTAACACCCCTACACATGCATTGCCTAAAGGGTGGACACACCTGAATACTAATGTATACGTGTGTTGAACTTCTCTCGCACCGTTACGTAGCCAACCGTGCAAATCAGAGGTGCGAGGGGAAGGACAACACACTCAACACAAAAAACGTTTGCAATGGCTCAAGGTGAACAATTAATCAGAGTCTACCTATCCGATGCGTGCTCAGGTTGTGCCAGGGTGTTGTTCGGCACGACGTCCGACGTTTCGCCCCACGTGCCGGGAGCCTCCGCGGGACCTGAACAGAGGAGCTCACGCTTTTACCCCGCTTTTCACGAGCGGCTCATCGACGAAGCCGACGGCACGTGGAGCGGCACAAGCGCCGGACCCCATGCCGAGCGGGGCAGCCCGAGAGCGCATCGCAGAGCGCGCGCGGCAGAGGTCGCAATCGGGTACCCGTAGCCTACCCGATACCCGGCTACCCGTACCCGGCCGGGTACTCGTTTGCGACCCTGGTGCGGCCGGGTACGGGTAGGCCGTGAGTCACTGTTGAGTAACTGTTTGTCACTCATTTCCCAACGTCTTGTCTCTTCTCACAATTCAAGTTCATAGAATCAACCCACCCGCGCCTGCATCATGGCTTCATCCCAGAGGTCGCAATCGGGTACCCGATACCCGTACCCTACCCGTACCCGGCCGGGTACCCGTACCCGGTCGGGTACGGGTACCCGTTTGCAACCCTGGTGCGGCCGGGTACGGGTAAGGAATCAAAACCCGTTTGCGACCTCTGGCGCGAGGCGCAACCCAGGGGGAAAGGCGCGCGGGGTAAATTGTCAAAAACGCTTCTGCGCCTTGCGTGCACTGCTCGCGTTAGGGAGCAGAAGCCTTGTTTACACGTGTATTGCCAATTATTGTATTGATTCATGTTGCACTCAATTGTGACAAAGCAGTGGAGTGACGAACCCTGCTCCCGCTTTCACCGAACGCCTGCCTAATTTCATAAGGCTCGCGGACGCGTCCAAGTGTATAATTGCACAATTAACGATCTTTTCAGACATTATACGCTTTCGTAAATCCAAATTGGTCCACGGTAAAAAAATATAATAGTATATAAAAATTCAAAGTTTAACAGAAGTGAAAGTTAAAATAAAATAGCGAAGCGGCACTGCTTATCGTTGGGCCCTTTTCAACAAGCATTTGCTCATTCGGCGCTCGTGGTTGGGCACCATTGCTTTGCAAATGTTTCCGTGCAGCTCAACTGCGTTCGTCGGCATGGCTGTGCTGCTGCTGCTGCACGGCTCTCCGGCGTGTTTTCGGAAATGCCGCGAGTTGTTTGGCGTGATGTCCGACGTTTCGCTCCACATGCCGGGGGCTCTCAGTTCTTGAAGGAGCTCCCCCCAGGAGCTAAAACGTTGGGCATCATTGCCAAACGGCATGCGGCACAACCACCCAAAAACACCCCGGTGGAGTGAAGCATAGTGGTAAAAACATCCAACGTATCTGTCGCCGTCTTTAATGCATTTTTTCCTTCCCTTTTTTAAAATCCTTTATATTAAGTTCACTTGCTTGCTTGCGCGCTTACGACGGTGCAAATCTTTCGGTCGTTTTTTAACCCACTTCCCGTGATCCAATCGAGCTGACATTTTGCACACAGACTCGTTGTGCGTGACAATTGATTTTCGTGAAAAAAAATTTCCATAACTTGACACTTTTTAGGAATTTTTTGTTATATATTTAATTACCTATTGCTTAATGGTGGCAGGCAATCATCTGACCCATAGGTGGCAGCCATCTCAAGCCAGAGGACGATAGGACTCTAGCCGCCACGCATATAAAGGATTTATAGTGAAAAACTTTGTTTTTACGGGTTAATTTTTTATCTTTTTCTACGACTCACCGAGAGCCAGGCCGGCTATAATGCAGGTTAAAGCGTTCATCTCTCGGTTCGTGAGACTTTCACCCAGGTGCTTATTTGCCGCTGCTCGGGAGGGGACGGAGGAATCCGCAACCTAATTGGGAATGAAAGAGGAAAAAATTAACCCGTAAAAACAATTTTTTTTCACTATAAATCCTTTATATGCGTGGCGGCTAGAGTCCTCTCGTCATCTGGCTTGAGATGGTTGCCACCTATGGGTCAGATGATTGCCTGCCACCATTAAGCAATTGGTAATTAAATTTTTAAAAAAAATTCCTAAAAAGTGTAAAATTTTGGAAAAAAAATTTCACGCAAATAAATTGTCACGCACAACGAGTCTGTGTGCAAAATGTCAGCTCGATTGGATCACGGGAAGTGGGTTAAAAAACGACTGAAAGATTTGCACGGTCGTAAGCGCGCAAGCAAGCAAGCAAGTGAACTTTATATAAAGGATTTAAAAACTAGCGGGTTTTGAAGGGCATTTACCCACCCAACCACGAACCCATCCACCCACACGCCATCGCCACATTCTGGCTTACCACCAAGCAAGCCCCTTAGGCCACTAGCACGTCCCCATCAATGACAGTCAGTGTGCCCAGAGGGAGCTGTCAACTCCCACTAGATGACGGGAGGGGGGTGCGTGGGTGGGTGCTCGGAGGACCGTGCCATTAGAATAGGGGCGGAATGTCACGTGTGGAATTTTTTTATATTTCGAAGGGTGAGCGGCTGTGGGCAGGGTCACTGAAGAGGTTCTAGATTTGAAGCTTTCGTGACAGCAAGGATTCATACTCTTAGGTCTTTTCGGTAAAGTCACGTAGGTCAAAAATAAATAATTAAAATTAAATAATTTTACTAATATAAGAAATAATAGAAATAAATGCCTTCTTTCTGGATCTTGGGAAGACCATAGAACCATAGAACCAGATTCTATGATCTTCCCAAGATCCATAAAGAAAGCATTTATTTCTATTATTCCTTATATTATTTTAATTATTTTTATTTTTATATTTTTTACCTACGTGACTTTACCCAAAAGACCTAAAAGTACTGAAGAGGTTGCTTGCTTGGGCTTGGATTTGCACGGCATGCGGTGGCTCCGTGTCCCGAGAATTTCATTGATATTTAAAGTCTCGTTCTCTTTGTAAAACTTATTGTACTTGCAAATCCGGCAGACGTGGGAATACAAATAATACGCAGAATTGCATTCATATTTAAAATCTCGTTCTCTTTGTAAAACGTATTGTACTTGCATATTCAGCAGCGCATTAATACAAATAAGAAGACGCATACACGAGAGGAAAAAGACCGAGGCTTGAACACAGCATCGACATCACCTATATGTTCAAGTTCAAGTTAATTTATTAGGTACAAGCCCTGTGAGCCATTCGGCTCTTGAATCTGGTGCAACCGTAACAAGCAAAAAAAACAAAAACATGAACAAAAAACATCTTAAAGTGAATATGTATGTATGTAGAACTTCTTTCGCACTGTACGTAGCCAACCGTACTAATCGGAGGTGCAGGGGAAGGACAACTAAACACCAAAGCAGTTTGAAAGAAACGAGTTTTCAATCTAGATGATGATTTAAAAGTGCGTAGTTCCAGTGGCTTCCTAATATCGGAAGGAAGAGTGTTCCAGACGGCCGAGAAGCACTTCCGAAAGCGCGCGATGCAGTGGCCGTCTTTGTTCGATAGCTGAGCCTAAAGCCGCTGCGAGGGTGACTGGAGATCACGTGATAGTTGACGTTCCTTGGTTCATTTGTGGCAAGCACTTTGTGTGTAATACAATACAATTCATTTCAGAATCTTTGTTTCGACTGCAGGAGAAATCCGATGAGCTGTGAAGGTGTTTTTCACAGAGATCCAATGTGAACGGGTCAACAAATTACAGCAACAAACAATTCAAAAAATGCAAGGAATGCTAAATAGAGATAATGGTTAGCAAGTCAAATAATAAATACGTTAATTATATAAGTACGATTTAATCAAGATTGGGCATGGCAGCAAAAACAACTATAACAACAACAAAGCAGTCCCAGACCACAGCAAGCCAGAGTCGTCCCTTGATAAAATGGCACGTTAACATTTAAAAATAACTCACAACATTTACTTTAACATAATTCCCAATGAGTGATCTGCCACTTTAACTTGTTTCGGTCACAATATGAATCTGTTCAAAAGCAGGGTTACCACCTGTCCTGGCTTTACCATGATTGTCCTCTCGTTGAGACAGCTGCTCTGGGAAATCTCTAAGTCTTTCCTGGGATGTTAAAGGTCCCCTTTTTTTTGCCAGTTGCGTAATAACACACGGCCCAAGAACGATACGTTCACATGTATAGTTCTCACCTCTCTCGGAACCGTGAGATATTCTTCTTCCCACGACATGTCCCGGTGTTTCTGTCACCCCCAGACCACCCGATTTCCCAGGTTATTTTCCTAACTGCTGTGAATTATTTGAATCAATGGTTTACAGCTTTTTAATCAATCTAATTGATCCGAAGCCGTGCTGATTTGTGTTAATTTACCAACGCCTTTTATTATCAATCTATCCATTCCATCCCAATTCCTACGGAGCTCCCTTGTCACATAAATTTATTGACGTCAATGAAAATTGTGGGCCCTTAAGTGGCTTTCACGGTGACTGCCAGAGCGGTGAGCCTTTTCCTGACGTCATAAAAATGCATTACGCGCCGTTGCGAAACATGATGGGTAACAAGTCCGGAAGAAAGGCCAATTGGCTGATGGGCTCAAACATATTTTATTGATATTCATGGCGCAATAAACAAGGGGCCCGCGTATTTTATTTGCTCATGTCAATAAAGCTGTCTTAGTTCGCATGGCTATGCCGTAGATGGCAGGTACACACAGAAACGTCATATGTCGTGCATATGTGTGTAGTGACATGACGTCACTACTGTGTTGGCTCGGTATGGGTGCTGTAGTCGGGTGTCACGGGGGTCGTGTCAGGCCGTGACACGCTGCGTGAACCCAACAGGACACGTGACTGGATGAAGGGGGGCGAGGGGCCCCAGGGGGGCAGCTTGGGGGTCACGTGGTTGGGGGCCGGGACCTTCTCGAAGGATCGAGAAGGGGGGCGTGGCCTGGGGCGGTGCCGGCCACGTCACGGGAGTTATAAGCGGGGTGTGAACAGAGAGTTGGGCTCTTCAACCCCGGGATGAAGACGCCATCGGCGGTCAGCGAGTCTCCGATCGTCGTCTGTGACCAGGGCAGCCGTGACCAGGCAGCCCGCCACCTGCCCTGGTCACGCTGTGCAGTATTCCCCGAGTGTTAGTGAGATTAGGAACGGTGGTCACCACGTTGTGTATAGTGTTCACGTTGGTTGTTACGTGTTGATAAATAGTGTTGCCTCAAAGTTGAGTGTGCGCCTCAATTGAACTTACTACATATGTAATACTTTGGGTAGCCACTGAGTCTCCTCAGCTTCTTCTTATGACTCGAACTCCCTCTCGTTAGCTGCCTGTACAGTTGGCCCTTTCAATTATTGATTTAGGAATATATCGTTTAGATTATTTGGCTGCTATACATTTCCACATGAAAATTATCCACTTCGTTGAGCTATTATCTGTGACACAGATCGCTTCTAAAAAAGAGCTATACAGCTCAGTGGGTCTTACCTGCGAAAATAAAAAAAGTTTGTTTTTTAGTTATTAATTTGAAAAACTAAATTATTTTATTTACCCAGGCGAGCATCCCTGAGACTCGAGACCCTTTTCACTGATCGTCCTGCATTGAGATATTAGGCTAATTCCGTCCGTATATGTGAGATAAAACCTGATCCTCAAGAAAAATAAACCCCACGCTCTGCACAGACTCGTTTAAAAATCCATTGCTCTATTGCTATCTCCTGCGAGCGTGTTTATTAATCGTATTCTTATTTACCTAGGAAAACTATTAATTTTGTTTTGACCAGGCAAGGCCCCACTGGGCTGTATAGCTATTTTTCAGAAGCGATCTGGCTATCACAAATGATAACTCAGCGAAGTGGCTTATCATGTAGACATGTATAGCAGCCAAACGCTCTAAATGTATGTTTATAAATGTGGAGGGAAAACCCGGAGAACCTGGAGAAAAATCCACATGACCACCACGGGGAGAACGTGCAAACTCCAAATATATACATGGGATGTTTGAGCGATAGCAGTTACATTGTACTTTGTTTATCTATGGGAGGAAACCGGAGGAAATCCGTGCAGAACAGGGTGAGAACACACACAAACTCCGCAGATTTCGATGTAAAGCTTTCGTGACTGCTAGGATTCATCTTCTTGGTTCTTTCGGTAAAGCCACGTAGAAGGGAAATAATAAAATAATAAAAATACAACATAAAATACAATTCTCACGACGTTTCGAAAGACAGCGTCCTTCAGAAAGACAGCATCCTTCAGACGCTGTCTTTCCGACAGACCTGTTCTTCACCTGAGGACGGCTGCTTGCGTTGTGGCCGAAACGTCGTGAGAATTGTATTTTATTATGTTTTTATTATTTCCCTTTTACGTGACTTTACCGAAAGAACCAAGAAGATAAACTCCACAGGTTTGAAGTTTTCGTGACTGCAAGGATTAAAACTCTTTGTTTTTTTCGGTAAAGTCACGTAGGTAAAAAAGTGTCACACTTAAGCGATTGTGCTTTCGCTAAGTTGTCCCCACCTGAAGAAGGACGCTTGTGTTGCGCCCGAAACGTCGTGATTTAATTTACTAAATTTTTTTACCTACGTGACTTTACCGAAAAAACCAAAGCGTATCAACTCCACAGAGAAAGGTGCCCGAGTCGGGAATCGAACCCAGGGCCTTGTTGGTGTGGGGCACACAAGTTGACATTGTCACACTGCCGCCCCAAACTCCCCCAAACTCCCCCTTCACACCTTTCTCTACCGCGCCTGACAATTCCACTACTCACCTCGCCCCATCCACGTATATTACCCACATCTTGACATCATGTCGAGATAAAATGACAAATGACACAATGTGCATTCTACTTTTGTGTAATCTGCATATTTACGTTGATTCATGACCACACCTTTTCTAGCAATCTACAGTGCATAATTTGCTATTTTTTTGCTATGAATTCTGTCCCTATTCCCATTTTTCCACCTCGAAAGAGATACGGAGTCACTGGGTAATGATGCATTGTGATTTCATAGCGCGGTGTGCAGAACCGCTGAAGTTTCCAGAGCCAACTTTAGACTATTGATCAGCAAACTTCTTGAAACAGCTGTCCCGGGTGTTCAATGATTGTCTGGCCTCTCAAAGTCATTGGAGAAAACTTCAATGTAAAACAAAGACGCCTGCAAGTTTCCATTCGCATATATTTGTTTTACATATCGTTTCAGAGTGTGTGCAGCACCTCGTGCTAGCTTACATGTTGCATTTAAATTGATTACACAACACAATGTCGTTTCTTCTCTCTCTCTCTCTTAAAAACACACACACACAGTATCTGCTACGGAATTGAAGTCGAAATCATAAATTCGCTCTAATTAAATTTCCCCCAAGTGGCCAATGCCTTGAAAAGGCATCAAAGCATAGGACGTGGTAAACCAACCAAATTCAGACCATCAATTCATTGCCATTAATAGGCCACGTGGGATCAACACGGAGACCTTATTAATTTGTGCCAGTTGTTCATTTTATACCCATGTTTTATCAAGGTGATTGTAAAATAAACATCGCCTTATAACGTAACGTAGATTTAAAAAAAATACGTTTTGATGAAATGCATTGCCCTAGTCCGTTGTGATGGATCACTCACGTGACATTCAGTGACTGCCTATTTGACATTTTAAAAACAATTCTGTACCCAATTTCACGGCGAATGATATCATGTGCGCACATTCCAGCTGTTTTACTACATTATACTCTTCAATATGTAAAAAAAACCCAAGTATATACTTGTCTCCAAAGCAAGATTGCAAAGCGTGCCCCTTCATCATCTCCACATTGTAATAATGCCATGAGTTCTGTTTCGTTTGGTCAACTGCCGCATGGAAAATAGATTCAATGCGTCAACTGGTGTTTTTTCTAATGAGTGTTGCTGCCTTGGGCTTGTTTATGATGATTTAACAAGAGATCTCGTCTGACAAAAGTCGCACTTGTACATACGTGCAAAGAGATTTGCAGAGTCAAAACCTTCGGTGATCAAGATGCCTAAGTGTACAGCTTTTTTGCAGTCCACCGCGAGATGAATTAATCCTCCTGCCATGCAGATTGTGGGGGTTGTTTGACAACACCTTCCACTCTGCTGGTCAGTGCAGATTTGTGAAGACGAGTAAGGTAGGCGCAGGAAAAGCGTAGAATTACCGTAACGGTCATCACAACATCGGCATCCCCTACTCCCGTACACGCCGACGTCAATCCCTGCACCGAGTTGACCGGGAGCAACCCCCGCGGTGTGGAGGGAGGTGGCTGGAGATGAGAACGTGGTCCGTGATGTGAGGGTATGTGATTGATGGCTGGGAATGAGGTGACGGGGGGGAGGGGACCGTGGGGATACGAGGGTAACGTCGGTGAAGGGACGAGAGGAGAGCTGTGAGCTGTGTGTGACGGACGTGAAATATGTGTATGTATGTTGAACTTAATTCGCACGGTACGTAGCCAGACGTGATAATCGGAGGTAGCGAATATAACGGACTGGAACCCTTACCTGTCTCGACGTGTTAGAGAGGAGAGTGTCTGCTACGGTATGTCAATGGATTTGGCTATACTGCCACCAACAGCCCTGTGATATCTTGTTTATGCACTCATCCAAGCACGTTGCTCTCATATAAATATGCAAATATGTTTGGTTAACAAGTTTGATAGATTAAGCTTCATTTACTTAAAATAAAAAGGCAACCATAACGTCCTTTGAATTTGACCGTCTGTCTCTCCCTCCCTCCCTTCAGCCAGCAAAACTTTGTTTATATATTATGATACATTTAATTGTTGAGATAATTTTGTATTGCTGGTCGTTATATACCAAACATAAATCACCCTGAACTTACTCATAATTGCACGTCATTGTTAGAGATAGTTTTTAGATTTTTTTTACAAGTTATTCCAAATAAATTATTTATTAGTCCAAATACCTCGGTATGATACATTTTGCATGTTTGAATACACACAGGCATGCAGGTCCCTCAACAGCAGTGCCATATGCCGCATCTAATGTGCCACGTTTACGTGTGATTAAAACTAAGCCTCAGTAACCCTTCCATTTGTCGTACGAGTAACGGCACGAGACGCAAAGGCAGAGAGAGCTCTGAACGTGATCTGAGCAGCAAATCAGGCTGCACTGTCAAACGCGTTGTGTCCTCAAAGGGACCGTTAAAACCCGACGCCAGCATCCGGGCGCTGCCGCTGTGTGTTACGTACGATACGATGCACACGATACGATGCACACGATACGATGTACACGATACGATGTACACGATACGATGTATACAATACAATGTATCGTGCGATGATCGTATCGTCCCTGTCGTGGTTACCGTTTTGCTCGTTTAACACCCGTTCCCATTTTATTTCTGAATTTAAATATTCAGGACGCTACGGTATTTAAAAAAAAACCCGCTCCTCCTGATATCGTTTGGACGATTCCCTAGAGCAGTTTGTGCGCGAGAGGGTTTATATTGCATAGAGGCCAAGATCAATGAACTCGCACACACGGCCAGACAACATTCGAACGCCACACGTGTATACACGTACATCCCTTTGTCCGCTGTTGGTTGAAGGGGGGCCCTCCACACCGAATGCGAGTCATGGGGATTCGTGACCAACAGATAACCGTCTTTAGCAGTTGTACACGCACTCATATGCGTAGCCTGGCCCAACTCCAGTTCTCCTTGGACGAGGGGGGGAGGGTGCAGTAGAGCTGTGGTGTGGTGGTTGTGGGGGGGGGCACCGTGACAGTGATTCACCGCTAAGGAGAGTGAACCTGGGTGTGGCCCAAAGGGACATTTCGGCGGTGCAGGCCCCACCCAGTAACCCCCTCGTGGCGGCCCTGGATATAAGCAGCATACACAGCTGACGGGCCTGGCTGCAATGCGGTGACTAATGTAAGCTCTATGCAATTCGGCGCATAATACGCACATTACAGCAACATGAAACAGATGTAAATTCGGAATGCAATATAACGGACCGTAATTGTAAATGCATATTACAGCATGTTGCTTTAACTGCACTTGCGCCATTGCCATTCTCCATACATAATTCCCGTGGAGGCAGGCAATGAGCAGTGCTCTTGCGTTAACTCTCTGCGGGCATTAATCCCATCTACCGCAGGAAGTCAAAAACGGAACAATGATCTGACTGACGTTTTTACTTCTTGTCTATGCGGTGTTGGTGGCCATTGGCAAAATATGTTTTTTTTTTAAACAGCAGAAATACGTGACTTCAACATACACCGTGGAGACGCGACGGAGGGGGTAGCTGGCAATTGTATGCAAGTTATAACAGATGGTGTCATACGAGTCCCTTCCCCTCACCCAAAAGAAGGCAATGGATTGTGCCACATTTATGCCAGAATCATGCACAAGCAGTGGGCTTCAGCACAGGCGGCTCGTGTGCCAAGGCAGTGATGGGTGGAATGTTCCATTTGCAAGCGGGGGTTCTTGGCTTTGCACAGCTACTCATGAGACAATGTCCTCTGTAAGGTGCACGCATTGTGGGAGGAAATATGTAGATTTTGAAGCGCTCTGCCGCCATTGATTTAATGTTAGATGGTTGCATGGGGTTTTAATATTACAGTTTATGGACGCAAGCATGCAATACAACAATATATATGCATATAATCAGGGCGTATTCGTATGTTCCTTATAGGTACACGGAAAAAAGTGTGACTAAATGTAAATTGGAAATGTGTGAGTTATATGGGTTTGCCTTATTGCACACAAATCGTGCATGCGAGTTAACATTGCAATGACACAAAACAGAGCACGGATCGTTCCGATTTCTTTTTAAATGATTCCGCAAACTGAGTACTGCGATTTTAACCGTGCAAACACACACACACACCATTAGCGGCTGCATTTTAAACAGCAGCACTGTTTTGCGGGCATGAACGCCAACCAACCCGCATGAATAACGCGGCAGAACGCGCGGTGGCCACATTACACATGCACTTCTTTCCTTTTGCTGTGCATTTTAAACAACAACAACAAAAAACGCATCTATTCTCTTTTAAATATGCACGCGATGCCTACAAATTAGCACAGCAGCGTGCATTCATTAAATGTCACTTTCTTATTTTTCCTCCTCCACAAATGGACCTGCGGAGCAGATGGTCGGATTAAATGTTTAATAGAACACGACCATCAGACAGTCTCCCCCCCCCCCCCTTCATATTAAACGTCTCGACTGAGCCAACGCAACAACAAAAAACACTCCTGCGGCACACCGCCGGCTTGCACTGCGGGACATTTGATCCTCACGGCGGTACCAAATAATACAAAATAGTCGAAGCAATTAAATATTTTACTTTCTGGGACACTATTTTTTTTCCCAGGGGTGTACTCAACCCCGCCACTGCGGTACCAATCAATCCGAAATCAGTGCTACTCCGCGATGTCGAAACGTCGAACATCAGCATTAAAAAATCCGTTATCGAAAATTTCAACTTTGAATAGTGCATCGTGTACAGCTCGTCGAGATGACCATCAACATACAAAAAATGATTGCATCACGCACATTATGCGAGATTCGGGGTACTATGGTACCCCGGGGTGCCGCCATAAATGTTCATTTGGCGCATTCACGACCGACCAGCGGCATCGGCACCGAACGCCGTGCATCGCAGCCCTGCCAAAAGCACACGCAGGTGCATCCACCGCGGTCGCAGCACCCACCGAAGGCGTTGTTTTGTTGTTTTGTTGTTTTGTTATTAATGTACGGACGAGTCGCTGTGCAAAAAAAAAAAATCCCACGACGCATTGCAAATTGCCAAGTCATCATTATCAACATCAGCAGCAGCAGCAGCAAGCCTGCCCAAGCCACCGCCGCCTCGAAATGACCCTGCCAATGGAATAATCCACCAAGCAATCTGCGCGTGAACTGATGTCATCGTCCCATCTGCTATGTGGGCATCCTCTTGGACACGATTCATTCCTTGGCTGCCACTCCCATCACGATACTCGACTTTGGGCCAGTCGACCCTTGCGTTGGATTATACCATTGCACAGTGATGTTCTACACCCACTGTGACGTTGCGGTATTGTGGTGCAGTAGAGCACTTACGAGAACCGATTCATAGCTTTTGTAGTAAGGGCCAGATGTTTATGGAGCTACAGATCAAAGTTGAATGTTAAGATGATAAAAAAAATGCATTCCACAAAGCTACGGAATAACATCTTATAAAAGGTGAAAAAAAATACATTTGTTCCAAGCATAACCATGAATGTTTGGAAATCATTAATTTATTTAAATGTTACAGTATTCCACTGTGCAATGAGGTGACGTGTTTTTTTTCTGCATTGCAGAGTCACGCGGTCATTCACTTGTGCATCGTAAGAGTAACTGCATGGCACCCATGCATTCAAATAATGAGAGTTAACCCCCTAATATACGCATGGTATACTCCCATCGACCCCCACAATTGGCCACGTACATCATGCAGTAGCCCGATTTAACCGAGGAACGGTGCTTGGAAATATGCTGCGGAATTCACCGCATTTTGTAGCAGTGGTCGTAGTGATTTCAGATCTGGTCTCACCTCTCTGTCTCTTTTATTCCCGACCGTAAAAAAAAAAAATTCTGCTGCTGCACATTAATAATAAAGTCTGCTTGGCAGAACCTCTTGCTATTAGATTCGGAACGTTTTAGATGCTCGTGGCGTTAAGGGATATGCATTAAGCCATTTGGCATAAAAAAGGGGCCCTTTGATCGACACCAGGAGACAGGGCGTTTTAAATCATCGGCTGGCCATCCATGTGGACATGCCAGCAGCGTGTGCAATGCGCTTTTCACTGCGCAGGTTTTGTGTCTCATCACGAGCAAACACATTTAATGAACTGCTAAATTTGAACGACCGCGCCTTCTCGACTGCGCATAACTCACCACTGTCATTCCCGACCTCTCGGTCAAAATTATTAATGAAATGTGTACATGTAATTTTTTTTTGCCATAATGTGTCATTTCAAATTGCTTTGTATATTGGATAATATAGCATACTGACGGCGTAATGCAGTTACTGTACTGCAGTGTGTCTGCGACGGGTGTGCGTACATTTGAATCCCACGTGTGTATGAAGTGCCACATGTAACCTGCCCAAATTCGTCCAGGCTCTTGCTCACATAGCATTTTATTTAGGGCAAGCTTTTGTGTCTGTCTCCTAAAATGTCGCACCAATTCTGATGAGCAACGATTACAAATACAACATTTCGGGCCTGTTTACCTTTCCTCTTCTTTGCAATCCTGTCGTGTTTTGGTATTGTTTGTTGTGGTGACGTGGGAAAAGGTGGAGAGATTTAAGGAAGTTTGCACCGTTGCTTCGACTGCTGTGCCAGGAGATCGAATCAACTAGCCTCTTGATTTGCATGTCCAGCGTGCTAACCATTACACCGTGGCGGCGTTGTGATGCATTGTGGATCATGAGTGCATTGAAGTGGTCTCTAAATTAATATTTGATGCAAATGACCACGCACACAAAAATATAACGCTCTTGGTGCACATAACCTCGGCTATTGCACCAAATCATGACGTTGTGCATGTACAAAGACAAAGGTCCCCTGTATAGCCTGAACAGGCTGTTGGGGCAAGTCCTGTTAGCGAGCACCTTTAAAGGCCGGTACGGCACACGAGGGGGTGGGTGGCCAACACCATGCCCGGCCGCCTTTGTCTCCCTAGTGGCGATGTTTTATACGCCGCACCAGGTACTAATTTGAGGCTGAGTCAACCAAAGGGGAGGCCCGTGACCGGTTCAGATCATCGTTACCAGTGTTGGCCACGAACGGGAATCGACCTCGGATCGCCGGGTTCGTAGAGCAGCGCAGTAACCGCTGCACTACCGCTCCCCGCATGCACACACATTTGGGATTATAACACCAAACTTCTGAACGAGGACCATAATAGTTGGCAGGGCCTTAGCAGGTGGATGCGTGATATTGTAAGATTCATGTGTTTCAGGCAACAGCAAAGAACGTTCACCGTCCCAGATTATTTATTGAAGTGTGAGGTTATGGCAGCAACATAAGCTTGTAGTTGCAGACTTTAAAGGCTGACAAAAAACAGAACAAAAAAGTTGTTTTCTTTCTCCCCAAGCCAGCGGTGCCCAGCCTCTGCTAAAGCGTTAATCAATTGCTGCTCCTAGTACGAGGGTCTGCTGCCATGGTGTTGATGGTGAGCAAGCCGGACTTGAAATCCAGAAAGCGCCACTGCGATTCAACCTCCCGGAACGGCAGTTGAAGCAATGGAACATGTTTTATACTAGTAGGAACCTCCTGGTTACACCAGCCCACAGGGGATTATTGTGCCCGTCCGTCCGTCGTGCATCTAAAAATGGGAGGGGTGGGGCTGGGTGGAGAGGGGAGGGGCTGGGTGGGGAGGGTGGGGAGGGGCCGGGTGGGGAGGGGAGGGTGGGGAGGGGCTGGGTGGGGAGGGGCTGGTCACCCCGTGGTGCCCTTATAAAACTCAACGTTTAACCTACTCACGCCGGCTTGTGCCCGCCCTCACAGTCGGGCATATTTTCGGAATACACCACGCCGTCGTCGACCCTGGCCATTGACCGAGCAACCCAACGTTCCTACCAGCTCCCTCCACAGGAATGGGTTTCAATCTGTCCCCACCACCTCTGTCCATCCAGCAGTGGAATTGGTTGCTGGCAAAGGAGGTCTAATGATGTAGATGCTCACCCCGAGCCATCATTACTTTGATATTGCATTGTCTTTGAGCTGTACGCCTTTTGGCGTCCTCTGGTCTAGCACCAATTGAGACGAGGCTCAAAAGAAAGCCGCTTCTGGAGTGGACCAATCAGTTTCAAGGACAATGCATATATTATCAGAGTGTGTTTTTTGTTTGCATTTTGACCACAAGTATTGTGGTTAATGCACACATGAATCCTTGTAAAAAGGTTTCAGTTTTGTTGCCAGAAAAAAGGAGAAAACCCCTATTATTATATTTTGGTACTGGCAAAGGAGGTCTAATGATGCACCACGTGAGTTTATTGATTTGGTAGGTCGGGTCGGGTGTGGTTGGGGAAAAGTGTGAGTACGCCCACCTTCCGATAAATCTTGGCAAGCGTGGAAGAGTAGACCAAATGCCCTAAGAGCTCCCTCTAGTCGAGGCCCTTCCACCAGCAGTGGCAATGAGCAATTTCAGGAGTGCCACTTTGGCTCTTACGCCTTTCACTCTTAAATCCCCACTTTTCAAATCTCATGGGTACAGACCGATGTTTTATTTATTTAAATTTAGATACACTCTCCAATTTGTTACTTATTTTCGGAAATTAATTTATATATTTGTCTTTACGTAACGCAATTCATTGTCATTTTTAATGCCCCAGTCAGTGTGTAACCCCCAGTTTAATTGGGGCTGGTAAAATATTTTTTGAAATGTCATTTAAACAGAAAACCCCTTCGTCACACCGCTCCGAGGCACACCCCAAACGCAA
Organism: Lampetra fluviatilis; assembly: GCF_964198595.1. Taxonomy (NCBI): domain Eukaryota; kingdom Metazoa; phylum Chordata; class Hyperoartia; order Petromyzontiformes; family Petromyzontidae; genus Lampetra; species Lampetra fluviatilis. The sequence goes on from NC_136288.1 coordinate 12,158,086, forward strand.
CGCGCCGCGTCCCCGATCTGGCGTTAGTTTATTGTCGACCGATGTTTACATTTTTATTGTTGTTTAGTTTTTATTTTATTTCGTATGTGCTTTGGTGGGGGGCACCCACCCCCTCTTCCTCCACGTGACCGTCCGTGTCGGGGCAGCCTCTCGTCCCCACAAGGGGGCCCCCAAATCCTGCCCCCCCCTCCGCCCCCTTCCCTCTCCCCCGTCGCCGTGGCAACCCTCACATCCATGGCCGAGGCTGCGTTGAGGCGCGAAGAGGAACCACGAAAGAATGTCGCTGGAAAGAGAGAAAAGACAAATCGAGAGAGAAAGGCATTAAAAACACACACACACACACACCCCGTGCCCCCCCCCCCCCCCCACATCGATAGGAGCTTGCAGACACGAGGCGCAACACACCAGCACCTAGCCTGGCACATTCCAGGCTAGGTGCTGGTGTGTTGCCTTGATGTCGTCGTGGATGAGTGTTGAACTTCTTTCGCACCGTACGTTTCTAGCCAACGGTGCCGATCGGAGGTGCGGTGAACTGTGGAAGGCTCGAGTGCTGGAGAGGAGTTCACGGGACAGACCCTGCAGGTGCTATGAGTTTACTGCTGTGCCAGGCTAGGTGCAGGAGGAGGTCACGAGACAGACCCAGATGCTATGAGTTTAATGCTGTGCCAGGCTAGGTGCAGGAGAAGGCCACGGGACAGACCCAGGTGCTATGGGTTTACTGCTGTGCCAGGCTAGGTGCAGGAGGAGGTCACGAGACAGACCCAGATGCTATGAGTTTAATGCTGTGCCAGGCTAGGTGCAGGAGGAGGTCACGAGACAGACCCAGGTGCTATGAGTCTAATGCTGTGCCAGGGTAGGTGCAGGAGGAGGTCACGGGACAGACCCAGGTGCTATGGGTTTACTGCTGTGCCAGGGTAGGTGCAGGAGGAGGTCACGGGATGGACCCAGGTGCTATACGTTTAATGCTGTGCCAGGCTAGGTGCAGGAGGATGTCACGGGACAGACCCAGGTGCTATGAGTTTAATGCTGTGCCAGGCTAGGTGCAGGAGGAGGTCACGAGACAGAGCCAGATGACATGAGTCTAATGCTGTGCCAGGCTAGGTGCAGGAGGAGGTCACGGGACAGACCCAGGTGCTATGGGTTTACTGCTGTGCCAGGGTAGGTGCAGGAGGAGGTCACGGGACGGACCCAAGTGCTATAAGTTTAATGCTGTGCCAGGCTAGGTGCAGGAGGAGGTCACAGGACAGACCCAGGTGCTATGGGTTTACTGCTGTGCCAGGGTAGGTGCAGGAGGAGGTCACGGGACGGACCCAAGTGCTATGAGTTTAATGCTGTGCCAGGCTAGGTGCAGGAGGAGGTCACAGGACAGACCCAGGTAACATGGGTTGACTGACCGAGATGACTGGAAGATGTACCACCTGTGCTGCCTTCCGTGCCAACTTGCATCACGCACACACTGTGTTATTCAATTTCTTTATTCAATAATGGTTACAGTTATTCTTGCGCCGGTTAAAATTTGACAGTTTTAAAAATATCCTGCGCACTTAAAATGACCTGATGTAGATCCGGTTTTCCATGGTTACAAATGTGTCTCAATGGATTTATTTCATCTCCTGGTTACATAAAAACTCGCCTTTTGCCCGTCCAAGGACGGGTGTATTGCAGTAAATCTAAAACTTGCAAGCGAAAAGCAGACCGAGACGTGATATTCATTGCATCCATTGGTGTGCAATTTGTAAGGCCACGGTGACACAGACTTATCTCATTTAAAGGTTATAATCCCTTGTTCATCACGACGTCCTTTTTACTTTGATGTCTCAACAGCGTTACGGAGATCGCGTGACTTGAGGGTTCTGCCTTTGAAGTGAGGGTTGTGAGTTGACGCTGAGGAGGGGGGAGGAGGCGAATCGCCCCCCCCCCCCCCCCCCCATTTGGAGTGAATTACTACTGGCTTGACTGACCTGCTCAGAATGTGTTTTGCCTTTTAGTTTACAGCTAGGCTATACATATACTAAAGTAAAACTCAGCACATATTCGCCAATAACACTGCCTTAAAATAAAAATATATAATAATGTGACGTTTCAGGCCATAGGCCTTATTCATAGCACCAATTATTTAAGTCATTAATCACTCGCGGTTACTCACCTCTGTTCCCACGTGTGCCGCTGGACGGGAGGTGATGGATGGGGCATTATGCTGGGTGTGGGTTTTCCCACCTTCAGGAGTCAGTGTGTGGGGGTGGTCACCATGGTGGCGAGATGTTAACAACCTCGCCTGATATAGAGGAGGACATGGGTTCAATCCAAACCCTGACGACTGTATATTTGGAGTTTGCAAGTTTTCCCCGGGGTCGTGTGGATTTTTCTCCGGCTCCTCCGATTTTCCCCTCCACATTTAGAAACATGCGCTTATTATATTGGGCTGCTATAACTGTCCACATGATAAGCCACTTCGTCGAGCTATCATTTCTGGCCAGGTCGCTTCTGAAATAAAGATATATAGCTCAGTGGACCTTACCTGGTAACATAAAATATATTTTTTTTATATATTTTAAAGAGACCTGAGTTATCGACCACAAAGGGTAGTTGACACATTTTAGTCGCTTAATTGGAAAACATTTCCTAAAATTTGTTTGATATTTAAACTATTATAAGTAACGAAAGGTCTCATCACCAAGAAGCTGCTTCTCCAAGATTAGTAATTTCATCTCACAAGCTCTACTTTTTTTTCTAATACGCAAGTTTTTGTGCAAAGGAAATTGTCGTTTTGGCTGTTTTCAATGGCAAAGCACTCCAGGCCACTGCCAATCCCAGATCTACAAGGCAGTTGTGGATCTTGGCTGTGGTCCTTTCCTGCTTTTGGTTGTGGGATTTGAGCTGAAAGATGTTTTTAAGGAAGCATAGCAGGGGATCCTTACAACATATACCGACTCATTACTCACATTTCAGACCATGTGTTATGAGCCTGAAATGTCTGCAGTATTTTGTGATCTATAAACTATTACTGCCATTTGCTCCCCACTTACCTTCACAAGAGGACCCATGTTCTCTGCGACCCTATTACCCACTATTCTTGTTATCTGCAGAAACTGTAAGGTCCGCAAAAACTCATTATTTGTAGCCCTATTCCTAATTTCCACAGTTATTTTTTCTCCTGGAGACAGGCAGAGTAAAAGCACAAATAACCCCCGTGGGATAATGGGGATCAGTGATATTTGGCCCCCAGATCACCAACGATAAGAGGAGTTCTGTCAAGGTATAAGTGTGGGAAGGAATGGGGAGGAAGACTTTTTTCTGTCACAAAATACAAATACCGTTACAGGCACGCATATAAGACTAAAAAAAGTTTTTTTCAAATTTACCATGACAGTTTCACGGAAAAGAGGAAGAATTTGTGTTGTTGTTGTTCTTGTGTGAAAGGGGTAGTTAGGGAGGGGAGGGTTTTCGAGAAGAGCGCTTCTGTACAGACCCATCAAGATGTTTGGATTTACACAAATGGTTGTCATCGGCGTGAGAGTCATCTTCAACCTGGATTCATCTTCTTGGTTCTTTCGGTAAAGTCACGTAGAAGGGAAGTAATAAAATAATAAAAATAAAACACAATAAAAATAATTCTCACGACGTTTCGGCCACAACGCAAGCAGCCGTCCTCAGGTGAAAACCAGGTCCGTCGAGGCGACAGAGTCTCATTCTCTCTCGACGGACCTGGTTTTCACCTGAGGACGGCTGCTTGCGTTGTGGCCGAAACGTCGTGAGAATTATTTTATTGTGTTTTATTTTTATTATTTTATTACTTCCCTTCTACGTGACTTTACCGAAAGAACCAAGAAGATGAATCCCTGCAGTCACGAAAGCTTTAAATCGAAATTCAACCTGGATCTTAAACTAAGCGATAAACTAGTTTTTCTTCACCAGGTAAGGCCAACTGAGCTCTTATTCAGAAGCGACCTGGCCACAAATGGTAGTTTCAACGAAGTGGCTTACGTGGAAATGTATAGCAGCCAAATACTCTAAAAGCATGTTGCTTCTTACATGTGGAGGGAAAAACCAGGGAACCCGGAGAAAAATCCACAACTTCCTGCAAACCAGGCGAGGCAGTTAACATCTCGCCATCACGGCGCTGTTATATTTCAATATCCGCTCGTCCCTACAAATACACCACGAACGGATAAGAACAAGAGCGAGAGAGAGACCACACATTTTTTTTGAAGTCCTGCCTTCCACCACCAACAGGAATAAATTATACAAAACGCCAGAGCCGTTTATATCACCCTCATTGTGCGCTGTATCGCCACATATTTCCCCATTATGTACACACAGACACGTAGTAAATGTAACAATGCCTGTTTTGATGTCCATGACAACTCCAGCTATTAGCATGCTTTATTATTCGCCATCTGTGCAGCATAAAGGTACACGTAATAATTTTAAATATTTTATCTCCGAGCCCCTTGTGCATAAACTACTGAATGTAAGAACATTGCATTAAAACGGAGCATTGTTCAAGATGAACTTTCTAACTGGTAGAGAACGTTTAATTTTAGCCGGAATAGTTCGGAACATTGTTCCGGGAATTATTTCGATACACGACATCCAACAACGGAGAGTCCGTGTATCTATTTTTTTTTTTATAAACCTGTTCATACGATTATAGGAATATAGGGTACATTAATAGATGATTATTATGAATAGACGTACTTTGTTCTCCTCTACGAGTGTACCAGCATTCCATTTAGCCAAGGCTCTACACAACATCATGTAACCTCTGCAGTAACTCAATTGAGTAATCGGACCATGCAGGTGGAGGTTGTTGGGTGTGGAGAGTTATGTTTTATACCGGATGAGTTACATGTTATACCAACTCATTCTGTCACTGTCGTGAGCTCATAAATTCAGACCGTTATCATGTGATACTGTAACCCTTTGGGCACATTTTGTGTTTGTAATATAATCAGCAGGGCCACCTGGGTTTTCTGGAAGTGTGGCTCAAGTTCTGTTCGCTAAGTTTATAAAAGAAACATGTGGCTCCACTAAAGACGGCTGAACACAATAACGTATTCTTAAAAGTTTAACGCCACAAGTTAAGAAGCTGCCATGTCCTCATTGAATTTTATTTTCTTCTGACATTGTAACAGGAATAACTATTATTTATTTTATTCTTATATTACAATTGTGCTATCAACACTGTGTCGTGAGATTCAGATGAATGCGATTTAGAATTCTCTCGGTGAACAGCAGTGCCACCACCTTATAGCTTGCACACTGTCCCCGAAGTTAATGTCATAGGACTGCTTGTGTGCTTATGAAACAACTCAAATGCTCCATAGTCGGTCTCTTTATCCACATTAAGAGGCACAACCTTGATACGGCCTGTCAAAGAGTGCGTGTTGCATGCCCATCATCATCTTGGACGTGTTCCCTATTTTGGCTGCTACTTAATCTCAACAAGCCAGCAATCATCCAGCCCACTTTTAACGGTCAATGTGGTGTCTCCAACTTGGATATGTTTTCTAATTCACGTGTTGTTCCTCTTCCTGTCAATCAGTGGAATACAGGACAGCACTTTATATTTTGAAGATGACAACTGAACTACTGAACTTGTGTGTCCATAGGAAACATCTGAGGTTAACAGCGCAGCAATACAGAGCCATGTAAAGTATGTCATGGTATTTAATTCAGTTTGTCCGTTTAAGATTTAAAATATTACTCCTGCAGCCTAAATAAAGATTATGATTCTGTCTCTGACTGCCATCTTCTGGCAAGTTCATGTAATCAAATTCAAATCTGCTCGAGTCAATCCTGATTTTTAAGCTAGAACATATGGCAACCTTGGGAAGGAAATATGTTGCCATAGCAAGCACAGATACCATTCAGCATATACGATATGCAAATTGCAAAGATAAGTTAATAAAAATGTTCTGTCTTTACAACTGTACATCTGTAGATTTAACCATCTGCTTTCTACGGCGATAAATCCAGAGCAGGCATTTTCACGTCGATTTTAATAATTTGCATATGAATTCAAATTTGCATGCGAATGGTGAAAATTGGTTTAAATTGAGTGCTGGGCTGTGGAGGATTGTGATGGAAATAGAGTGTGAGAACCAATTATGTGTTTAATTATGTACACACAGGCCGTGCGTTTATATGTGGCTCATAAAAAATATCCACCGCTTGTCATATCGCAGAAAAATATAGAGCGAGCTGACTATTCAGAAAACGGCTCTTCTTAAAGAACAAACACAAATGGTAGAGAGATTGACTGACTTCATAGTGCGGCGCTGTCAAAGCATTCAATTTGTTTTATTGTGTATGTGTATAATGCGGAGTGGTGGTGCAGTGGTTAGCCTCCTGCGCTAAGAACCTGGTGACCTGAATTCGATATCCAACATTGACTGAAATCAGTGGAGATTAATATCTGATCCGCTTTTGCATTCACTGTTCATTATATGCCCAATATATGTTTTACTGTATATGAACTCATATAGAGAGCTGGGATATCGGATTATTTATGCGAATCGATAAATTTGCAGATTATTGGTTCGATTGCTTGGCTAGTCGGGTAACACGAAACAAGTCTCTCCTCGGTTTCCACGTGTGCCGCTGGACGGGAGGTGACGAGCGGAACTTGGTGACATCATTGGCGGCGTCATCAGCAGCAGCATCCAAAGTGGGCGTGGCAAGGAGGGGGGTTTCCCACCTTTCAGGGGAGGAGGCTGTAGGGGCGTTTGAGTAATTATACATTTTCGTCCAAAACCCTATTGATTGATTCATTCTGCCACCTCTAGTTGTGTGTTAATAACAACCGGCAATAGGTAAGCAAATGCTATACTCCTGTAAAATAGAACCGACACGAGTTTGGGGGGGGGGGGTGTGTCCTTTATTTCCCCCCAGTCCACACTTGCCCACAGCCCTCTCTCAATCCGTTTCCTTACGGAATCCCCCCCGAAGCCCACTACAAATATCATCTTCGCCTCCTCCTCCCTTCCACTGTTCCCGTTCCACTGCCCCCCCCCTTCCTCCTATTTTTTTGTCGGGAATCCTCGCCATGCCCCTTAGCCCACTGTCCATCTCAATTTCTACCCCTGACATCACTTACACTACCAAATGCCTCAAGTGAAGAGATCAAATTCTGCACGTGTGCAATATTCAGGTTTCCCCAATAGAGAATATTCAGGTCAGGTGGTTCAGCTGTAGAGCGAGCGGCTCGCAATCGAGTTACGAGTTCACATCCTGGATTGGGGAGGGGGAGGTTACTGAGGCCATCATCCCTCCAGGGTCGATAAAATCAATACCACTTAGCGGAGAAGTTGACAGTGGTTGTCCTCTATAAGAATATGACATTTCCACTGCTGGCTCTGAGCTGAAAAACAAACAATGAGCTCGTTTGAGCAGCAACTCACTTTGACTCTTGACTTTATACAGCATGCTCTGTTTGGCAAATGTCAAATTGCACACACAAATCTCAGGCAGGCTGTCTTCAAAGACTGCCAGAGTCACCTCCACTGCTAACTCTCTCTCTTATAACCAATCTGAACGGCTGTCTTTGAAGTTATCAATGACCACAAAGTGTCAGACGTCGAGTATTTTACCTTTATGGAAACGTTGCCACCTAATCAACGGGTAATTGAAGCTGCAGACGCTTCCGAGTCGCTTATTACGACCTGTCAGGCTGATATTTGAAATGAATGTGCTCTTAAAATAGAAGTACAGGTGTGTGTGTAATTGAAGTGTGTAAAACCGTATTACCGATATGGGTAAGGATTATAATGATGGCGCCAGGTGTCATATGCCATCATAATGTGTGCATTAGGATCAAGCGATGAAAGTGCATCATTCTTTAGAGGGCGCTGTGAAGTTGTCTAGAGACCCAGATGGTTCAACTGAAACCCTCAAATCCATTCTCCCTTTGGGGGATTCGCTGCTGAGTAAATCTCGCCCCGCGCAGCCGCAGGGCTGCACTGTAAGAGAGAGAGAGAGCAACCATTTACCGACGGCCGCGGATTAAATGTGCACTCTGGTGCTGCCATTCCTGGGAAACATGAACGGGCTCTGCACTATCCCTCAATCCGCGAAAGCTGCAGCTGCGGTGGCATAATGGGTTCGAGCGCTGGAACTTGCAATCCAGAGGTTTGCCGGCTCGAATCGATCTTCTGGCGTGGCAGTTTAAAGAACGGGGCAAGTGAAAATAAAGAGAAGAAAATAAAACGCCTATCGCCTCTGTTCATCTGGCAGGATAAATGGGTGAGCAGGTCGCACGTGGTGGTAGGGTAAAGTGTGGGTACTTTCCCCTCTTCCAAGGTGTCTGTCTGGTCAACGTGGAGGAGTTCGGTTAAATGCCCTCTAGGGATCGCTCGACTTGAGGTCCTTCTGCCAGCAGTCATGGAAGCAACATATTGCAGGGCGGCACTTTAACCTCAATCGTGAAAACTCGTGTCCCAAGTGGTGGTGCTAGCCCAATGGGGACCCCCAGGCGTAAATTACTTTTGGGTGCATCACATGTATACACACAGTATTTGCTGGACGAGCTACATGGCTTCATCGCATCACAAGTGTGTATAATTATTCCATGAATACTCATTACAGTTACCGTTAGTAGTGGTATCACAAATATGATAAAAAATTTTATCACAATGAGTTCAAGACTACGCTTGATTCACCCATGTCTTTTTTTTTCTTCGCATAAACATGCAAACCCCTTGCTTAGTTTGCTTGTGCCGAGCGCCACAACTGCTCTTGTCCACCTCTCCTCTTGATGGTTGAGAGCACGCTGGCTGAGCATTGACCACTGCCCTCTGTTTGGCTGGACACAGCCGCCGGTTTGCACAATTCCCCGCTCTCCACTCTACCACGCGGCCTGCATCCTAACACGCAGACTGACGTCTCAATGCACCGGGGAATACCGATGGATCTCCGAGATTGCCTTGCCTTCCGTAGCCTGGTTTGAAGTGATACAAATGATACTAACCTGACCTCAGGCACTCCATCAAATTAGGCAGGGGCCAGAGATCTATGTGATCATCTAATCTTTCCTAGCCCTTATTGTCCTGCATGCACTTTCTTTTTTCAAGAGAGCCTGCATGTGTTACAATGATCTGATTTCACTATCAGCTTGTGGTATACAGCAGTCTGTAGGCAATGATAATACAAGCTGTATAAAAGTGCGCACCATACGGCATTTGTCCTCATTCATACTTTATTAATCACATGCAGATTCTAAGGATTATTGTATTCGTTCATTTAAATATTTATTTGTTGAAAATATGTATGCTGCGTCGCTCCCAACAGGGAGTACACAGCGTGTGGTTTAACCCAATGCTGAACAGCCTACGGTGTTGCTGTACTTAGGCTACGTGGTGGACATTACCGTCGGCACCATGGGGTTATTGTTGCGAATATCAAGGAATAATGTTCAAGCGATAAGAAGCAAGACGTTACTGCCGCGTTGACATTCCTGCTATGACCATTATGCTGTAAATGGCGAATGCATATCGCGCACCCTGCAGTTTCACAAAAATATGTCCACGCACAGGCAAACGGCAAAAGGCGGAGCCCTGAAACTACCCGATCACACCACTGCTAGCGGAAGGGGCCTCCGCTAGAGGGAGCTCTAATGAGCCCCTCTAGAGGGTATTTGGCCTACTCTTCTACGCTGGCCAGACGGCTTGGAAGAGGTGGTAGTACAAGAATATTATGCCACCGCACGCGACCTTCCGATCGAAGAACTGCGATAACCCCAATTATACCACTGGGTGGACGGAGGCTGGGCGAATTCAAGATACTCACTCCGTTGTTTCCACTGCCGCACCGAGAAATAGTAATCAGCAGCTGCTGGATTGTGAGTCCAGTGTGCTGATGATTACACCGCAGAAGCGCACTCACCGTTACAGATGGGTGTTTTTTTTGACGATCTGCTCAAAAAACTGTCTTTGTCAATCTCTGCTTGATGAACAATTCCTGATGAAGTGGCATTGAGTCAAATGACACTCCAACAGTCCAAGGACATGCACACTGGTGAAGGATATTTCAAAAATGACAGAACGTGTATGTAACTCAGCCGTTAAATTCAGCCTGGATAACATACAAATGACCTCACTGAAAAAAAGACACATGAACCCACTGACTCGAAACCACCACTTTACATCCATTACTAACATTACATTTCAATGTAAATCTGCTACAACAAGCTGAAAGCTTTTTTAATTAAATATAGACACTCTTGTCATACGGATGCCTTCCTTATCAGAGCCCACATGTCTCTGTGGATGTCAATTGCTCATTTAATGTGGCCAGCTGGAAAACAGCATGCAAAATAAATATCTGCCACAATCAAAATTAAATAGGCAATTCAGCATAAGCTCGGCCATTTCCAGACCTGAAGTCTGAACCATATATTTGTGTTCATTCGAAATGCAGGTTCCGCTTTTTGTCACGCGCAGATTGGCTGCCATGGCGACTGCTGCTGTAGCGTGCCTCGGTGTCTTCATTCAGGGTGTTTTTTTGTTTGTTCCCGTGCTCCATCCACTTAAAAATGCATCTTTGGGAGGTCACCGTGAGGATCACGGATCAGATTCCTGGGTTTTACCACTGATCAAAACCTGGGTTCAAATCTGGGTTACAGGCATTTGTGATTAGGGCAAGTTCACTCAGCCCCGATCGCAATGACTTCACACACAAAAAAACCCCACGGCACAAAATCTAGTTCCGAATTTAATTTTGGCTACATTTTAATAATGAACAAATATTTGTTTGACTGTCGTGCAAGGAACATGACAATTATTACCCTGATAATTGTTTTTTTACCCTTTTATCTGGCAACAAAACTGACACCTTTTTTACAAGGAGTCATGTTTGCATAGACCACAATACCTGCAGTCATAATGCAAACAAAAAACATAACTCTGATCATTTCTTCTGGCAAATGAGGTTCCAATGGTGTAAATTATTTCCCTCTGTAGCAGAGTGGGTGGTAAGTGCTGCTCTCTACTGTCAGGACCAGAGGTTGCATTTGAAGGCATCTCAGAAGTCGTTGTGTAATATCGGAGTTTCACTTCTCTTTACAGAGTTCCGAAATTATTCCTTCGTCTTGTGACGGGACTCCAATAGCACTTTCGGGATAAATATCGAGGGGAAAATCCAAGGCATCTACGTATTAATTTGTTTCTAATTATTATTCTGACTTACGCAGGAAAGCCTCACCGAGTCTTAAGACATTTTTAAGGAGGTTCCCGACAAGTGTTAGCAGTAAAGCAGCGCTGTTGCTACGTGTAATCCCAATTGAAGCATTTGCACGAGAAATTCAGCTTTGCGAACCAGTCACGCTTATCCGAATATGTTATTTTTGGGTTAAGCCACACGTGGTAGTTTTATGAAAAGATTATCGTCATTAACCCTCCACTACCCCACACAGAAAGGAAATCAATACAGGACTCAAACCTAGGCTCTTCTTGCTGTGAGGCAAAACGCGATATCACTGAGCCAAACTGAAGCCCATAATAAGAGAGTGGGTTTTATATAGGATTTGACCTTAACTCGATGTGAGGACTCTAGGGTTTTCTCCAACCATACCTTATTTGAAATGGTCAAAATCAACCCACGGGTTCTCTTTCATATTACACACCACATACCTTGGGGAAACTGCTGCACCATAACCTAAGAGGTGGGAGAGTGGTTATCGTTTAATTCCATCTGTGCAGTCCTCCTACTGTGCAGAATATGGACAATGTCACGAGGGATGTACATGAATAAGCGGTCTTGGTTCATACTTCTTGCGTGGCCATGCCATTATTTAACTTGAACACTGTCCAATGGCTGGTCAAAAAAAAGTGCTAACAATAAGATACACCGTTCAAATAAAGTTTTAAAAATAATTCGCAAGATATATCTTGTTTCCTAAATTAATTTAAATGGTGTACGCCTTGAAAAACAAATCAGCTAGATAAATACATATATATATTGACGCAAATGAGACGTGATAATGAAGATTATATAAAAGTGGTTCATCCCTGTAGTGTGATTTGTGATGATTACTGCAATTTGGGATGCTCCGGTGAATATTTAACCTTTACAATTCCGGGAAATGAATGCAAACAGAATTACAACAGCATATGTGCTAAAAACTCTAACATTAGTCAAACTGTGTCCGATTCAATTTTTCCAATTGTACATAATTACGCCCAATCAGCGCATATTCTCTATGTATATTTTAAAAGCCTCCAAAGAAAATGTCGACAAATATTATTGTTGTATCACAGACATAACTTCTTTAATTAAGAAACACACGCATAATTATGACTTTGAAAAACATTATTTTTCACTATAATTTGCGTAATGTGATGCGTTGCTAAACTAATATGCAGGCACAAATATGTAAACTCTATGTGCTTTAATGATATGAAATGTATTTCATAACTATGGCACATCCTTCACTTTGCAACATGATTAGTGATATATGTTTACGACACGTATTTACTTTATCTTTAATTCGCAGCTGACTTTTTGCGCGCAACGTAACGAAGAACTGTTGGCTGAGACAACACGCACACAACACGTGCGCAACACGTGCACAATACGCACACAACACGTGCCTACGTGCGCGGGTATTTCACAGAGTCTGCTATCAGTCGCATTCGAACACAACGACTGCCCGTGGCATCGCTTGGTACGTGACGGCGGAAAAGGCCCCGAAGTTTCGGAGACAATGGTGACAACTGGTCGACATGGGTTCCCACGATTTTGATGACTTGTCACGCGGGCACAAAAGTGCAAATTAATACCTCGGGGGGAAAAAAATTAACCCGTAAAAACAAAGTTTTTCACTCTAAATCCTTTATATGCGTGGCGGCTAGAGTCATCTCGTCCTCTGGCTTGAGATGGCTGCCACCTATGGGTCAGATGATTGTCTGCCAGCATTAAGCAATTGGTAATTAAATATTTTACAAATTTCCCTAGACAGTGTAAAATGTTGGAAAAAAATTTTCACGAAAATTAATTGTCACGCACAACGAGTCTGTGTGGAAAATGTCAGCTCGATTGGATCACGGGAAGTGGGTTAAAAAACGACCGAAAGATTTGCACGGTCGTAAGCAAGCAAACAATCACGCAAGCACGCAAGCAAGCAAGCGAACTTAATATAAAGGATTTAATAAGGGCCCAAATGTGTCTCGCCAGAGCTATCTCTGGCACGTGTGCGGATTAAGCAAGAACTTTATCAGCAGCGCCCAGGAATCCTGTCTGTTGGTGCCACGCCTTTGAATCTACTACCACTGGAATAAACAGCACCGATGAGCATGGCGTGACTTTTATTGGGAATGTTCATTCATGGAAAATGCTGGAATAAAAACATCCTCAGATCATTGCCAACAGCATCGCTGTTTTCTTACGAGTGTCACTTTGCATACAACTTTATTTAGAATTCGTTGAGAGAGGCCATTGAGACGAAAAGTCTCACAACAAAAGCAGATACGGAAAAAATGGACAATTGTACAGAATATTCACCACCATCATCATCATCATCAGCCGTTATCTATTCACTGCTGAACGAAGGCATCCTTACACCATCACTATCACTCACGATCTTGCAAAGTAACGATGCATTGTATCCTGCCGACGTCCACTTACTTTTCTTAGCAGTCAGCATAATGTGTCTAACTTGTATCTGTCTCTGTCTCTAACTTGCGGAAAATTTGAAAGAACAAATATGAACTATTAAGTGATACGAAATATCAATTAAACAGTTTGCAGTGGAAATATTCAACACGAATCTAAAATACTGTGTAACCAAGATATGAACTAGGCAGGGTTGATTAAAATAATACATTCCATTAACATTTAGAATGTCAAGGCAATTATTACAATTGATAGTTGGGTTGATGTACTGTATGTGCATGTATTGGTAATAGTAGAATACATTTAGACATATATTATGTAACGTCACGTAGAAGGGATATAATAAAATAATAAAAATAAAACATAATAAAATAATTCTCGCGACGTTTCGGCCACAATGCAAGCAGCCCTCATCAGGTGAAGAACAGGTCTGTCGGAAAGACAGCGTCTGAATGAGATGCTGTCTTTCCGACAGACCTGTTCTTCACCTGATGACGTCTGAATGAGATTGTGTCTTTCCGACAGACCTGTTCTTCACCTGATGACGGCTGCTTGCGTTGTGGCCAAAACGTCGTGAGAATTATTTTATTATGTTTTAATTTTATTATTTTATTATTTCCCTTCTACGTGTCTTTACCGAAAGAACCAAGAAGATGAATCCCTGCATAGTAATGTAACCGCTATAAATATTCCATTGCCATATTTTAAGATGGGCTACTTCATTCAAAAGCTTGGAAAAGCAAATAGTTATTTGGAATTACACATGAGGAAAAAAAACGATAGAAATATTTTTTTAAGTGCTGTGTTGCAAAATAACAAAAAAAATGTTAGACCGGCATTATCTCGGTTTAACGTAAAACAATTATTGCGTGAAACATTTCGTGCGCTGGTTCGCTGTTCGTCAAAACCAATGGGCCTCCCTCTATTCAACCTAAACACTCAATCGCCGAATCACTTCCTACCAAGGCCTTAAATATAAGATATATTTGGGCGCACACATCCCCCCCAATATTCAAATATGCTCAAAATGCCCCCCCCCCCAATATATCGCTATAAAATAGATTTCTGTTTGTATGACTGTGGTTATGGTTGGACTTTATTAATCCCTAATATCTGCCGTTACATACAATGAAACAAGAAAATGTAAAAATAAAAAAACAGAGCAATGTAATACAATACACTATTAGACATTATTGTAAAAAAAAATCCATCCCATGTGGTAGTGAATTTTATTTTTTATTTTAGGCAGGAAATGGCAGGAAATTCGTTTTAAAATTTAGATGTATTTATTTTTCTGGGGGGGGACACCAGACCCCCTAAAAGATTTGGTCCCCCAATGTTGACTGCATGGCTACGGCCTTGCTTCCTACAAATCTTCGGTGAAACAAAACATTTATGTGAAATCCCTTTTACGTTTTGTTTTCATGACATGGGTACAGCTGTTAGCTTTGACGATGATCAACAGGGATAGCGCATTATAAATTACAATCATGATAGCTGAGCAAAAGCAATTGCCCACAGGCATTGTTTCCCATGCCACGCAAGTTCTTGAACAACCCAGCTCTGGCAGAATAAGTAACACTCCTTTTCATGAAATCGCAGTGCTCATTAAAATATTTCGCACCGCCGTTTGTAATCTCGTCCTCTGATGTGTTTAATAAATTACACTTGAGTGACCTACATCCTACAGCTAGAGCAGCAGCTGCCAACTTTATATAATAGTAATCCCGGCTGAATGCGTGATCCTCCGTTCAGTTCCTGAAGAAGCTCTCAGCACGTGGGGTGAAACGTCGGACATCATGCCCAACATCAAGCCGAACGGCACGTGAAACAACCAGAAAATTACAGCATTGGAACCTCATTTGCCAGTAAAAAATATGATAGTTGGTTTTTTACCCTTCTATCTGGCAACAAAACTGACACCTTTTTTACAAGGAGTCATGTTTGCATAGACCACAATACCTGCAGTCATAATGCAAACAAAAACATAACTCTGATAATGTGCACTGTCCTTGAAGTTGATTGGTCCAATCAACTTCAAGGACAGTGCACATTATCAATCAACTTCAAGAACAGTGCACATTATCAGAGTTATGTTTTTGTTTGCATTATGACTGCAGGTATTGTGGTCTATGCAAACATGACTCCTTGTAATAAAGGTGTCAGTTTTGTTGCCAGATAGAAGGGTAAAAAAACTATTATCAACCAGAAAATTAATTCAGTGATGCTGCGTTGGGCATGATGCACAAGCACAATGATTCTTGTTTTAAACTCAACTCATTTGTTCGATAACTGCCTTAAAATAAAAAAATATAGGCAAACGGTCCGTCTCCACAGTTAATCCAAAAACAAATTGGAGTGCTCAACAGCACAACCCCAAAAACAAATCTACATCGCTGTATGCAACCTTTAAAACCACACTTGGAATGCCTCTTGCTTCGGGCAATTGGCGCTGTGTTTGTTCATTATTGATGGGTTCGTTAGACCAGAACTGGGACAAAAATTGGCCCAACACTCTGCATAGCACGTCATTGGGTATTTCATGCCCGTATAAAGGGTGACAACCGCGGAGCTTGGCATGCCCACGGAAGGATGAGTGCTCCATTATGCTCTGCCCACCCCAGAGCATTGGGCAGCAAGATCAAGCTTTAGCTCAACGATCCATGCTCTCAGAGGTGAGTGCACAAAGGCTAAACCTACCTTGCCACTCAATCCATTATCCCTTTGTGTGCAGCGTGAGACAAGGTAGATCGGTAGGAGCGCAAGGACACCTTCGCCAGGGTTAGTGGCATGAATTATAATTTGGGAAAGCAGGCCACTGTGTGTCAGGCCACTTTGATACACTTTCATGTAGCTACGTAACCCACTAAGCGGCTTCTAAAGCTTAAGGGTATTTGGTCCACGGCAGAAATGAGTTGTTGAAGCGCATGCATTGCCTGGCTGCCATGCTGCCGTTATATTAAAACGCGAGACACACAGACGAACGCCAAGTCAAATGCTAATTAGTTAACTACTGTAATGATTTCTGGGAAGAAGGACTTCCCAAGAGAACAAGCACAGATTCTTCAAAAGGAAAGTGTAACCCTTGGCAACAAAGTATGTTAATCAGGATCTACCAATGCTTGCGTGCTGAAGGGGTATTGAAAGCCATTCTCCAATGCAGACCCAATAAAGGCAACTTTTTAAACGATCTTTGAAAAATGCCGAATGACTGCAAGCGGCCGCAAACAGCCAGCGGTTTGTTTTTTGTGTGTGTGTTTAACCCATCGCACCACGCATTTTGGCCGAGAAATTGAATTCCTTCGCGAACCAACAAAAACCCATCCATCGCGGGCGTTAGCGTTAGGGTGGAAGCAGTTGGCGGTGATAAAAAAAAATAAGCCAGAACGCGAGCCCCGTATGTCGCACGGCGGCGATGGCTGCCTTGCTGGCTGCCTCGTTCCTCTTCGTCCGCCGAGACCAGAGGAGATGCGGTGAGGCTGCGAGGAGAGGGGGAGAAGGATGAAGGGCGGGGTGGAAGAGGCGGGCGTGGGCAGGTTTCCTGTCTTGCAGGACAGCGCGGGGTGGGCCAATGTGGAAAATGATAAACGGAGCATGCGGGCCAAACCCGGCGCAATGCATTCCACGTGACCGAGCAACTGGGCGAACTCGATAGAAACGATCGGCAGGAGCCCTCCCTGATGTAAAGAAAAAAATAATTGTAACGTTTTTTTTTGTTGGCAGTAATATTTGATTTCAAGAAGAAGAAAAAAAAACCCTGCATACGCTGTGTTCACGGATTCAGTTATTCAGGATAAATTACACCCAAATTTTTTTTTTTACTTTTGACGATACAATGAAGTTATCATTCAATCGGACCTCGTCAGCCTCCCGGGGTATTTTGTCGCAATAGTCAACACGAGAAGGGGTTTGCCACAGGGCGTAGGAACGTTTCATCAGCTGTCTGCCAGGGACAACAGCAACAAATATAAAGCCGTCCCAAGTGCGTGGAAGGGGAATCTCCAGCCATGGGACAACTCTGCTGCAGCTGCATTGGAGACGCGGAGGCCGAAACAGGTACGACAGCGATAATATCTCGTGCCCGCACACTGGCTCTCGGCTAAGCTAAGACGCGCAAAACGATCACCGTCGTGGTTGAGAATAATCATCGTGGTCGTGAGCGAGATGACATCGGCTGCGTGTTGCGAGGTGCTGGACGGATTTCTACGTTTGCAGGACGATGGGGTCACCACATCTGGCGGATGTATTGCAAATGTATGTTCCATAACTGTAAATTGCGCTATAGTGATAGATTGTTTTTATTACTACTACTAGAATGGCAAATTCGGAATTTCCGAATGGGCAATTTGATACCAAAGTTGTTTAACAGCTAACCGCGAAAGCTCATTACACCAAAAATTCGTATTTTATTTATTTAATTAAAGTCATTATTTTCAGATAGTACACGAACTTCTCGAATAATTAAAGTGGACAAAACAAAAACGAGGGTAGCCTCAAGCACAGTTTACATTTTCAATTCGGTGCATTCTCGTTTGTTGCGTATACCTTATAGGGTAGTCTTTACTGTTAATGTATTGTGAACATCGTTACAGTATGTTGGTCAACAATCACTTGCCGAATTTCTCAAACGCCACTTTGTTCTGGCTTCTTGAGTGATGGACTGCATGGGAGGGTGTATGCGGTATAAATAATACGACATCTTCATGAGGACGAGATGGCCTTGTTTTTGGAGAGGCCTTCATCCAGCGTTGCATCGATCATGGCTATTGGCTACTAATGATATTAAGAATTGTAGTTGATGCTGTACTTTAATACACTGGCCATTGGGACGAAACTTTGACCGGTCCTTTTTCCTTCTGAGACATTCAATTGATTTTTTTTTATAAATAAATGAAAAATCATTGGAAAGTTTGTAATACATTATTCTGCATGTGCCACGTACAATATTGACCAAATACAGTTTGTATGTGGACTAGCACTTATGTAATGTATTCCACTGTTGTTTAGATACTTGTTTTGCATCAGCGTGCCTTGCCGTCATGAAGTTATAAATAAAGGCTTTTATTGAGAATATTTGCCATGCAGACATTGTTATAAGGTAACACATCACACCAGGCTGTAAAAGTATCATACCGTGCTCTGTGAATATAGGCAGCGAATTGTACACATTTACCGTGTCCACAATGGGAATATTGTATTCACAATGTGAATATTGTGAATACTGTATTCACATTGAACACACAGTAGAGTATACTAAATGACAACAGGGCTTCTATTATACTGTGGATGTGTGCTGAAGACATGGAGCAATGGAATCAGCTCGTGTATGGGCGTTCAGTGGATAATTTACAACGCAGGAATGTGAGAGATGGCCATGGATTGATACTGGCCAATGGATTGATTGATAATGGCCAATGGTGATGGTGATGATGATGATGATTATACTTAATGTCGTATTTTACACGGCCTTCTGACAAAAGAAGATGCGCTCTATAATTACCGCACTTTCTAATTATAGCAGAGCACACGAGCACACTCTGTCAGTCACTTTTAAATTGCAGGTTATAATGGGGACATGAGGTACATTAACTCACACAGCAAAGCTAAGGGCCTTGGAAGGCAGTGCCTTTTCTCGGCCTAGCAACCATTAATTCCACTCACAACGACTGTACTGCTGCCCTTTTGGGCAAAGTTCTGTGAAGATGTGTTATTAATACATCACGTGTTTTTTCATTGCTGTTGTTGCTTGCAGATAAAATAAGTGTGAGTTGATATAAATTTCACCACCTCTCCACACTTCCCAATCCGCCCAAATCACATTTGTTGTTTCTTATTCAATACTGTACGTCCCGTTTATAAGCAATTACAAGAATACTGCAATTACAGATCTTTGTCAATCCACTGCTTAGATCAACTAGATGAATACCTCCAAGTGCCATGTCAATCACAGAGTTACTCTTTGTTTTTTTTGGTAAAGTCACATAGAAAGAAAATAAATTAAATAATAGAATACGACGTTTCGATTGCAACACAAGCAACCATCATCAGGTAGAAGTAAATTTGAGAGAGAGACAAAACACAGACACGGAGACACACAGAGAGACACACAAGCAGAGAGAGACAACACAGAGAGAGACACAACATAGACACACAGAGACCCAATGCCTCTGTGTCGAGGCCTTAAATAGAGAGAGGGGGGGGGGACAGAGAGAGAGGTGGGTCTGCTGGAGCAGCTGCTGGAGCAGAGAAATTAGTATGTCAATGAAAGACCCAACAAGACTGGTACATTTTAGAGAAATCCACCCCGAAGCGACCGAGGGAGAGAAAGAGAGAATGGATCTACGAGAGCCTGGTAAATTTTAGAGAGAGAAATAGGCAATTTGAGAGAAAAAAAGATATATAATTTTTTAAATACAATGCAACACAGAGAGTCGGCTAATACACAGTTAACGCATAGCCTGGTTGATTACGGTCTCCAAAGATTGCTAAATTTGAAGTTAAGTGAGAAATTTGACAAACAGAGACACACAGAGAGAGAGAGAAAACAAACTTACATCCTCAGACACAGAGAGAGAGAGAGTATTTGCTAAATTTTGTTTTCTCAAACTGCCTATTTAAAATCAAGTTTGAATCACAGGGATTGTTTGACCATACTTCACCAAGTTGGTCAGTGCAGGACCGGTTTAGATATCAAACGCCACTAGCGTTATCTCTAACTAGGAATCAAACTCGAGTGACCAGGCGCAAAGTGCAGTCCCCTTACTCCCCCCCTTTCCCTACACTTAATTGAAATACTGTAGAACACCTCAAGTGTGTGTTATTTTTGGTGAATTGTGTAAATGTATTTGTATAAAAAGTGACATGGAATTTTTCAGAAAATGAAAATCCATAGTTATCTTTTCCCAGTTATACCACAGGGCGAATGTGCTTTCATCGTTGCTTTACAATTACATCACTATCGGTGCTCCAGATAAGCTCGGAAGTTGTGTGAGGGCCGTGATATGATAGACAGATAGAGCTGTCCAATACTGTCACGCAGAGGTGGGACAAATTCATTGTTATGCAAGTCCAAGTCGAGTCGCAAGTCATCAAATTCATGACTCGAGTCTGACTCGAGTCCAAGTCACATGACTCGAGTCCACATCTCATAGGTGGGACAAAGTCATTGTTATGCAAGTCCAAGTCGAGTCGCAAGTCATCAAATTCATGACTCGAGTCTGACTCGAGTCCAAGTCACATGACTCGAGTCCACACCTCTGCTGTCACGTAAATAGTTTGTTGTGTCGCCAGTATCCGTCGACAGTAATATGAAAAATAAATATTCAGTAAAATAAAATACGAGCCATCTTACTTGTTTCTGTTATAATGTGACCTGCAACTATGCAACCATAACTTTGAAGCTGGGATTAAATCACGGAAATATACGTACAGCAAAACCCCTGGTTAACGTCGGGGATGCGTTCCTGAAAGGTGCGACGACGCATATCGAAACGACGTCAATCGAAGCGATGTACACAGGGTCGTGCTGGGTCGTGCTGGGTGGTGGTGGTGGTGGTGGGGGCGACGTATAACGAGAGGGGGCTGACGACGCTGTCAGCGACGTGTGGGGATTTAGACGACGCAAATCGCGTCGTGGTGTTAATAGTGTCGAGGAGTAAAATGGGGACGTGACGTCAGGTGTGCCATTCAGTGCGATGACGTCACGTCTCCTAGGGTACTTAAGGGATACCCCGTGACGTAAGCGGGGTCACTGTGGGAACGGGTAAAGTGAGAAGGGTGAAGAGGGAACCAGGGGTAGAGAGAGGGATCGAATATTGAGTCTGGGGAGAAGCCGGTGGTAGCCGTAGAGGTGCTTCTCTCTCCGCTCGGTGGAGTCGGCAGAGTCCCCGATACGACACGAGAGAGAGAGAGAGACCGGAGCTAGCCGGCAGGGACCCGGACTCAGAGTAGGACCCCTAGCCCCTGGGAGTTGTGCACCCTGCTGTGTAATATTGATAAGCTTTAATAAACCCTGGCGAAAGCCCTTAACTTACCTCCGTCTCCGAGTACTGTACGTCCGTCGGAACTTCTCTACAATAGTAAAGTGACGACGTATTTGCGAAATGACGTTAAAGGCGGAGATTTAAATCGGGGTAATACTGTACAAATATATAATGACTACCAACCTGTATCTGAAAAGTATTCCAGCCTTGTCCGTGGTGCCAAACTCATTGTAAAACGTTAAATATGAATGTTATTTAACAACCTACTTTTGCCAGGGCTAACCAATTCAACAGCAAGTTATAATTGGCTCAAGAATGAACGATTGAGAGCAATAATGCATATTCTTAGGTTAAAATCACGACGTTTCGGAGGCAAAACAAGCCTCCGTCTGAAGACTGAGGCTTGTATTGCCTCCGAAACGTCGTGATTTTTATTTTATTTTACTTTTATTAATTTTAATGTTTTACCTACGTGACTTTACCGAAAAAACCTAAGAATATGAATCCTTGCAGTCACGAAAGCTTCAAATCTAGAAGCAATAATGCAGTCTTCATTCATTGCAAGCATACGTATAGACGAAAGGAATGTTGTAATTGATTCGGCCACTTTTCAGAAGACATTATTATGCTGGCAATAAACACGTCGTACAAAGTTAAACCTTTCGATAATGAAGCAATCTATATGCAAGTCTCAGAGCCGAACTAAATTGAAAGAGATAAAAACTAAATCTTGCCCGCTTTGCCCTCCTTCATTCTTCTACAACTGATAAGGATTTGAAGCTTTCGTGACTGCAGGAATCCATACTCTTTGGTTCTTTCGGTAAAGTCACGTGGGTAGAAATAAAATAAACTAAACAAATCAGGCCTGATGACGACCGCTTGTGTTGCGATCGAAACGTCGTGATTTGTTTTATTTTATTTCTAACTACGTGACTTTACCGAAATAACCAAAGAGTAACTGATAAGGAGTATGATAAGTTGGACACTAATAGCTGTTATTTATCCTTGTCAAGATGGCGATTATCAGTGAACTGTATTCTACCAGAATCCTCGGCATATCCCTCTTTATTGTACACAGTTAAAAGAGACAAAAAAATCCAGGCACGTTTCTAAGCGTAAAAATCAGCAAGACGCAGTATTAATGACTTTAATAATACCTCGCCAATGACGTATTATGCAAGAGGCCGAGCACAATGTAAGACTGTATATTTCATTGGGAAGTAACGTGCCCTCATTGCCATTGTGCGTGAAATACACATGAATGGATATTTAGGTCAAACTCGCCCGACTGCCACACACCCCCCACCCCTGCACCCCCTGCACCCTCCGCCCATCATCACACGTTTACGAGCAAATTTAATTCTGTGAAATTACAAAGTTCTTCACAGACGCAGTCATTTTAGATTAGTTCCATATAAATTATTAAAACGTACGTACAATCCGCCGATTCACAAAGGACCCACAGCATGCATTACTGCCAATGTCACTTTTCCATTTTGCACATCTCCATGTATAAATCCGTAGGTGCCGTATACCAGGCGATACTACAATCTTGTGTTAGGCTTTCCTTTACACTATGAATCGTGCTGTTGATTGCCTCAAATTAGTCTTGCTGTTGAGAAGACTGCCAGTTGAATTTCGATTTAAAGCTTTCGTGACTGCAGGGATTCATCTTCTTGGTTCTTTCGGTAAAGTCACGTAGAAGGGAAATAATAAAATAATAAAAATAAAACATAATAAAATTTCGATTTAAAGCTTTCGTGACTGCAGGGATTCATCTTCTTGGTTCTTTCGGTAAAGTCACGTAGAAGAGAAATAATACCATAATAAAAATAAAACGTAATAAAATAATTCTCACGACGTTTCGACAGACCTGGTCTTCACCTGAGGACGGCTGCTTGCGTTGTGGCCGAAACGTCGTGAGAATTATTTTATTATGTTTTATTTTTATTATTTTATTATTTCTCTTCTACGTGACTTTACCGAAAGAACCAAGAAGATGACTGCCAGTTCACTTTCATCTCTCCACTCTGCCCTTCTGTGCCAGGCCTTTTGTCAGCCTACTGCTGGGTCCATCTTCTTGGTTCTTTCGGTAAAGTCACGTAGAATGGAAATAATAAAATAATAAAAAGAAAACATTATAAAATAATTCTCACGACGTTTCGGCCACAATGCAAGCAGCTGTCTTCAGATGGAGAACAGGTCTGTTTTATTTTTATTATTTTATTATTTCCATTCTACGTGACTTTACCGAAAGAACCAAGAAGATGAATCCCTGCAGTCACGAAAGCTTTAAATGGAAATATACTGCTGGGTCGTGGAGGGTAGTTATTCGACCATACTTCACTGCATTGGTCAGTTTGGCTTGGTGGAGGCGGGTGTTGCATTGATGCTGGAGTATTGTAGAGTAAAATGATGAAAAATAAATGTATTAATGGTACTCTATGATGTGCTGTGAAGAAGGGCCATTCCCTGACAAATTGCCGCCATTTTTTTCTAAGGCCACGGTGCTATTGACGAATGTGTTGCGTTGTGCATGTGCACATCACTTCGGAATGCAGTATCACCAAATAATTAGTCAAATAATGAGTTGATCTTGCTGACAATGCAGCCTTGGAGCTGCGTAAAGCGCTGTTTTTATGCATTGTGGCCACCCATCCAAGCCTGATCCAGTGCGGGTTGGTGAAGGCGTGGAGCGTAGATGTGGAGAGCATGGAGTTTACAGCACAACAACAAATGTTATCTGCGACGTAATGCCGTGGCATCGACCCTGTAAAAAATAAAACTGTGAACTCCAGGTGCATGGACCACGCAGGACACGGGTGACGATGCTGAGCTCGCGAGCGTGAGCAAGCAAGTTGTGGAGAAGGCGATTCACCGGGCGGTGCAGCAATACATGCAGGAGAAGGAGCAGCCCTCGTGAGCCAAGGAGATCAAGTGGAGCAACCTGGATCGTGACCCGACAGGACAGAGGTCAAAGATGGCCCAATGACGCTGCAGCCGACCCCACGTGGACAACTGAAATATCCTCCTCTTAATCGCGGATGTCCTGTATCGTCCCCGAGTCGAGCAAGAACAGACAGCAACCTTTGAGGAGTTATTTTTTTTATTAACAGGGGGGTCACGAAGCTTTGAACTTTAGCGTTGACTCCTCTGATGTGGTGGTGATAGACTTTCAAGTACTGCATCTGTTAAATATTAACAGTGCATTCAGGATTATTTGATCCAGATTTCTCATTTCTTTTTTTAATACAAGCTGTCAATATCAAGGGTGTTGGTCAGATGATTTAAAACAATCCAGCAGTTATTGTTTGTATTAAATCATGGTATTTTAACATTTGCCGTTTTATTACTGTATTACAATGCTTACCCTGCTATGTATTACATAATCACTGTCATACTAATTTACTGTCCTATGTCAATCCACTGCTCGATGAAGATCTCCACACACCATGTTGGTCACGGGGAATGTTTGACCATAATTGACCACAACAGTCAATGTGGGTTCATGCAGCCGAGCCTAGAATCAAACCGATTCATGTAGCCCTTACCACTAATGTTAGCTGTGGGCTGGGAATCGAACTCAGGTAGCCAGGTTCATAGCACAATGTGTGAACCACTTGCTCCACTTCACCCACTATTCTTGTTTGTGGAAATTAAACCTGGAAATATTTATTACACGTTCAATGGGAATCAATTACAGTGCGTGCAATTAGAAATATAGTAGGCTGTATATAAACACATTCCTGCGGAGGGATCTGATAGGAACGTTGGGTTGCTCGGTCAATGGCCAGAGTCAACGGCGGCGTGGTGTATTCCGCAAATATGCCCGACTGTGAGGGCGGGCACAACTGGCGTGAGTAGGTTAAACTTTGAGTTTTATAAGGGCACCACGGGGTGACCAGCCCCTCCCCACCCAGCCCCACCCCTCCCACCCCCCACCCAGCCCCACCCTCCCCACCCAGCCCCTCTCCACCCTCCCCACCCAGCCCCTCCCCACCCTCCCCTCCCCACCCAGCCCCACCCTCCCCACCCAGCCCCTCCCCACCCTCCCCTCCCCACCCAGCCCCTCCCTGCATGACGAACGGACGGACACAATAATCCCCTGTGGGCTGGTGGAACCAGTGGATTCCTACCAGTATGATACATTTCACATACAGTGGTAGATTATAAAGCAATGTCATTGATATTTATTTTACATTGCATCTGTTCAAATCGTTATTCAATGACCGATTTATTGCACCGTAAACAAAATTAGGCTGCCTCTAACATATATATTCTGCCGTCAATACCAACATAAAAATCTAATTAATACGTTTAATCACAGAGGTTGAAAATACATTGGCGTCGTCTACACTTGGATAACAACATATATTTAGAAAAGTGCCAAGACCAGCGTGTGGGAATGTAAATAATTAAACAGTCAAGAGTCTGTTTCATTGCCAAAAAAAATCACTTTTAGGGCCATCAGCCAAACGCCCCCTCTCGTCCAATGTTTTCCATCAGTACTTTTAAGTACGCATCTCATCAGCAGTGTGTCTTCTTATTCCAGTCCCATGGCCTTTTGGACTCTTTCCCTCCACTGATATCTCCTTGCAGCAGCCTTTCCGCTGCTCTCCGCAGGTCACTGCACCTTTCAACTGTACTTGATCCAGTTCGATGTTTTATGTGTAACGTGTAGTCAAATCGTGGACTTCCTCTTCGCCTGAGCACCTGCAAGTCTTCCGCCCATCGCCATCCCTTGACAGCCGTTCACCAATTCTTCCTCTTCAATAGCAGGGTTGCGGCCGGTTAAAAACGAATTCTGCTGGGTCTACGTACTGTTATAGCCATCGTTGGGAGTTCGTTCCCCCCAAAGTAAAATAAAGAGAAGAATAATTGAAACTAATTGAATTTATTAACAGCTGAGTATGGTGTCAAAATTAACTGGGGCATGTGTGGTTAACAATTGCACTTAACGAATTTGAGTTTGACCACTTGACTGAGCCGAGCGACCGGGTATTTTGACCTCTGTGAGACTAACAAGTAATGTGTATGCAATCTGTCAAACCGTAAGAACTATTCACACACCATTACACAATTTCCTAAGGCGATTAAACCAATCAAATTGATCGAAAGCATTACATTTTTTACGTCAAAGTATTATGCTAAGAAATTGCTAATTTTACACACATGCTTAACCGAAGCTATAAATTATAGTAAAATACAAAACATGATTTTACCGCTTATATGCTCGTGTACTGTTTTGTAGTAATTTGCATACTAATTCATTAGTTAACTCTTCACTCCCCTAACGATTTTATGAATTTTCATGATGCAGGGTCCCAGTTTAAATCAACAATAAATGTTTCTAATTTTACTATCTCACATGTAATGTTCTCTATTTCTCACCACCTCTGTACAGTTTTGTTATCCTAAATGTAATCCATTAACCTACATATACTACTCATAAAAAATTACGTAAATTGTGATACAATCAGCTCATATGATGGATGACAGTTTTACATCACACGATGTTTATGCTATCAATGGTGACGGCTCAGGAAGACCGTCACTCAGCAGTGGATTGATCATGGCTGATGATGATAATTTCTTAAAATAATCGATTCTCACATGCATTATCCAATGCATGTATTGTGAGCATAAAACATCAACTGTTAATTTGAAGCATCATTACATGCCTAATATGAATTCTACAAAAACATTATAAATGTGTATGAAAGTTGCATCACGCAGTGGATTTTTAAGGCAATTAACATGTAAGGCCATTTTCGCAATGCACTGCTGGATGACGGCCTCCCCATGCTGTGAGGGGCGTGGAGGATTATTCGGTCATACCCTCACCATGCTGATCAGTTCGAGTTGGTGAATGTGGGGACCAGACACATTGGAGCATTGTACAGTAACAACAATGGATTGTGTAGCATTGCCCCTTTCTGAGAACGTAACCCTGCAGCCCATACCACCTGTTTTATGCACGATGGACATCCATTAAAACACTGCCAGGGTCCGCCCTGCTTAGCTTCCAAGATCTGATGAAACTGGGTGCATTCTAGGGGATTTCATCTTAGAAAATGCAGCGTAAAGATGAACTACTCTTTGGAAACATGAGCTAGGATTTTTGAAATGTACGAAATAGCATTCACTAATGTGCCGATGAAAGAGCGATGAGATCGTTAGACCTGATTTTCTGTGTGAAGTACTGCTCCTAAACAGAGCTGCAAATAAACGAAATTGTGTTTTGTCTGCGTGTTGTGTAATTGTATACATTCAACTAATATCCAATTGAAGATAATGTGATCTATAAATGCGACCTTATACTGGTAGGAACGAAGTGGACCAGACCACCAATAGATTATATCGTCCGTCCGTCCGCCCGTCCGTCCGTCCGCCCGTCCGTCCGTCCGTCCGTCCGTGTATCAACATCGCCCCCTACTGCAAACACTTGGCATGACCCTGTCCGACAAGATGGCCGCCCGCTCCCCCTGCGATCTGTGAATTAAACAAGATGGCCGTCGCTTCCGGCGCCTCACGGCGAAACTTTTTGATCGACTGACTATGGGCGAACTCATTTATTCTGGTGGGTGAACAGTGGCGGGGAGGGGTGGAGGAGGAATTGATGATAAAAACAAACTTGCACCATCGTTACAGCTGCCGCGACGAGAGATGTGGGAGGAGAAGCGGCGACCGCTGCCTTGCAGGTGAGAGGTGCGTGTGTGTGTGTGTGCGTGTGTATGCGCGTGTGTGTGCGTGTGTGTTTGCGTGCGTGCGTGTGTGTGTGTGTGTATATGTGTGACTGTGTGCGTGTGTGTGCGTGCGTGTGTGCGTGTCCGGCCCACTCGAGCGGCGTGATGAATGGGCGCTATTGGGCTTCGGATCGTTATTCACGGCGAACTGGAAGCGTAGCAACACAACTTCATTACGTGTGCGTGTGCGTGCGTGTGTGTGTGCGTGTGTACGTGTATGTGCGTGTGTGCGCGTATGTGCGTGTGTGTGTGCGCGTGTGTGTGCGGTCGATATCCCTGTACCGGTATTAGTATTATTCCTACCAGCCCACCCCGCAGGGTCCTGTTTCATGCATATTCGATAACGGCTGCATGTCCGCGCTCGGCAGCCAGAAGAGGCGGTTGGTGAGCATCATGGGAAAGTCGAGAGCAGCCAGGGTCAGGATGACCGTTGGGGTAATTCGTTGGGGTAATTAAGAGGGGAGGTTAAATTCAAAAGACCGGTATCTGCCAATCATAGAGGGATCTTGTGGAGAATGTTCTGGAAGGGGCAAAACGAGCCCGAGGGGCGATATGATGAAGACAGAAGACAAGAGAAGCTGAAGCCGGACCCGCCAAGCTAATTAGAGTATTCTTGGGCGAGAGTAGTCCTGCGTGGACCTGGGTAGGCTAGGATAGGGTCGCTAGGGGCAAGCGCAGTCCGTACGTCGGCACGCTTAACGCCGCGGCTGCCGTGGTGTCGACCCACTGAGACCGCGAGACACGGCAGCTGAGAGGGGTGAGAAAATGAGAGTAGAGAATAGGATAGGGACGGAGCGAGTGAGGGAGCGAACGAGCAACGGACGGCGGATCCTCGGCATAACTAAAACAAGTGTTATAAAACAGATTGTAATAAAGTGGCCCGGGAAGAAGACAAGAAGTCGTCCATCTTTATTTACAACACTACGCATGTGTCGTGGCGTAACGCGCGGGGTTAGCAAAGAGAGGCTGCAACTGAGGTCGCGCAGAGGTAAGCGGGGAGAAGCAGTGATTGAGCGGGTGCATTTGGGGACTAACAGGTGCAAGCGTCGAGACATGGCTTAGGCGCCGGAGATGCGGCAGCAATAAGGGGGAGAAGCATTAATTAAGCGGGTGCATTTGGGGACGAACAGGTGCAAGCGCTGGAACACGTGGTCGACACTGGAGAGGCGAGAGATGGAGGTGATAAGAGAGAGAGCGCGTGCTGGAGGCACCATAGAGTTCGCAACAAGGGTGTGTGTGTGTTAGTGTAAGTGAGGAGCATGCACACTGGATGCAAGGTAAATAAAGTGACACGGGAGACAAGCTTGGAGTGTCCGTGTGAGTACTTCACTACACATGTATACAGCCCTTATGTTAGGCCACTTTCGGTCATAAGACATCAATGTGAGGGCCGCCACACATTTGAAACCATTGGGTGTGACAGCATTATGGGGTATTTCCACATTTATGTATTGTCAGGGACCGCCAGTGGCCCGCAGGCCTTGCAATGAAGAACACTGCATTATGTCAATCCACTGATGTGGGTAATTTGGTCATACTTCATCCCACTAGCCATTGCAGGTCGTGAAGGCAGGGAGCATATAAGTACAACTATTATTTTTGCTGCCCACCGCGTAGCCCCATAGCCTAAAACGACATCTGTGCATGATGGTCACCCATTCAAGCATTATCCAGACTCAACTTTGCATATCTTCCGATATCTTATGAGATCAAGAACATTCTGGCTGATAAGGTCATATGCCATAGGCTATAAGCAGTATACATATTACTCTACATATGACATTCTAATGGGAATATATAAAATCTTCCTACGTATAAAAAAATATCCGAGGCCATGGTCCTCAAGATACAGCTTCGTTGGGCAGGGCACATCGCCAGGATGGAGAACCACCGCGTACCTAAGATTGTGCTGTATGGGGAACTGTCCTCTGGCCATCGCAACATAGGGGCACCACGAAAGCGATACAAAGACTCCCTGAAGAAGTCCCTCACTGCTTGCTGCATCGATCACCGTCAGTGGGCAACACAAGCAGCTGATCGCAACTCCTGGCGGCACACAGTCCACCAGGCCACCTCCTTCTTCGAAGATACCCGCAGGGCCCGTATGGAGGACAAAAGGAGGAAGAACCGTGACCCCTCAAGCACCCATCCCAGATCAGACCTATACTTGCAGCTGTTGTGGCAGGACCTGCTTGTCCCGCATAAGCCTGTTCAGCCGCCAGCTTGCCTGCAGAAGACGTGGATGTCCTTCCTAGATCTTCGTTCGCGAAGCCAAGCCATGATGATGATGATGATAAAAAATATCAAGAATTTGTGTTATTGCCACATTCACATTTGATCATAACAACTTTCACGTGATTATTGATTTTCTTGGCAGGAGGCATCACTGATTTCCAAATGAACCTTGAAGAATATAGGGTACAGTGTTTACATTTAGAACCCCTGCATTTTGCTAAGGGATTTATAGACGTTTATAGATTTACACAGACGTGACAATGAACAAGGTCACTTTTGAAATATGCTTGCTTGTTGAAACGTATATTTAGAAGCAAAAAAAACACCATCACAGAGATGCATTGCAATAGACATTTACAGCCAAGGTTTTACGACACAATTTTGTTAAACGTTTTAAAAAATCATTACTCTGCCCAGGTTTATAACCATAATTGATGACAAATGGACGTAGCTTGGAAAGTTATTGTGGTAATATATTCATGATCTTGACTGAATGCATTGGACTGTGACCCAATTTAATTGCAGAGACGACCAGAGCTTTGGCAAATCTAAAAAAAATATTTTGAGCGTTGCTGACATTAATGAGTGAAATAATGTAAGCAATTCATTGTTGTGTATCCCCCACAGGAATTGCTGCTGCCACAGAAGTCAGAGGTCATGCAAATATATTTTTCAACAGGATACCATGAATGCAAACGTGCATATAGTGTTCCGTCAAAAATTTACACATTTGAACATTCTTTTTCATGTGCATGGAGAGCACATTTTGTCAATCCACGGATAGATAAAGACCTCCCCCGTTGCTATAGAAGGTCATGGAGGTTATATGACCATACTTCACCACGCTGGTCAGTGTCGGTTGGTGAAGGTGTGCGAGCATACACATTATCGTACTGCGGCAACTTACAACATCTATTACTGGTAGGAACCTCCTGGTTACACCAGCCCACAGGGGATTATTGTGTCCGTCCATCGTGCAGCGAGGGGCTGGGTGGGGAGGGAGGGGCTGGGTGGGGAGGGGAGGGTGGGGAGGGCTGGGTGGGGAGGGTGGGGATGGGTGGGGAGGGGAGGGTGGGGAGCGGCTGGGTGGGGAGGGTGGGGAGGGTGGGGAGGGGAGGGTGGGGCTGAGTGGGGGGTGGGAGGGGTGGGGCTGGATGGGGAGGGGCTGGTCACCCCGTGGTGCCCTTATAAAACTCAACGTTTAACCTAATCACGCCGGCTTGTGCCCGCCCTCACAGTCGGGCATATTTGCGGAATACACCACGCCGCCGTTGACCCTGGCCATTGACCGAGCAACCCAACGTTCCTACCAGCTCCCTCCGCAGGAATATGTTTTATGCGTGGTGGTCGCTCATGAAATTAGTATTCAGGCTTAAGCCAGCTTATCTTTCAAGATCTGACTAGATTTGCTGCATTCTGGGTTCTTTCGTCACAGGGAACTCCCCTGATGTAAGCTCACAAATATAGCAATAAGTGTCATGTTGTTGTTCCAGAAAGCTTTCCACTTTTTTTTTATTAACACCTGAAAACCTCTTCCAATTACTGGACTGTAAATTGCATCTCAACATTTCTATTTATAGCTCACTTGATTAAAGTGTACAGACGCTTTTAACCAACGTGAAACATGTACAGTATTTAATATATCACAGCAATAATACTAATAAGATTTTGAATTTTTTCTGCCTGGAGGTTGCTATATGTTGCTATAATTAGAATACTTGGCTTAATATTTTTTACACATTATTTAGGTATTTGTAATTACACTACAGTATTAACACAATTTACAGAGGGCTTTCATGTAAAAAAAGGTTGGATTCCATGGGTGACAGTTGAGTTCGTCCATTTGGAGGGATAAGAAAATCTATATTGACAAAACCCTGCGTGTTGTGGTGGCAGATGCCTGTATTCCAGAGCTTTGGAGGCAAAGGGTTGGTGGATAATACATATTTTTGAAACGTCCAAAACCAACTTAAACCTTTTAGTGTAAAAAAACACAACCAAGTGCAAACTCACTGACACTAAGACTCATTTTTTCAAGGGACGTGGCCAGGTGGCAGCACAGAAAATGCATTTATTGACCCATTTGTTTAGTCCTGTGAGTATTCTTCCTTTAAATAAACGGTGAGTTTTCTCCAGGTGCTCCTCGTGTTTTCCAACACTAAACACTCTACATGTTAAAAGGAAATGGCCAAACATCCTAAGGGGAAACCCTCCTGGAAAAAAAGTATTGAAACTTATTGAGGCTTTTATGGCTACTTAAATGTGATGCCATTTAAAATGACTATTTTAAGATAACGGCTTCCTGACGTGCTAAATGTGACGGTCATAAGTTCATATATCAGGGTTACTTCAGCCCAGAATTTTTCGATCAAGATATTAGATATCATTTTGTGAGGAGTCAACAGTGGGTTTTCAATGTGTCAATTGGCCACTTGCCAGGGGAATGTGGACTTTCCAACAGCCGATCCCTCCAACAAAAATAAACCCCCATCCAGTTCCAATTTAAAGACAGCCACCGTTATAGAATGGAGTATATGTGTAGTGAGTCCAACTGAGTTGCAGACGTTCTTTAGAGGCAACACTTTTATTGTAACATCAACCCGCTAACACAAAGGGGTAACTGCCCCTTCACCAGATACAGCCTAGGGTGGTGACCACCCAGCTAACTACTCTATACGTCGGAGTTACAGCTACGAAGGGTCAGACCCTCACTCGGGTCCCCGACCACGTGTTGATGCCTCGTAAGAGGTAGAACTTCCAGCTTGTAGACTTTACCGAAAGAACTAAGAGTAAGCTTCCAGCTTGTAGATGTAGAGCTTCCAGCTTGTAGATGTGGAGCTTCCAGCTTGTAGACGTGGAGCTTCAGCTTGTAGACGTGGAGCTTCCAGCTTGTAGACGTAGAGCTTCCAGCTTGTAGACGTGGAGCTTCCAGCTTGTAGACGTGGAGCTTCCAGCTTGTAGACGTGGAGCTTCAGCTTGTAGACGTAGAGCTTCCAGCTTGTAGACATAGAGCTTCCAGCTTGTAGACGTGGAGCTTCCAGCTTGTAGACGTGGAGCTTCCAGCTTGTAGACATAGAGCTTCCAGCTTGTAGACGTGGAGCTTCCAGCTTGTAGACGTGGAGCTTCCAGCTTGTAGACATAGAGCTTCCAGCTTGTAGACGTGGAGCTTCCAGCTTGTAGACGTAGAGCTTCCAGCTTGTAGACATAGAGCTTCCAGCTTGTAGACATAGAGCTTCCAGCTTGTAGACGTAGAGCTTCCAGCTTGTAGACGTAGAGCTTCCAGCTTGTAGACGTGGAGCTTCCAGCTTGTAGACGTAGAGCTTCCAGCTTGTAGACGTGGAGCTTCCAGCTTGTAGACGTAGAGCTTCCAGCTTGTAGACGTGGAGCTTCCAGCTTGTAGACGTGGAGCTTCCAGCTTGTAGACGTAGAGCTTCCAGCTTGTAGACGTGGAGCTTCCAGCTTGTAGACGTAGAGCTTCCAGCTTGTAGACGTGGAGCTTCCAGCTTGTAGACGTGGAGCTTCCAGCTTGTAGACGTGGAGCTTCCAGCTTGTAGACGTGGAGCTTCCAGCTTGTAGACGTGGAGCTTCCAGCTTGTAGACGTGGAGCTTCCAGCTTGTAGACGTAGAGCTTCCAGCTTGTAGACGTGGAGCTTCCAGCTTGTAGACGTGGAGCTTCCAGCTTGTAGACGTAGAGCTTCCAGCTTGTAGACGTAGAGCTTCCAGCTTGTAGATGTGGAGCTTCCAGCTTGTAGACGTAGAGCTTCCAGCTTGTAGACGTGGAGCTTCCAGCTTGTAGATGTGGAGCTTCCAGCTTGTAGATGTGGAGCTTCCAGCTTGTAGATGTAGAGCTTCCAGCTTGTAGACGTGGAGCTTCCAGCTTGTAGACGTGGAGCTTCCAGCTTGTAGACGTAGAGCTTCCAGCTTGTAGACGTGGAGCTTCCAGCTTGTAGACGTGGAGCTTCCAGCTTGTAGACGTGGAGCTTCCAGCTTGTAGACGTAGAGCTTCCAGCTTGTAGACGTGGAGCTTCCAGCTTGTAGACGTGGAGCTTCCAGCTTGTAGACGTAGAGCTTCCAGCTTGTAGACGTAGAGCTTCCAGCTTGTAGATGTGGAGCTTCCAGCTTGTAGACGTAGAGCTTCCAGCTTGTAGACGTGGAGCTTCCAGCTTGTAGATGTGGAGCTTCCAGCTTGTAGATGTGGAGCTTCCAGCTTGTAGACGTAGAGCTTCCAGCTTGTAGACGTAGAGCTTCCAGCTTGTAGATGTGGAGCTTCCAGCTTGTAGACGTAGAGCTTCCAGCTTGTAGACGTGGAGCTTCCAGCTTGTAGATATAGAGCTTCCAGCTTGTAGACGTGGAGCTTCCAGCTTGTAGACGTAGAGCTTCCAGCTTGTAGACGTGGAGCTTCCAGCTTGTAGACGTGGAGCTTCCAGCTTGTAGACGTAGAGCTTCCAGCTTGTAGACGTAGAGCTTCCAGCTTGTAGATGTGGAGCTTCCAGCTTGTAGACGTAGAGCTTCCAGCTTGTAGACGTGGAGCTTCCAGCTTGTAGATATAGAGCTTCCAGCTTGTAGACGTAGAGCTTCCAGCTTGTAGACGTAGAGCTTCCAGCTTGTAGACGTAGAGCTTCCAGCTTGTAGATGTGGAGCTTCCAGCTTGTAGATGTAGAGCTTCCAGCTTGTAGATGTGGAGCTTCCAGCTTGTAGATATAGAGCTTCCAGCTTGTAGATGTAGAGCTTCCAGCTTGTAGATGTAGAGCTTCCAGCTTGTAGATGTAGAGCTTCCAGCTTGTAGATATAGAGCTTCCAGCTTGTAGATATAGAGCTTCCAGCTTGTAGACGTAGAGCTTCCAGCTTGTAGATGTGGAGCTTCCAGCTTGTAGCCGTAGAGCTTCCAGCTTGTAGATATAGAGCTTCCAGCTTGTAGATATAGAGCTTCCAGCTTGTAGACGTAGAGCTTCCAGCTTGTAGATGTGGAGCTTCCAGCTTGTAGATATAGAGCTTCCAGCTTGTAGACGTGGAGCTTCCAGCTTGTAGACGTAGAGCTTCCAGCTTGTAGATGTGGAGCTTCCAGCTTGTAGATATAGAGCTTCCAGCTTGTAGACGTGGAGCTTCCAGCTTGTAGACGTAGAGCTTCCAGCTTGTAGACGTGGAGCTTCCAGCTTGTAGATATAGAGCTTCCAGCTTGTAGATGTGGAGCTTCCAGCTTGTAGACGTAGAGCTTCCAGCTTGTAGACGTAGAGCTTCCAGCTTGTAGACGTGGAGCTTCCAGCTTGTAGATATAGAGCTTCCAGCTTGTAGATATAGAGCTTCCAGCTTGTAGACGTAGAGCTTCCAGCTTGTAGATGTGGAGCTTCCAGCTTGTAGACGTGGAGCTTCCAGCTTGTAGACGTGGAGCTTCCAGCTTGTAGACGTGGAGCTTCCAGCTTGTAGACGTGGAGCTTCCAGCTTGTAGACGTGGAGCTTCCAGCTTGTAGACGTAGAGCTTCCAGCTTGTAGACGTGGAGCTTCCAGCTTGTAGACGTGGAGCTTCCAGCTTGTAGACGTAGAGCTTCCAGCTTGTAGACGTAGAGCTTCCAGCTTGTAGATGTGGAGCTTCCAGCTTGTAGACGTAGAGCTTCCAGCTTGTAGACGTGGAGCTTCCAGCTTGTAGATGTGGAGCTTCCAGCTTGTAGATGTGGAGCTTCCAGCTTGTAGACGTAGAGCTTCCAGCTTGTAGACGTAGAGCTTCCAGCTTGTAGATGTGGAGCTTCCAGCTTGTAGACGTAGAGCTTCCAGCTTGTAGACGTGGAGCTTCCAGCTTGTAGATATAGAGCTTCCAGCTTGTAGACGTGGAGCTTCCAGCTTGTAGACGTAGAGCTTCCAGCTTGTAGACGTGGAGCTTCCAGCTTGTAGACGTGGAGCTTCCAGCTTGTAGACGTAGAGCTTCCAGCTTGTAGACGTAGAGCTTCCAGCTTGTAGATGTGGAGCTTCCAGCTTGTAGACGTAGAGCTTCCAGCTTGTAGACGTGGAGCTTCCAGCTTGTAGATATAGAGCTTCCAGCTTGTAGACGTAGAGCTTCCAGCTTGTAGACGTAGAGCTTCCAGCTTGTAGACGTAGAGCTTCCAGCTTGTAGATGTGGAGCTTCCAGCTTGTAGATGTAGAGCTTCCAGCTTGTAGATGTGGAGCTTCCAGCTTGTAGATATAGAGCTTCCAGCTTGTAGATGTAGAGCTTCCAGCTTGTAGATGTAGAGCTTCCAGCTTGTAGATGTAGAGCTTCCAGCTTGTAGATATAGAGCTTCCAGCTTGTAGATATAGAGCTTCCAGCTTGTAGACGTAGAGCTTCCAGCTTGTAGATGTGGAGCTTCCAGCTTGTAGACGTAGAGCTTCCAGCTTGTAGACGTAGAGCTTCCAGCTTGTAGATATAGAGCTTCCAGCTTGTAGATATAGAGCTTCCAGCTTGTAGACGTAGAGCTTCCAGCTTGTAGATGTGGAGCTTCCAGCTTGTAGACGTAGAGCTTCCAGCTTGTAGATATAGAGCTTCCAGCTTGTAGATATAGAGCTTCCAGCTTGTAGACGTAGAGCTTCCAGCTTGTAGATGTGGAGCTTCCAGCTTGTAGACGTAGAGCTTCCAGCTTGTAGATATAGAGCTTCCAGCTTGTAGACGTGGAGCTTCCAGCTTGTAGATATAGAGCTTCCAGCTTGTAGACGTAGAGCTTCCAGCTTGTAGATGTTGAGCTTCCAGCTTGTAGAATGCAGCGAGCCCGGTCCCTCTCAGGGACCCACCTTATATCCCCCCAGGTCGGGGCCGCTCCGCCCTTAGCCCCGCCCGCCTTCTCGAGCTTTCTAGCTGTCTCTCGATCCCTCTGGAGAGCTCTCCCCGGACACGTGATCACCCCCTAGCCCCACCCCCCTCCACCTGGGGGCCTCTCTGTGGACACTCCGGATCACGTGTCTATGGGGTCAACCAGAGTGCCATGTCCTGGGGCAACCCTGCTCCTGGGCTGACACTCTCCCACTCCCCCTGTGGGAGCCCGCACCGCACGCCATGCGTGGTGCCCGCACTATCCCAGCACTCACCAAGCCCCGCTGGGGCTGGTACCACAACCACCACGGGGTGTACGCGATGACAGTGCATCGCATCGCACGCCACGGCCCTCTCAGGCCGGCACCATGCAGTGACATCTCCGATGTCATTACATATTAACAGGGTTGTTTTTACATGTAGATGCCCCGACCGATTTATAACGGCCTTCTTACTTCTCAACGTTAATAACTGTACCTGTCTTGTGAAAATAATGGCTCCATACATCAAAGTGGGATTTAAAGATGTAACGAGTGTATTGGCATTGGTGGGAGACACGTGGGGGCTTTGAAAGTAAATGTTTTCTAAACATGCCTATTATTTTAGTGGAGTATCTATAAATGCAATGCCCTATGCAGCTATGCGCTGTAGGTCAGGGACTTGAGCATAAAATGTTGTTATTTACACATTAATAATGTAACGTACTAAAAATAAAGACCGGTTCCGCATCCACATCGTCACATTGCTTATTTATATACTGCATTTATATTACGTTAACATACCTGTCAACCCCTTATCAGTGCCCTACCTTATTACAGACCAATTCAGACCTTATTGGTCACCCCGTGCTCTTATAAATCTCAACGTTCATCCTACAAAGTCTGATCACAAGGGAGAAACACAAACAAATAGACAATAATTGTTTTTTCCCGTATTGAAACGGCTGTACGCCGTATGGACCTGAACACTCAATTTCCCTGTACAAGAATACGGGCAACCCGTATGAGTTGACAGGTATGGAAAGGGTAAAATATATTCTTATATTTTCCATCATTTTGACACTACCAAAAAAAAAGTCCCATAGATATAATGTAATGCGTCGTCCATCAGGGCAAATCACCACCTTGAATTCTCTACCGAGTGTGACTACTCAACATACCGTGTCAACCCATACGGTTTACCCGTATTCTTGTACATGGAAATTGAGTTTTTTAAATCCATGCGGCGTACAGCCGTTTCAATACGTGCAATTTTTTTTTAATAAAACGTCTGTTTGTGTTTCTGCCTTGAGATGCGATTTGTCGGATGAACGTTAAGATTTATAAGGGCACGGGGTGACCAATAATGTTTGAATTGGTCTGCAATAAGGTAGAGCACTGATAAAGGGGTGGACAGGTATGATTACACGTGGAAGTTGAATCCGTGTCGCATACGTTATAGGTAGGGTTACCACCCGTCCCGGTTTGACCCGGATAATCTGGGAGATTGGCATCAATATTTGTGCGGGATACGTTTATATGTACCGGATATATGATCGGTGGCTGAGAAATATCTCGGTTTGATCTTCAGTGGTGAAGGTGGCAACCCGTATTAATAGTTACTTGCATCGATTATTCAACATGCATAGCGCAATAATCGACATTTGCACTGTACAGTCCAGAACTGTATTGTAATTAGTTCTCTTATTAGTTCCATCTACAGCCACTAGAGGCCTCTAAATTCAAAATTTTAAACATTTTGTTCGATTCTTTTAATCGAATATTCGAATCTGCATCCCGGCAAGTTAAAATCTGAATCGCTTTGGCAATGGGGCGAATATTTACGCCTTTACAATATACCCCTAGTTGTACAATAAACCCATACAATTCATAGACATAAGTTGGTAAAATGCACACTGGAGTTCGGCTCAGCCCAACTAATGAAAACATAGTCGTGGCCATTCCACATTTCTGTGACGGGGTCTGGTCTTACGACTGGACTATCTCTACGTAATATACTGTAAAGTATGAATTTTTAAAATTATATATACTACGTACATTTCCCGATATTCTAAACACTGCCAATATACATAACTGTTCGAAAAGTAAAATGAACGGGACTCTTGAAACGATGATGAGCGTGGAGAGCGGAGGATTATATCGCATCGCGGAAGGATACATTAATCGCGGAGCGAATGTGGAGCTGCTCTATATAAGGCTGGCTGGGGGGGGGGTGCTGAGGCTCACAACGGCGTGGGGCCGCACGTGGACGCAATTTTCGTCGACTGCGAAAATTTCCTCTTCAGAAAGTCGCGGGCGAAAACTTGTGAGGCGATAAACATTCGATTTCTGATGAAAATTGTAACTTTTACCAGCTCGTTTTAATGTAGCGATGTAAACGAGACGTTTAAAAGTTTATTAAATGCGTAATTTATATAATCAATATATTGAATGGTAGATGTCGCGGTTTGGCGCCATTTTAAATCGAACGCCTGTTGTAAAACGTCGTCGCGATTTTCTAGTTTCTCGCTTGCGTTGAAAAATGTATCGGTGTGTCTCATTATTTTTTTTCACATCTTGTCTTTTAAATATAATAATCTAAACGACTCGGGTTAGAAGGCGGCCTCAAGATGATGCCTGCGAGGGGCCGCGCGCGTGCCCGCGGGCGCGGTCGTGGCGATGAGGCCGCACCACCTCCTGCGCATGCGCAAGGCGATGCCGGAACTGCGTCCGCTGTGAGTTTCAAAGCACGTGGCGTTAAAAAATACAACACGCAAAAGTCTGAGATAGTTGTTTATTATTTGTTGTTGTGTGATTTATTATTTTAATAATTATATAATATTTTATTATTTTAAGAGCTTGTCTCTTGGAATTGTGCCTCGCTTGATACAGTAAATTTAGCTGTGACGGTCCCACCTGATGACGGAGACTTGTATTGCCTCCGAAACGTCTTGATTTATTAATTTAATATTATTTTAATAACTTAGAATTTTGCCTCACTTGATACAGTCAATTTAGGTGTGACGGTCCCACCTGATGACGGAGACTTGTGTTGCCTACGAAGCGTCGTGATTTATTGTTTTATTATTCTATTTTTATTATTACTTTACCGATAAAACCTAAGAGTATGAATCCTTGCAGTCACGAAAGCTTCAAATCTAGAATTAGAGTTGTTTAGTTAGCTCAAGTCGACGTCGTTATCTCGATTGTTCGCGATGATGACGGGCATCGGGACGGCTGCCGATGATTAACAACAACATTTTCAATGTCTACTCTTTGGTTTTTTCGGTAAAGTAACGTAGGTAAAACAATAAAATAAATGAAAACAACTCCATTAAATCACGACGTTTCGGAGGCAACACAAGCCTCCCTCATCAGGTGTAAAAGGCACAAGTTGTTTTCATTTATTGTATTAATTGTTTTGCCTACGTGACTTTACCGAAAAAACTAAAGAGTATGAATCCTTGCAGTCACGAAAGCTTCAAATCTAGAATTTTCCATTTCCCCGCGGATCTCGATGGCAAATCCCCCCCCCCCCTCCACTAATATTGGTATTAATTAAAACTCATAAAATTAGTGATGGGTATATATTTCTCTGTTCAACACCTTAGTGCCTAATGACAGACCAATTCGGACCTCATTGGCCACCCCGTGCTCTTATAAATCTCAACGTTTATCCTACAAAGTCCCATCAGAAGGGAGAACCGCAAATTGACAAAAAAAAATTCCCGTATTGAAACGGCTGTATGCCGTATGGACCTGAAAAC
This sequence comes from Lampetra fluviatilis, assembly GCF_964198595.1. Lineage (NCBI taxonomy): Eukaryota > Metazoa > Chordata > Hyperoartia > Petromyzontiformes > Petromyzontidae > Lampetra > Lampetra fluviatilis. Next base: position 12,199,177 of record NC_136288.1, read on the forward strand.
GATTTCCCTGTACAACAATACGGGGTAAACCTTTATGGGTTGACGGGTACGAGTATAAATCACACAAAATTAAGCACGACTGACATATTAAGATTGTTACTTTCAATTGTGTTTTTGTATTGTTGATGTAACCCTCTTACCCGCCCCGACTGGACATGAAAAAAGAGCTTTATAATTAAATGGATGGATGGATTCTTCCACTATAAATCTGATTAAGAACGAATACTGAATGGTCGATGGGCGTGCTTAGTGATGACGCTTTGCTGTTGCCGCCCAGAGCCCGCCCACTCGGTGGATCACCACACCAATCAAAATCAAACTCCGCCCACTCAGATTCCATTGACAGGTAGTCCCCGACTTACGATGGCCCCGACTTACGATATTTCGATCTTACGATGGCGATAGCGATATGACAAAATTGTAAAATATTTTAGATTTCGTGCGGCAGGCAAACGCAGCAGCGTACGAGGTACGATACTGTAAGTTGGGACGCTGCCGGGATGTTCTTTACGCATATAGTTTATACAGTACGGTACTGTAAATTGCTCTGTTTTGCTAAATTATCACTATTCTTAAAGACGCCTGGGTAGGCTAGGCCATTTTCGACTTACGATATTTTCGGCTTACGATGGGGTCGTCATAACGCATCTCCATCGTAAGTCGGGGACTACATGTATACTGAAAAGCCCGATGATCTATAAAGCGCTTTTTCACAGTTACAACAATAAAAAAACAGTAGTGCAAAATTCAGGAAACGTAAACAAATCACCCAATCGTACAAATAAAACTAAACCATCTCATTGATTTGAAGCGTTCGTCACTGCAGGAATCCATACTCTTTGGTTCTTTATGTAAAGGACTCCTTCGTCAGCATTTTCCCTGCTGTGTTGGCCTCACCTGATGACGGTTGCTTGTGTTGCGATCGAAACGTGATCTATTTTCTACCTACGTGACTTTACCGGAAGATCCACAGAGTATAAACCATCTCCATCCTACCAGGCAAAGCCCACTGTTCTAAGCATATGCAAATACTGTACATAGAGGAAATCGCGTGGATTTCATATTCACCGAAGCACATTTGTTCGGTTTAAGCACGAGACTTGTAATAAACATTTCCAAGAATAATGTAAAACTTTTTAGATTAATAATTTGGGCTTAAGGGAAAATCCATGAGTTATTTATGTAAAAATTTTGGGTGCGCGGTTAATTCGTAAATCGGATAAACCGCACGCGGATGATCGAGGTTCTACTGTATACAGTATATATTTTTTATACTGGAGAAATCCGATGAGCTATGAAGCTCTTTTCACAGGTGTCCAGTTGGGAGCGGGTCAGAAGGTTACAACAAACAATACAAAAACACGATAGGCATTCACAAAGTATAGATAAGGTGAACAAGTCACTTGAAAAAATATATGCAAAGAAAGCTAAACAATGTATTTATTTTATCTTGCCAGGTAAAGCCCACTGAGCTATTAGCTCAACGAAGTGGCTTGTGGAAATTTATAGCAGCCAAATAATCTAAACTCTAGTTTCTAAGGCACGTGTTCTGAACAACAGTTGCATGACATACAAGAGCACATTTGAAAAGTGATTCTCAGCTCAAATTGGCATCGAGGTCGCTGCTTAGATCCCGTTTACAGCCATGCTGAGCCAGTTGTGAAAATCCAGAAATTTCTATGGTGGGGTGGGGGTGGTTAACTCGTAACTTTGATTACCGTATTTTCCCGCATATAGCCAGCATACGCATATAACCCGCAGACACATATACCCCGCAAAAATAGCGTTTTGTGTAAAACAAATTTCAGATAGCCCACACCTCCATATACCCCGCATGAATTCATATCTTTAACGTCGTTACCGCAGCTTAATTCCATCAAATGAATGCGAAGTTTACATTTGTAATACATTCCACTATCAATTGTTAACATTAAAAGCATAACGTGCACAAAGAAAACAAACTAACCGGAAACGAGTGAACTTAGAACGGTAAATAAGTAACAAAAGTAAATATCCAATAAATAAGTAACATAACTTGTAGATAAGTAAGTCGTTTTAGCACTGCCCAGATAATAGCAGAACTACTGTAACTCCGTCACCTCGCCCCCACCTCTCCCTCCCCCAGCTTTCCCGTCGCCGGTAAACAAAGTGCAAGCACTTCAAAAATTGTACAAACAATTCATTTGAAACGTGATAGCATGTGCAATTTTAGTGCGAGTGGTTTATTCAGCAGTGCTTTAGTCAAAGGAAAGTGTTGCATAGTGGATAGTCCTACCATGAAAACATTAAACGAGTTGTGACATGTCACACGTGTAAAATATTTGTGGGATAGCCCGCACTTCCATATACCCCGCAGGGTCTTGTTTTGTTTGTAAAAAGTGGTATACCCCGCGGGTTATATGCGGGAAAATACGGTATAGGCTGCTTTGCTGCTGAGTCTCCTGGCTCGTTGAATAAAAATAAATCGGTTTTATCGAGATATGTGTTAAGTCCAACTTATTTTACAGACCAATACCAAGCAGAAATTCTATAGACAAGCACCTTAAATGTAAATGGACAGACCTCCTAAGTGAATAAGCTGTCTGCAGAATATCTTGTTTTGTGTATGCATACACTCTTAAGAGACTAATTTTACTTGGTTTAATGCTACACATTTAAAGTCGTACATTTGCACGTTTATTTACTCCATTTCCAACTTTTAAGTGAATAAAAATGTAAACTAAGTTGTCTTAAACGCAAGTTGAATCTGGAAGCTGCAATTGGAAGGTCGCACATGTTCTGATTCACGTACAACTTGATAACAAAACCCTTCTACCTGCTTGCGCGTGTACAAGTTTTTTGTACACAAAATCGTGATGTGGTTACTATAAGATGTTAGTTTGTGGAAATTTTCGTGTAGGCAAATCTTCAGTGTTCCTAATGGCATGTTTGTGTTTGAAGATGGCTCAACCGCCACCGCTCGCTTCACAACTCGGGGGCGTTGAATCTGCGAGTGACCTTTTTGGCAGAGGTCGCCAGAAAGCCACCATGCCCTCTACCAGGAAGCCAGTCACAGGTACGGTTGCTGTTGCCGCTATAGTCATAAATGACAGTTACGCCATGTTTTGTTTTATTGCTACATTACATTACAGTTGCATACATTACAATAAAACACTATATTTGTAATGTTATTTATAGTATATTCGTTTATAATGAAGATGTATTGTAATTTCATTTTGCAGAATAAGCTTTACCAACATACAAAAATAATATGAACATGTGAAGAACTATAATGCCATCATCCTGATAAGTCTCAATGAGTCCTTAAAAATCCAAGATGTAAGAGACATTGGTGTGTTTGGCCAATTCAGTTTTCAAGGAATATTTTGCATGTGGGAGAAAACCAACACTATAGAATAATGCTCAGAAGATTTGCATAGATGGTTTCGTGAAGCTTTTCCTTTATGTACCAAGTTACGAGCGACTCGTTTGACAATACAATTCATTGTTATTGACCACCATAGAGCCATTGAAACCGATAGGTGAAATATTTGCTCTGGGCTTATGGACTTACTGGACATCTGAGAAAAAGAACATAGCTCATTGGGTTTCTCCAGTCTAACTAAAGATTGAGTTTCAGAGCTTTAGATTTGCAGGCCTTCACTGTTTCCCAATCTATTAAAGCAATTTCAATAAATCGAGTATAAACGACCTTGTCACCATAAAAGGCTAGAACTCGGAAGCTAAGCAGATTTCATCCTGTTTAGTGATTGGCTGGGATACTGTAGGAATAACACATTCCTGCGGAGGGAGCTGGTAGGAACGTTGGGTTGCTCGGTCAATGGCCAGGGTCAACGGCGGCGTGGTGTATTCCGCAAATATGCCCGACTGTGAGGGCGGGCACAATCCGGCGTGAGTTTTATAAGGGCACCATGGGGTGACCAGCCTCTCCCCACCCAGCCCCACCCCTCCCAGCCCCACCCTACCCACCCAGCCCCTCCCCACCCAGCCACTCCCCACCCTCCCCACCCAGCCCCTCCCCACCCTCCCCTCCCCACTCAGCCCCACCCTCCCCACCCAGCCCCTCTCCACCCTCCCCACCCAGCCCCACCCTCCCCACCCAGCCACTCCCCACCCAGCCCCTCCCTGCACGACGGACACAATAATCCCTTGTGGGCTGGTGTAACCAGGAGATTCGTATCAGTATCAGGTGTTGTAGGCTGGGACTGCAAGGTGGTCAGGAGAGGTTAGTACAGATGGATATTTTAATCTGCAGAGTTTTTGAGTATTATTCTCTCATGTGCATTTGGACTTTTTACATCACTCCAGTTTACTCGTGCCGAAAACTCGTTTATGAACTTTGAAAACCTGAATGTAGCATTGTACAAAAGAAATCTTGAGGCTCAGTGAGGCTTTGCTAGCTTTATAATGTGTATGCGATAATATATTTTTGGTAAATATACGAATGCGAAACATTGTATTTAAACATTGCTTGGGGTAAAATTAATCTCAATTACGAAGCTTACCTATTTTCTTTCTTTTGATTAACATGGAGCCTGATTCTGGATTAACTTCAGGTATGTTTTTTTTACGTTTTGTTCCATTAATCATTTTAATCTTTCAGCAAATTATTTTGGCCAATACAAAACTTTGTATTTTTATATTGCATGCTTCTAAATTTCAAGATTTAGCTTCAAAGCTGTTGCCAAGTGATGTCATAGTTTTCAAAATACCGTATGAAAATATTACCAAAAAATTGCAGATGTGAAGGAGTTGCTGTTCAGTGAGGGCTAACAATTATTTATCGTACAGATGTACAGTTTGAATGTGTAAAAGTACTTTTGTCTCTTTCCCATCCTATAGATGTATCTTTAGTATCAGCAGGCATGGAGAGGCTGATGGTAGTGGATCGCGGGGGCCGCCGTCGTGGCCAGATGCAGACAATGGATGTCGGCTTGATGACTCGCCAGACAATGGAACATGTCCGTCAGTCTAAGACTGGTGAGCGTTCATCATCATCATCACCACGATCCATGGGGAGATAGCCGTAGGTATCCACTGCACATTTCGTCATTTCCGCTTTCCTCTGTCTTGTGCCAATATGCTCAGGTAGTGCTGCAACAACTTTCTGGCACCAATCTTATGTCGTCGTCAAGACATTCTCCTTTAGGCCTTCGTCTCTTTCCGGTTCTTCCATTTTGCCGCACAAACACACTTTGAGCGTTCACACAGGCACAATTATTGGTCACTAGTCGGCAGCCCGACCTGCGGACAGAGTGACATGATGACACGTGCCACCAGACCCTCGTAAGATGTAGATTACTTACCTGACAGTACTCACCAGTGATCAACTTGCATGACTTGCCACTCGAGTTAATACAAATCGATTGATGCAATGGCTCCCTCTGCCCCCATCCTCACCCCTCCACAATGGCACATGCCTCATTCCAATATATGATCTTTTTATTGGGCCTGTAGGGTTCTTTCAATTGGTGGATCGGATAAGCAGTATTGGGTTCGATAACATTAATTATGAGGTGAAGTGTTAATTTCCTTTGAGTAAATTTGATCTCGTTTGCATAAACCAAACATAACATTATGCCACCACCACTGAAATTGGTCGATTGACCTCCGAGTTTTCCAGAAAAAAATACATACAGGTTGGTAATTGATCAATATGTTGTTGGCTACGTTATTAATCATAGCGAAACAATTGCACGTTCTTAAATATACAAAAAAAACAAGGATGTATACGATTAAGCTAAATTATTTTTACACGTTTATTTTCCCCTGCATTCCATTTGGAATGTGGGTTCCAGGCTTGTCAGGTCAGCCGGTCAAACTACTGACTAACTACTTCAAGTTGTTGTCACGGAAAACGTGGATGGTATATCAATACCACGTGACATTCAGCCCAGAGCTGGAATCCAAACGACTGAGGATTGCGCTGTTGCATGAACATAATGAGCTGCTCGGTGAAACGCGAGCCTTTGATGGCTGCATTCTCTACTTGCCCAAGAAACTCGAGAAGGTAAATTCTGCGGTCAATTTAACCCTTCTTCTGCAAGTTGTAAGGTGGGTCCCATTCGCCTTTTGAGTCTGGGAAAGCGCTCGTGGCTCTGCATGAATTTTATGTAGGGAGCAGAGGTCGCAAACGGGTTTTGATTCCTTACCCGTACCCGTACCTGGCCGCACCAGGGTCGCAAACGGGGTACCCCTACCCGGCTGGGTACGGCTACCCGTTCCCTACCCGTACCCTACCCGAAATGAGTGACAAACGGTGACTCACGGCCTACCCGTACCCGGCCGCACCAGGGTCGCAAACGGCTACCCGTACCCAGCCGGGTACGGGTAGCCGGGTATCGGGAAGGGTACGGGTATCGGGTACCCGGTTGCGACCTCTGGTAGGAAGGCGTAGCGGCGTTGTTTTTAAAGACATTGTATTCATTGCAGAGAAATCTTAGCGACACAACCGCACTCTATGATAGCTGGTGCCAAACTGTGCCATATGCCCTTCTGCATGTGCATGGTTTTCTCCAGGTCCTCTCGCATACCAAACATTTGTTCTTTGCAAATACTAAAAAAATGTATTGGCCGGGCAGCCTGAAAATATCTGGAGACTTAATAAAACAGAGGGCATTGTTTTATTTCAACACGTTCTCTTCAGATGCTCAATTATTGAAACATTTATTTTGATGGCCAATTTATGATCAATCTGTATAAGTTGAGACTGTTGAGTAGAATTTTTACAACATGAACATGTACTGAGTTGCAATTTTGACACCCCTCATAAAATTAGTGACACATTTGTGATGTTGTCCATGCATATATTCAGGTGAGTGAGGTATGGAGCCAAACAAGACAGGAACAGAAGATAAAGATCACCATCACTTTGACCAACGAACTCCCACCATCATCACCGACTGCCATTGTGCTGTTTAACATCATCTTTCGCAAGTAAATAACGTAGCTCAGGTCTCTAGCTGGAACATTTACAAACTGTATTTTTTTCCCTTAAACACAGACCTACATGCCTTAATTGTTTTAATGAAACGGTTCAACCTTGTGACCAATGAATTAAACTTTTGCCCTTTGATGGATCAACAAATACTCGATTTAAAGCTTTCGTGACTGCAGGGATTCATTTTCTTGGTTCTTTCGGTAAAGTCACGTAGAAGGAAAATAATTAAAATAAAACGTAATAAAATAATTCTCACGATGTTTCGGCTACAACGCAAGCAGCCGTCCTCAGGTGAAGAATGAAACACCACCAAGCTTGGAGCGTATATTTAAGCTGGGTTGGAGGGGGAAGAAGAGCGCCTTGACAAAAGAATTTGCATATCAAGAGGGATTTAGCATATTTATGGGAAATGCGTAGGAGGTGAGCGGGGGGTTTCAAAGTCATATTATGCCCAAGCTTGGTGGTGTATCATTCTTCACCTGAGGACGGCTGCTTGCGTTGTAGCCGAAACGTCGTGACAATTGTTTTATCTTCTTGGTTCTTTCGGTAAAGTCACGTAGAAGGGAAGTAATAAAATAATAAAAATAAAACATAATAAAACAATTCTCACGACGTTTCGGCCACAACGCAAGCAGCCGTCCTCAGGCGAAGAATGAGAACATTATCAAGCTAGGAGCTTATATAGGTGTAGCGAGGAGGAGCGCCTTAACAAAAGAATGTGCATATGAAGAGGAATTTAGCATACCAATTCCTCTTCATATGCACATTCTTTTGTTAAGGCGCTCCTCCTCGCTACACCTATATAAGCTCCTAGCTTGATAATGTTCTCATTCTTCGCCTGAGGACGGCTGCTTGCGTTGTGGCCGAAACGTCGTGAGAATTGTTTTATTATGTTTTATTTTTATTATTTTATTACTTCCCTTCTACGTGACTTTACCGAAAGAACCAAGAAGATGAATCCCTGCAGTCACGAAAGCTTTAAATCGAAATTGTTTTATGTTTTATTTTTATTATTTTCCTTCTACGTGACTTTACCGAAAGAACCAAGAAGATAAACAAATACTCTTTTTAAAATGCAAATTAAATGTACCTTTCCAGATTGACCCGAAAATGTATGTCGCACAAACACCCCCACCAGCAGTCGCAAATGGCAGCAATGCGCTGCACTCACTAGTTCCTGCCACACTTGGCCAGTAATTTTCCACGTCTAACGTTTATCTTAACATGTAAACTCACAATCGCTGCACAAGTAGTCCTCACTGCAGCTGCATCGTCTGTCTTGCTGTGAGCTTATAAATACCTGTAATTTAAGGAAAGGAAATGGTACCTTTTAGTATTCAAGGGACGGATTTTTCAGCCTAATTAAATCTTTGTGGGCCAACAGTTTGCCTTTAACATGCCACTGGAAGGGGACATAAGATGTGATTATTATTTATTTGCTAGCCTTTTGCCCGTCCAAGGACGGGTGTATATTGGAGTAAATGTGAAATATTTAATAGAAAAATTGTTCAGCTCATGATTATTAATGAGAGGGGGGGGGTTGCCCCATGGGGAGTGACATTACCCACTAATGGTTATTGGGGAGGGTTGCTACATGTGGAGTGACGTCACCTGCTCATGATTATTAATGAGGGGAGGGGTGTGGCATGTGGAGTGTGCAACCTTGTGCATTAGTGTAAATTTCCATGCGGGCATGAATATTAATAGGGGGGGGGGGGGGGCTTTTTTGCAGTGACGCTACTTACGGATGTAGCGCTGCGCTGCGTAGATGTATTTTTTACCGTCACTTTCTGTAAAGAAACGTCATTTGAAGCGACTTTGCATAATACATTAATTTAGCTCGACCTGCGTTAGTGTAAAAATCCACCCACTCATGAATATGAATTAGGGTGGTGGGCCTCGTGGAGTGACGTCACGCATGGGACACATTCTTGGCTCAGTATAAAAGACGTAACTTAGTTTTTGCTTTGATGGTGTCATGTCGCAGGGAATACTTGGTACATTATAATTTCAATAAAAATGCCAATTTGTGGATAAATGTCGGACATTTTAATTTCAAAATAAATGGCAGTTGATGTAAAAGGAAGTAAAACAAGCTCCCATTTTTTTTGAAGGGTGCTGAAGATGGCCAACATGCAACAAATTGGACGTAACTACTACAATCCAGATGATGCATTCACCATTCCACAGCACAGGTAAATTAATCCCATCACTCCTTACTCTATATAGCCAAACTCAATGATGGTGGCACAATGCTTAATGTCTTAAGCCTTTGTGTGGCTGTAGCCAATCATAAAAAATGCTAGTTTTCTGCTTGTCTGCAGAGAAAGATTAAAATTAGTGGATCCTTGTGCCAGATTGTAAAATCTGCAGTCTTAAATCTGTTGCAACAGTAGAGACATGTCAATAATGATCATTGCAATATCTTTGCTGTAGTCGAAATGTGTAACGCTTGGTCCAGTCAAACTTTGACCCATTGCGGGTTTTCTCATCGTGGATTTGACCACACAATGTGTTGACGAATAGTTTTGTCAATAGCACCCCTTTGGTTTGACTATCCACGGTTGACTGCAAGATTCTTATCTGCACCGTAAATAAGTACTGTACTCGAACTGCACTGCTCACGATGATGCTGCCTCGGAAGAATACACCATGCCTTCTTGTCTCACAGTAAGTAGAAATCTGTTTTTGTAACTTGTTTACTGTGCATGTCATTATCTTTATTTTTACCTTTACATGTATATGTACAGCACTGTACACATGTTTTTCCCATTCTTTAAATTTACTGTCAAAGTTATATTTAACACTAGAAAATATTAATCATAGCTTACATTAAACGATACATCCTGTTTAATGTTTGGGTTAAGGTAGGGTAACATAAGGAGGGTTAGGTTGTCATATTACGAGCTGTGAACGAAACCAACATTTTCCCATACGTTTAGAGTTTGCAGATCGCGGATATGCCGATTGTGGCTATTTTCGAGAACGTAACCCCCACGATGGGAAAAGTTTGGGTGTAATAAAAATGCGGGCATGCCCCACTTGTCAAAATAACGCAGTAGTAGGCAGACCTTATATTCATTGTGATTTATTTTTTCATGTTGACATTTTTTTGACTTGTGTCCTGCGTTTCTCCTAGATTACATGTCTGGCCTGGTTTTGTCACCTCCATCATGTGCTACGAGTCCGATGTGATGCTCTGCGCTGACGTCAGCCACAAGGTCCTCCGGAATGAGTCCGTTCTGGATTTCATGTACACCTTGTATGAGCAAATTGGAGAGCGAAATTTTCATGATGCTTGCCAAAAGGAGCTTGTTGGCCAAGTGATACTCACAAGGTAAGGTCTTATTGCTGCAAAATGTGAGCTTCCTGTTTGTAATTTGCAATACATAAGAGCATAATTTCTCGTACAAGCCATTGCCATTCTACTGCTGGATTAAGGCTTCTCCAACCCGATCCAGTCCATGGGGGTTAGTTTGCCCGTATTTCAAACACACGCTGGTCAGTGTGGTGTATTGAAGATATTGAGCATAGATGTTGGAGCCTAGAAAGTATAGTACAAATTTGGATTTTTATGCAGTGCCCTCTGTTGCCTATGTAACTCCAGATTTTGTGTCTGGTGATCGTCCAATAACTTTCCATAATCTACCCTGCTTAGTTTATGAGATATTATGAGATATAGGTGCCTTCTGGGCCGTTTATTGTTTTGAATATTATTTAGAAAATGCTTTTTAAATCCAAGGCAACAGTTTTGATAAGTTAGTATAAGATTATGAAATGGTGTTGCTTGTGTATATGTAGTGGCGGTACGCGCTGACGGGGGGATCGTGTGAGAGCGCGTCGGGTGTGGCTACATCGCGTGGTGTAGTGGCGGTGCGTGCTGACAAGGGGGGGGGGATCGTGTGAGAGCGCGTCGGGTGTGGCTACATCGCGTGGTGTAGTGGCGGTGCGTGCTGACAAGGGGGGGGGGGATCGTGTGAGAGCGGGTCGGGTGTGGCTACATCTCGGTCCGCAGGCAGATGTCCACATCAAGGTCCGCATTGGCCCCGCCCCCTGGAGCGGAGGACTATTTAGGGCGATGCACAGCAGCATTCGGGGAGTTGGTAACCAGTGAAGACAGAAGACGGAGGAGGAAGAGATAGGGCCCTGAGACCCCTAGCCCCGATGTCCTTGTAAGGGCCGGGACCCTGTGTGGTTCAGAGGCGGGACCGTGGGACCCGGGGCCGGACGTCCGTGTGAGGGCCAGCTGTGGGACCCAGTGGTCGGGACCCATACCCAGCCGGGGTGGGTCTGGGAGTTCCCCTGGAAGCTACGGGGCCGGAGAGCCCGCGTGTGTGTAGCCGAGTGGAACGCGTGGCGTAGGCTGTAGTTGGCTACACGTCGTTGTGGCTAAGTGGATGTTAAAAGGGTGCTACCCGTCAAGTGGTCTCCCGCCGTAATTGTTATATTACATATACATAGGTCGGAATAAGAATACTATTTTGCTTAGGAGCAGTTGGTAATTGTACCCAATGTGGCATCTTGATGAATTTCAATAACGTGAATTGTTATATTGCAGGTACAACAATCGGACTTACAGAATTGACGACATCTCTTGGAATAGAAATCCAAACATGACCTTCATGAAGTCGGATGGCACAGAGATAACCTACCATGAATACTACACAAAGGTAATGTCTTCCTTTTTTAATTAAACATAAACTTTATATTCGATGCCATGTTAATACTGGAATAACTTCTGGGTGGAACTTTATAGTGCTATCATCTGGGATTGATGATATGAGTACCAGTTTGTTTGAAAGTCAGTATCAGTAATTCTATGCAGAGACTAGCTGCCCCACAATGGGAATGAAGAATTTTCAGCACTAGCTTATGGGCCTCCAATGAATATATAAAAACATTGCTGTCATTGCTCATTAAGAGTTGTGATAAATCATTTGATCATTTATACTGGTAGGAACCTCCTGTTTACACCAGCCCACAGGGGATTATTGTGTCCGTCGTGCTGGGTGGGGAGGGGCTGGTCACCCCGTGGTGCCCTTATAAAACTCAACGTTTAACCTACTCACGCCAGCTTGTGCCCGCCCTCACAGTCGGGCATATGCGGAATACACCACGCCGCCGTTGACCCTGGCCATTGACCGAGCAACCCAACGTTCCTACCAGCTCCCTCCACAGAAATGTGTTATCCGGCTTCCAACATCAGGTGGTCCGATCCAGCGAAACTGGCAAAACCACTCCAAAGGCTGTGACCCAGTCCGACAATCGGCACCGTGTGCGTGACAAAAAAAGTAGCTTTTCTTGATTTCAGTTTTAAATATATACAGTGCATTACACACTACATATAACTTAAACAATGAAAATACTGCACGTATATGCAGAATCTTAGAGACTGGAGTGGTAAGTATGGTACAGTAAATACGTTGCCTTTGAAAGAAGTAGGATATTTTGTCTGTTTATTTATGCCAATTTCATATAGTAAACAAATTTAAAACCAAAAAAGATAACACCTACAAACATGATGTCAAGAATTAGCAAAAATTAGCTATTTTAAATAATTGTGATTTATCCGATTGGCGCCTGAAGCCGCCGGATAATCAATGACCTGCTGTAGTTGTGTAAATCTTGTCTCTTTATTACCAAAGCAATACAGCCTGGAAGTGAAGGACATGCAGCAGCCACTGCTGATCAGCCGCTCAAAGCGCAAGGACTCGGCGGGGAACAAGGTGGAGATAGAGCTGCACCTGCTGCCTGAGATCAGCTATTTAACAGGTGGAGGTGTTGTTGTGTTGAAGGATTTCCTCCATCTGCCACCAGCGAATAGATATAAACTTTATGGGAAAAACCCACAGTGTAATTGGAAAAATAGCTGTGGTGTGCTGGTGTGTGAAGATAACTTTGTAGACAGGTTTCTATATCGTGCTACCCTTGACTTGTTTTTTACTTGCTGTTAAATTTATGTACCAAAAATTGCATTTCATTGTTTTTAGCACAACTGAGAAGGGTGGTGTGCATTATGTTGTATTGACGCAACAGGAAGGTGTGCGCAGCTTAGAAAACACTTCATTTACAAGGCACGTATTTTCAAAGTTGACTGCAAGTGTACGTTGGTGATATTCCTGTTTGTACTCCGTTTTGTCGGCGAGTATTTTTATGCTTGCACCCAACGAGCATGTCTTCACGTGAAGAGGAGGGAGCCTTTATAGTCTGGCATTGTTACTGGGTAATTGATGGGAGTGTTGCTCAATTAGGTTTTGAGATAATTAATTTCGTTTCAAATTTGAGTTCAGCAAGAACGGTGTTTTTTCCAGGTTTGAGTGACAAAATGCGTTCAGATTTTCATCTCATGAAGGACCTTGGCTTGCAAACACAAGTTTGCCCAGACAAGAGGGCAATGACCACGCAGAAATTCATTGAAAAACTCCAATCGTAAGTTCTGCACTGCAACGTAAATGTGAAATGAGGGAGAAAAATGCATCTCCATACTGTTTTTATGGTTACTATCATTAGCAGCTAAATTTAATCTAAGGAGTTGAGGATAAACTGGGCAATAAAGACCAATGGCAATTTATGATGCTGGTTAACGTTACACAATGATTAATAAGTGTGGTTTTTTTGGTATGTAAAAATGTTAATTTACTGTTGCCTTATTCAAAGTTTAAAAGTGCAGTTTGCTGGTCTCATTGGACATGTTGCTTGTGCTGTCATAAAGTAGGTGCTACTTAACGATGCGCCTTAAGGACATACAGTACAACCTTGGATTGCGAGTAACTTGGTCTGCGAGTGTTTTGCAATACGAGCAATTTTTTCAAATAAATATTAATTTGATAAACGAGCGAGGTCTTGCAATACGAGTAGTACGTGTATACCCTTTGTCTGCCGAGCATCACGTGATCACAACTGATATACGAGTTCTTTGGATTAAAAACACGTTTCCGGAACGAATTCTGCTCGCAATCCAAGGTTTTACTGTACTACCCTTTTGACCAATACACCACTCGATGAAGGCCTTGCCATTGTGTTTTGATTTTTTACTTCATGCTGAACAGTCTGGGTTGGTGAAGACTGGTAGCATAGAGATATGGTTCAAGTGGATTATTCTCTTCTGCTGCATGACTGGTCAGTACCAGTTGGGGAAGTATGCACCAAGTGCCAAGACAGGTATCACACTTCTTTGATTGTTAGCCATGGTCAGAAATCGAACACGGCTTGGGGTTCATAGGAAACACAGTGGTGAGCGGTTAACGTACTGAATTATCAACTCGTGCTCGCAAGTGTTAATTACCTTCCATGGCTGGCATCCGTGGAAAATGATATTTGAATTTGTCCAGGACCTAGAGCTGGAGAATACTCTCCTGATTAGTGTGGTGAAGCGTGGTCAGACGACCTCCATAATCGAGATGTGCAGGGATGGCCTTCATCACTTGGTTGACAAAGTTTCCGCACAGAATTCAAACTGCGTGCATTAAATCATTTCGGAATTGTGTGGTTCTGCTGCATGCAGGAATCCGGAGACTTGTAATGAGTTTGCAAAGTGGGGCCTGTCATTCGATCGGCAACTGCTGAGCTTGACTGGTCGCGTGGTGCCTTGTGAGAAGCTTTATCAGAAAGATCAATCGGTAAATATCCACGTTTCATTTTAATTGTGTTTAGAAAATGTATACTGGATGCAATCATTCAGATAGTGATCGGAGTACATGGTACCGAGATTGTTTATTGATTTGCGTATTTTTTTGTGGTTAGTACCAGTATAACCAAAGACAGGCAGACTGGTCGCGGGAGTCTCGGAACATGAAGCTGATGACGCCCATCTCGATGGAAGAATGGATGTTGCTTTTTACGCGCAACAACAGCAATGAAGCTCGTGCCATTGTACAGAACCTGATGCAAGTCGGCCCACCCATGGGCATGCACATCAACAAGCCAGAAATGTGAGTGTCCGGATGATGGAACAGATTATGTTTGGAAATATGAACTTCCAAAAAATGTTCCCTATTTAGCATACCACTTCAGTGACCAGATTTACAAAGCTGCTGGAGTTGTATGTATCTAAAACCTCTCGTTCTCTGGCTACAGGTTTTTTGTGTTTTTCTCACTTGCCATTGCTTGGAATAAGCAAAGTGTTTTTTTTCGTCTTGAAGGTTTGAAGTTCAGGATCGCGCACAGTCATTTGTGCAAACCTTGCAGCAGAATTTGAACCATCACACCCAGATGGTAAGTGGAGTCCTCATTTTAGTCACAAGTTTAATATTGGTTTTGTGGTGCATTGTTAAGAGGACAATTTTGGGATTATTTTAATGCTGCTATTCAATTAAAATGTGTTTGTTAGTATTTTGGAGCGGGGTGGGGAGTGATGCAAAATAACACTCTTAAGTTTGTACATGTGGTTAATAGTCTAGTATTTGTATTAACTAACAGCCGGCGCTTGTTTTTGGATGGGTGACGGCTTGTCCCTCCCAGCAGCCAGTGAACAAAACTTTGTTTAATGTATATGATAGAATGATGGCATATCCTGCGCTATTGTTCAGGATACACTGCCAGAGTGGTGGGTGGGGGGGCATGGCAGCATGCACTAATCCAGCCCAACGTGAGATGCGGGCGATGGCATCATCACGATTCTGCACTTTGCCTTGGCAGGCAGAGGAATCTGGGTAGGAATCCAGGCAGAGAACTTTTCTAGCATAGTATAAAGTG
Organism: Lampetra fluviatilis; assembly: GCF_964198595.1. NCBI lineage: Eukaryota > Metazoa > Chordata > Hyperoartia > Petromyzontiformes > Petromyzontidae > Lampetra > Lampetra fluviatilis. The sequence continues at coordinate 12,214,811 of NC_136288.1, forward strand.
CGAGAATATGATCTGTGCTTTTGTTTCTAATGTGGAATGTGATCAGGTTATGTGCGTACTGCCATCGGTCCACAAGGGAAAGTATGATTCGATCAAGCAGTTCCTGTGTGTGGAACGACCGTTCCCCAGTCAATGTGTTCTCGCCCGGACACTCAGCAAGCCACAAATGATTAGGAGCGTTGCGACAAAGATCGCATTGCAGATGAACTGCAAGCTTGGTGGAGAGCTGTGGGGCGTTGAGATTCCTGTAAGTAGACTGCATGATGTTCGGTTCTTTGTGTTTCAACAATTGCTTACCTGATGAGGCTTCACACGTACTGCTATATGGAAATAAGTTGCTGACATTTGTGAGCGCCAATGTCGACATAGCCTATGGCTAATGAAGAGCTTCTATTAGCGAATCAGTTGTGATTTAGTAATCCAGTTGTGTTGTCTGAGAGTTGGTGAATGTTAATATTTGGTCAGCATAGTGTCTTGAAGTAATGGGTTGTAAACATTTGTGGCAAGATGCTGACAGAACTCAAATATTGTGACCTAAATTGGTACACAATTACACATCTGAACTTGTGTCTGCATGGACTATTTTATGCGTCCCAGGTGGGTTTGTGAACCTGGCTTGTGTTTCAGTGATCCTGTTGTGCAAGCAGTTTCTTAGCTTTATACCAAACACATTTCTCTTTGGATGTGCTTTTGGTGTATTTTTGTGGCATACAGATTAAGCAGTTGATGGTGGTTGGAGTGGACTCGTACCATGATACTATTACACGTGGGCAGTCCGTCTGTGGCTTTGTAGCAAGTCTCAACCAAACTATTACCAGGTTAGTAATGAACAATAAATACTTCTAACCGGCCTTTTTGAGACCCATGCTCATTGCTATGTTAATTGAATATAACCTCGGGTGATGCGAGTATTGTTAGGCTAATTTTAAATATAATGCCTCTTGAAATGTAGCTCCGATTATAATTGACTTAAATTAATCGCTGTGTGATTGACTTGCATTTTCACTGCTTAATTTTCTCAGCTTATCACTGTTTTAAATTGTCTGTCCATACAGATGGTACTCGCGTTGCATTTTCCAGCATGCTGCTCAGGAAATGATTGATGGACTCAAAGTTTGCATGCAATGTAAGCACTTTATTTCCCTCCAGATGATTGCAAGCCATTATGATGATGTAATGATTTAAATACTTAAGTTTTGTTGTTGCATATGGTATTTTTTCTAATTCGAAGTCAGCTTTTGTCTACTACTGACGGGGGCAGGTGTGACTCGTTACCATTTTTCACCAAATTGATCACTAAAATGTACAATTAATCCAAACACTCAAGTCATCGTCGACCATGATCAATCTACTGGTGGATGAAGGCATCCTCAAGTAGTTGGGCTCTTGCTTTTTTTATTTAAAGCTTTCGTGACTGCAGGGATTCATGTTTTTGGTTCTTTCGGTAAAGTCACGTAGAAGGGAAAAAATCAAATAATAAAAATATAAAAAATCTTGCTTTATATAATTTTATATAAAAATAAAAGAACCAAGAATATGAATCCCTGCAGTCACGAAAGCTTTAAATCGAAATAAAAAATATTGTTTTATATTTGTATTTTATTGTTTCCCTTCTACGTGACTTTACCGAAAAAACCAAAAACATGAATCCCTGCAGTCACGAAAGCTTTAAATCAAAAAAATCACATGTTGCTTATATACATATGCTTTGTGCGCTTTTTGGCGTTAATATTTTCCTTATCAATGTCCATGCGTCATAGCAGGCAACCTTCTTCTTTGGGCACATGAGGTAGTCGTCAAAAGCTGATTGTGATAAAAAAAATTATGAACTAAGAGGCACAATTGGGCAAGTTGAAGTGCTTTTACAAAACTGAACTTAATGTTGTCTATAAAGTTTTTTTTGTCTTTCTTCAGCGGCAGTAAAACGGTGGCAGCAGATCAATCGCACTCTGCCAATGCGCATCGTGGTGTACCGTGACGGTGTGGGGGACGGACAGTTGAGTGTGGTTGTCAACCATGAGGTTCCCCAGCTACTCGACTGTCTCAAGAGCCTCGGCACTGACTACACGTATGTCCCTCTCGTCTCGTCATTCTTTGTGTTGAGACAATTCCTCTGTTCATAATCAACGTTTTTGGGTTTAGATCGCGTTATTTATAAATGTGTCGTAACCCTCCACCACCCGACACGGCCAATCAGCAAAAAAGTGTCACCTTGACAAAAGACAAATAGTTGACTGCTTTAGCCCATCGGTGTGTTGAAGCGTGAAACCACAACATTTACAATTTTTGAGTACGACGTTTCGCTGGTAATTGCATCCAACATCATCGGGCAATTCGCCAAGAGCAGAGCCTCACCAGATATGGGATTAGTCACTACTTGTGGAATGTGTAGGTATGCTAAATTCCTCTGATATGTAAATTCCTTTGTCAAGGCGCTCTCCTCTAACCCAGCTTAAATATACGCTGCCAAGCTTGGTGGTGTTCATTCGGACGCTGTCTTTACGACAGCCCTGTTCTTCACCTGAGGACGGATGCTTGCGTTGTGGCTGAAACGTCGTGAGAATTTTATTTTATTATGTTTTATTTTTATTATTTTATTATCTCCCTTCTATGTGACTTTACCGAAAGAACCAAGAAGATGTGTGCAGATGTTAAAACATGATGGCATGTGACAACGAGGTCTGCCAGGACACTCCCATTTGTTTATTGAGGCCCACTGTTAAATATGGTCGAAGCGCCCTAACGTATAGTTCCGAATGTATATTATTTAAAAATATCCTTATTTTTTTCTTCTTCTTTGGCGAATGAAGACCCAAAGTCACTGTGGTGGTGGTGAAAAAGAGGGGCATTGCTCGTTTCTTTGAGTTTGGAAGGAGCGGACTGCAAAACCCATCGCCTGGCACGGTCATTGACACTGAGGCTACGCGTCATGAATGGTGAGCTGCCAGTCTCAATCTGTGTTTTTATCATTGCAGACCTGTGCTGTAGATGTGCACATGGATATAATGGTTTACGGCTGTAAACTGTTAATCGCGTGCAAATTTAAAACCGTTAACGTGTATTTTTTTCTTGTTGGTTAATGTCAAAATTCAACTTGGGTGTTATGCGTCTAAATCTTGATTTGCATTTCACAACACGAGAACAAGTTAGTCCAGTGGACCACGGGAAGAGGGGGGGGGAATAATTTCGACGGTAATTTAACAGGGCCAGGGAGTCAACAGCACGAGTGACGGGGGAAAGGGTTTCCAAGACTACGTGGGTATTTTGTTGACATTGGGATTTTATTGCAAGATCTTATTTGTGATGTGTTGCTACCGTTTTTGCCTTGATAAATCAGGAGAAATTGGTCGGAATACGCCATTTTTGAAAGGAATTGACTGGATTAGCAACTAGGCATTAATATTATGGCATATGGAGCATTTTTTATAATATAGGATGTGACCAAACCATTGCCCAATATCAGATTTTGGAAGCACGTTTGAGCCCAGGTATTGCTTGGATGCATATCTACCATGCATAGCATAATATGCTGATGGGCTACATGGTCAGCAGCAGATGGCAGTGCAGATAAACAATCCATTGTTGTACTTGCATGTCTATGCTGCTACAGTGCTGCATGAATCAACTCTCGTTGACTAGCATAGTAAAGTATGGTCAAGTAACTACCATCGCAACAGGGAATGGAGATGTCAAAGGGCTGTGCATATACATGCACAATAGCATGACAAAAGCATAACACAAACATGACTCCCAAACAAATATTTTGTTATGCCCTCTTACAACGGCCCTTTCCCCAAGGTATGACTTCTTCCTCGTGAGCCAGTCAGTGCGCCAGGGCACCGTGACACCCACGCACTACAATGTGGTGTACGACACCAGCAACATGAAGCCTGACCACATGCAGCGGCTTGCCTACAAGATGTGCCACCTTTACTACAACTGGCCGGTAGGGGGCTGCATTGAGCTATATCGGAGGTTAATTATTGCAAAAAAAATGACAGCTAATGAATCGAGATGATTCGATGACCAAATGTTTTAACTGATTTTTTTTCTTTTCTGGATTCTACATAATATGGATTTATACTGTTGGTAAATATTGCAACATTAATTTCAATGTTTTCTTTATCTTGCAGGGTGTCATCCGCGTGCCAGCACCCTGCCATTATGCCCACAAACTGGCCTTTCTTGTTGGGCAAAGCATTCACAAGGAGCCCAGCCTTGACCTTTCCGATCGACTGTATTACCTTTAATACATCGTATCGGGTTCATGGCTATGTGTGGTAGTTGGATGACCATTTCCGACACGTGTCAAGAGATCCTTTTGAGAAGAAAACAAGTAATGTTTTCTCAGCTTGAAAGATATTTTTATTTCCAAAGTTGAATGGTCAAAGCTTAATTCTGATTCGAAACGATACATTAAACGCATATTTTTCTAAAATATTGTGAAAATAACATGGAAACTGCAAAACAATGGAGATAACATTGTCCATTTTACATCCCGTTTTGTAGCAACAGAGTCCCATTACCGATTTTGTAGTGGTTTTGTTTTTGTATGTGGTTTATTGTCTAAGCATTCGGTAATTTACAATTTGTCCCTCAACCAGCAAGTTAGCAAAGCAAGCAACTTTGACAGTTGTAAATTGGGCAGGGCCGCCATGGTGGCGAGATGTGAACTACCTCGCCTGGTATACAGGAGGTCGTGGGTTCGATCCCAACCCCGATGCCTATATATTTGGAGTTTGCATGTTCGCTCTGGTTGTGTGGATTTATCTCCAGGACCTCTGGTTTTTCCCTCAACATTTTATAAACATGTTTTTAGATTATTTGGCTGCTATAAATTTCCACATGATGAGCCACTTTGTTGCGCTATCATCTGTGGCCAGGTCGCTTCTGAAAAAGTGCTATGTAGATCAGTGGGCCTTACCTGGTAATATCAAAACACCTTAACATAACCTTCCATCAATTTATATTTTCTATTTTATTTGGAATGGAATCCTGAGGAGCATGGTAACATCCTCGTGCCAATGCTTTGAATATTAACTATTTAGAATTTACGTGTGGCTGTTGAAAGGCATTTATTTCAAAGGAATGGCAAGAATTTGTGTCTTTTGGGTTTTTTCGGTAAAGTCACGTAGAATGGAAATAATAAAAATGAAACATAATAAAATAATTATCACGACGTTTCGGCCACAACGCAAGCAGCCGACCTCAGGTGAAGAACAGGTCTGTTAGAAAGACAGCGTCTGAATGAACACCACCAGAATTAGTGTTTTATATTCTAAACCTATATTCCATCGGCATGTGAAATTATATAGCAAAATATTCACATGGAAGTGTAAATGGTTATCTGTTTAGTTAGAGGCTCAGTCTTTTGGATATAACCACAGTGATTTCTTTTGAGTGATATTTTGAAAGGTCCATCCTTTATGGAGTTTAAATGTTTTGTTCAATTTGAATTTGTTTGTACAAGAGGCATGCTAAAGATCTCATGGCATTTCGCAAGAGTAATGACCATTGTGTGCTGGCGTATACAGGGACTCTTCTACTTACGAACGAGTTATGTTCTTGAGTTCTGTTCCTAAGTCGATTTTTTCGCAAGTCCAACTTTTTACACCTGTCGATTCCAAATATGCACGGCATGTACACTTCACACGGAGTGGCTTTAAAAGTTTTATATTCTGCTGTAGATGTCACCACCACCATCTTAAGACTCGGTCTGAACAGGCAACTTGGACATACAGTGAGGGGAAAAAAGTATTTGATCCCCTGCTGATTTTGTACGTTTGCCCACTGACAAATGATAAGTCTATAATTTTAATGGTAGGTTTATTTGAACAGTGAGAGACAGAATAACAACAACAAAATCCAGAAAAACGCATGTCAAAAATGTTATAAATTGATTTGCATTTTAATGAGGGAAATACGTATTTGACCCCTCTGCTAAATATGACTACTTGGTGGCAAAACCCTTGTTGGCAATCACAGAGGTCAGACGTTTCTTGTAGTTGTATATGTGCTTTCTTGAGCAAGGGGACCTTGCGGGCGCTGCAAGATTTCAGTCATTCACGGCGTAGTGTGTTACCAACTGTTTTCTTGATGACTATGGTCCCAGTTGCCTTGAGATCATTGACAAGATCCTCCCGTGTAGTTCTGGGCTGATTCCTCACCGTTCTCATGATCATTGCAACTCCACGAGGTGAGATCTTGCATGGAGCCCCAGGCCGAGGGAGATTGACAGTTTTTGTGTTTCTTCCATTTGCGAATAATCGCACCAACTGTTGTCACCTCACCAAGCTGCTTGGTGATGGTCTTGTAGCCCATTCCAGCCTTGTGTAGGTCTACAATCTTGTCCCTGACATCCTTGGAGAGCTCTTTGGTCTTGGCCATGGTGGAGAGTTTGGAATCTGATTGATTGCTTCTGTGAACAGGTGTCTTTTATACAGGTAACAAGCTGAGATTAGGAGCACTCCCTTTAAGAGTGTGCTCCTAATCTCAGCTCGTTACCTGTATAAAAGACACCTGGGAGCCAGAAATCTTTCCGATTGAGAGGGGGGTCAAATACTTATTTCCCTCGTTAAAATGCAAAACAATTTATACAATTTTTGCATGCGTTTTTCTGGATTGTGTTATTCTGTCTCTCACAAAATTATAGACTGATCATTTCTTTGTCAGTGGGCAAATGTACAAAATCAGCAGGGGATCAAATACTTTTTTCCCTCACTGTATGAACCTTATAGCGGGACCCCGGGGTCCCATAAGCCCCCGGCTCTCGCATAAACTGCGTTTCGACGTCATTTTATGTCTTCCTCTCGACGAGCTCTACACGATGCGCTAATCAAAGTTTAGTTTCTTCTGCGCATTCGTCCTCGCTACGCTTGGACAACATGACAACAGAATTATCCGCACCAGGTGGGTCGCGGTGTTTATGTGCGCAGTAGGACGGAGTCCCCAAAAATAAATAAACTTTACGATTTTGGCTTCTGACTTCGGGGACCCGCCATAAGGTTCATATGGACAAGTTCGTACTTTTGAAAGTTTGTAAGTCATATTTTCGTAACTAGAGTTCTTTAGGTAAAGTCACTTGACTTTACCGAAAGAACCAAAGAGTGGATTCCTGCAGTCACGAAAGCTTCAAATCAAGATTTGTCCCCCTGTACTGGACGTCGAAAAAGAGCATCGCTCATCGGATTCCTCCAATCTAAATATTCTGAAGGTCCGAGTTTGAAAGATTCCAAAGCGATTGAAATATATCTATGGGTCTCTTATTACTGGTATCAAAATGATGAAAAAAGAATAGACTTTCTAGCATTAATACAGGCTTGTAAGATGTTAAATGCCGATTGCAAGCATCAAGTCTGCATTAACCATTGTGCTATGATGTGCACACACACAACATGCTTGATAAAGTTTTGTCTTTGAAACTGATTGGCCCGCACCATAGACGACTTCTCCTATATGGCCTTGTCCCACCAAAAGTGTTAAAACCTATTTTGATACGGGGGCTGGGGGAGTTCCGTAGATGCAAGTGCTTAACCCGAGCTCTCGATTTGAAATTTGCATTGCCCTCCTTTTGGTGTTCTCCAGTGAAGAGTTGACTGCCGCCTCCTTTTTACTACTTGGTCTTTCCCTTTGGGTCCATTGGTATGAGTTAAGTTACATTTCAGTACTCTGAAAATAATGTCAACGTCGTTTCTAAAAGGTATTTAGAGGTTTAAATGCAGCAACCAGTATGTTCTGTTAATAAAGCAATGTTGAAGCTGTGTGTGTACCCATGGACTCTTTTTATTGATTTGTTGACCTTTGTACTATCATATTTTAGTATAAAGTTTTGACCCGCCCCCTACTGGACATCTGAAAAAGAGCTAATCGGATTTCTCCAGTAAAATTCCTGCGGAGCTGGTCAATGGCCAGGGTCAACGGTGGCGTGGTGTATTCCGCAAATATGCCCGACTGAGGGTGGGCACAAGCTGACGTGAGTAGCTTAAACGTTGAGTTTTATAAGGGCACCACGGGGTGACCACCCCCTCCCTGCACGACGGACACCATAATCCCCTGTGGGCTGGTGTAACCAGGATGTACCTACCAGTATAAATACATGTTCTGATTCTGTAACCTTAGTACTTTCACTTAATTTAAGTAGAACATCGGACAATAAGTAAATCTAACTGCACTTTGTGCTGTATATATCTGCAAAGACATACTTTTTCATACTGGTAGGAACCTGGTTACACCAGCCCACGGGGTTATTGTGTCCGTCGTGCACGGAGAGGGTGGTCACCCCGTGGTGCCCTTATAAAACTCGACGTTTAACCTACTCACGCTGGCTTGTGCCCGCCCTCAGTCGGGCATATATGCTGAATACACCACGCCGCCGTTGACCCTGGCCATTGACCGAGCAACTCAACGTTCCTACCAGCTCCCTCCGCAGGAATGTGTTTTGATGTTCAAACACCACATTTAAATCTTGATTTAAAGCTTTCGTGACTGCAGGAATTCATCTTTGGTTCTTTCGGTAAAGTCACGTAGGTAGAAAAATAAAATAAATCACGACGTTTCGATCGTAACACAAGCGACCGTCATCAGGTGGAACAGGTACAACAGGAGAACTGCTGACAACCATAAACTTTTTGTTGCAAGCAATTAAAGTCTACATTAACCAAATGGTTAAGACAATGCATAAATAATCACGGCATGTTTTATTCGCATGTTCACCTCAAGTACCGCGTGTGCTTAATGCAGTACTTGCTTCCCTTACAAAATATTTATGTTTTGTGTTTGAACGTCTTAACACCACCTGTTTTATTACCGAGAATGTGCAAAATGTATTTTGAAAGTCGAACAGCTGTTTATGCAAGGGGGGGGAGGGATGGAGGGGTCGTGCGCATGCGCGCGCCACGTGCGTGGTTTTCCCGCCAAATTAAGGAGGGAGGGGCGGGGCTGTCACGTGCCCCCCTCCCTTTCCCCTCAGCAATGAAACTGGCCTCTTGATCGTCACGTCATATTGTTAACGATTAGAATTTAGTTTATTTAAAGGTAAACAACCGCAATATTTCATTGTCGTTTAGTTTTGTGTTACTAATGGTAAAATTTGCGATGTTGAGTTCCGGTGAAACAAAGAGAAATCGCTTTTTTTTCTCATCAGAATCAAACAAAGACGATAAACTTTATAATTTCACAAATTTTTATTTCCTCAACTAAGTAGTTTTAAGTGATTCGCGTTTAGGAAAAAAAATCAAAGCTCTATTCATACAGTCCTGTGATATAAAACGTAGAGAAGTGAATGTCGAAGTGCCCTACAGCGACACATTCCAGTATTTAAATCCTCTTAATTCTTTTTAAACGCCACACGTGGGATTTCAACGTATTTACAATGTATTTACAATGTATGAACGTCACTGTTTAATATACGTATACTCTACAGCCCTTGTTGCTAATAGACTGCCGGATGAGGGCATCGTGGTGGTCACTTTGACCATACTTCACCACAGGTCATAGCAGGTTAGTGAAGGCGGTATACGAATATATATTTATGAGTTTAACACGTAGTAAGGGCGCCTTCGACACCGATATACATAATAGTTTTGTTTGGGGTGGATCGTGTAAATATAAATGTGTTAATTAACCTCTTGACTGCCCGCCTGTTGCTGTTTGCATTCCTGTCAAACCTTATCTTTATAAGAGAACAATTCAGACTTTATTAGTCACCCCGTGCCCTTATAAATCTCAAAGTACATACTGCAAAGTCCAATAAAGGAGAAACACAAATAGACAATCACTATTTTGCCCGTATCGAACCGTTTGTACGCCGTATTGGACCTGAACTTTGCGTGTATAAGAAGAATACTGCTAAACTGTATGGGTTGACAGGTATGCAGGGATTCATACTCTTGGTTACTTCGGTAAAGTCACGTAGAAGGAAAATAATAAAAATATAAAACAATAAAATTATCACGGCGTTTCGACTGCTACACAAGCATCAGTGTATAGTGTAGTGTATAGTGTAGTGTATAGTAGTGTGTAGTGTATAGTAGTATAGTGTCGTGTATAGTGTATTGTAGTGTAGTATATAGTAGTATAGTGTATAGTAGTGTATTATATAGTAGTGTAGTGTATAGTAGTGTATAGTGTAGTGTATAATAGTGTAGTGTATAGTGCAAAAAATGTCTTGCTGTGGATTTCACACCTGATGATGATTGCTTGTGTTGCAGTCGAAACGTCGTGAGAATTGTATTATTTTATTATTTACCTTCTACGTGACTTTGCCAAAGGAACCAAGCGTATGAATCCCTGCAGTCACGAAAGCTGTAAATCAAAAGGTATACAGTTGTAATTATTGGCGAAACGTCGTACAATGAATTGTAAATGTTGCTGTGGGTTACTCTTCCCAACACCGGTGTGCTGATCTAGTAACGAATTGGCATGTTTCGTTTGTGTGACAAACCTTACAAATTGGCTGTGTCGGGTGGTGGCGGGTTTAACGACACATTTTTTATATTTACGCGATCTAGCACCAAAACAAGCTTATGGATAATATTTCTGCATTGCCCCTTGCTGTCTACACGATAGCATAACACGGAATCCTCTTACACTCATGCATGGGTGTCAGAATCAGAATATGTATACTTGGAGGAATGCTAAAAGCTCTAAGGCTCTTTCACAGATCATCAAATGTCCAGTAATAGGCGAGTCAGAATGTAACAGTAAATATTCTTTGTTTTTTTCGGTAAAGTCACGGAGGTAAAAAAATAAAACAAATTAAAAATGAAAACAACTACATTTGTAATGTCTTTTATTTTCTACCGACATGACTTTACCGAAAAAAACAAAGAGTATGGGTCCTTGCAGTCACGAAAACTTCAAATCTAGAAGTTACAATAAATAGTTGTAATTGCTGGGGTAACGATTGTAAATGTTGTGGCTTTGCTGCTATCCAACACACTAAAGCTGTACTAGTGACGAATTGGCACGTTCTGTTTACGTGACAAACTTTACTAGTTGGCTGTGTCGGGTGGTGGCGGGTTTAACGACACATATTTGCGCGATCTAACCCAAAAAAACCTGTATTATGGATGACATTGGTCGCGAAAGCCTACTACGTGTTAAACTTACAGCAACAAACAATACAAAAAAACGAGAGGAATGCAACGTATAGGAAACGTCGACTTAACGTAAACTTTTATTTTACCAGGTAAGGCCCACTGAGCTATAAGCTTATTTTTAAGAAGCGACCTGGCCACTAATATAGCTAAACGGAAGTGGCTTATCATCATGTGGACATTTATAGCGGCAAAATAATCTTACGAGTGATGTTGAATTTAAATGCGGAGGGGGGGGGGGGATGAAAAATGCCACGATCACAGAGAGAACTTAGAACACTCCACATGTACAGCAGGCGCCAGGGTCTGGATCGAACCCACGACCTCTTGTAGACCAGATTCGAACCCTGCTTCGGCTTCCCAGATCCGGCGAGACTAGACGCGTTGCGGGTGATTTTTTAAACTATACAAAACACATTCCTGTGGAGGGAGCTGGTAGGAATGTTGGGTTGCTCGGTCAATGGCCAGGGTCAACGGCAGCGTGGTCTATTCCGCAAATATGCCCGACTGTGAGGGCGGGCACAAGCCGGCGTGAGTAGGTTAAACGTTGAGTTTTATAAGGGCACCACGGGGTGACCAGCCCCTCCCCACCCAGCCCCACCCTACCCAGCCTCTCCCCACCCTCTCCACCCAGCCCCTCCCTTCCCTCCCCACCCAGCCCCTCCCTGCACGACGGACACAATAATCCCCTGTGGGCTGGTGTAACCAGAAGGTTCCTACCAGTAAAAACACCTCCATTAAGTTCTACAGAGTAGTTGGCCTTCTGTTTTGACTTTTATAATCAGCATTGTTTGCAGTTGAAAGCGTCAATGGACGTTAACAACGTCTGTTTTAATGTTCACTTTGCAATGCCAGACGCGTCGTTCTGGATTGAACATGTCAGAAACGCACGAAGATGTGAAAATCTCGGTAAGGAGGACCATTATTTACCACGCGCAATTGCACATCCATTTTTGTTGTGCCCAATAAATGCTGCCGGGTACATTCATGCCAAATTATACTGCAGTACAGTTTGGACCTATTTTCATGGGGAACTTTCTGTCGTTTACATGTCAGACATTGGCAAGTGTTGAAAAGTTGAGATTACAATGAATGACGTTGAGAATTAACGATACAGTAATTGCATTGTATGCACCAGTTTGAAAAGACCGAGAAACGTAAAATGTACACACTAGCCTTTGGCCAGAATATATTGAAGATGTCATCGCAAGTAGCACGTGACATTTTATTTGGGTTTAAATGTGAGCCGCATTTACCTGTAAGGCCAATAAACACACGGCATTTCCTTCACCAATACACTTATCTTTATTATTTTCAAAATGTATGCTATTCCCACGTTGGTTTCAATTAAAGCATGCCAGTGTAATCCAATGGACGCTTTTTATCTTTCTCACAGCTTGAGTGTTGCCTAAAGGAAGCTTTAAATAAAAATGGATTTAAAATTGTTGATGATGCTCTCCAAATGAAACCAAGCGACATAGACTGCCGCTGCAGTGAAAACCTTTTGTCAATCTTGGATAATATAGTTAATGTGGTAAGTAAAACAACGGTATTGTTCTTAAATTGAGCAATGAATTGAAAACTCTTGTGTATTTAGCAATATAGGTAACAAAAACTACCCTTCCAAAGCACAAGTGTTAGTGTGAGAGCATTTGTTAATCTCTTTACCATAGACATTTCCATTACACTTTTAAATTGCAATGTATGAACGGTTAATGTGTGGTTAACACGTTATTAGTATCCCAGTAAGCAGTTTTTGAGGGAAGGTGACATCTACAGAATGTTTATTGGCAAGAGGAGAAGTTGGCAAGTCGTATATTTTTGCTGTGCCGTTTAGTATTTGAAATGTAGGTGATGAGTTTTATTGCCCTATAATATACAATTCTCGACACTAACTTATTTCACAAAGACTACGTGATTTGTACCTGTAAACATGTTTTCTTATTTTCTGTTTTCAGGATATACATAGAGGAAAATATGACCACATTGCACTCGTCATGAGGTGTCTTTGCTACTTCTCTATTCCCACTAATGAGAATTTCTCTTTTATGATTGAACAAGGGCTGATCCAGAAGATAAGTGTCAACAGTTTTGTAGTAGTGTTTCGCTGTTGTATCTGCGGTTTAAAACAAGTATAAGTGCTCTTTGGTTCTTTCTAGTATAAGTAATTTTAATGGGATTTTAATATAATTGTATCATAATTTACTAAAAATGTATCCATGACTTATGAAACATATACGAGGCGGTATTCACTTCTATTGTACACCTTTATGCTGAAAATGCTTAACAACACTCACAAATTGGTTCATAATATTATGGGCTAACTGGGCAAATGTTTTGCCTTTGGATTTATAAAAGCAGGCAAATTTTAGACCAGTTCACCATTCTGAGTCTCATCACCGGTGTGGCGTGTTTAATGCTGTAGGTTGTGTGGTGTTATTTAAGCAACACATTCAACACGGGATGCATGCAGCATAGTTCTGCAAATAAAACTGAAATGTCAGATATTGGGTAAAGAAAATATTGTGTGCTAAGGTGATTACAAAAAATACAAATTGTAATTAAAATGTATTATAAGTAACAAATAAGCCGACAATATTCATCGCCATATCTCTATCCAATTAAAAAATAAAACGTTATCCTCACATTATCAGCCACATGGCCTTCTAAGAGTTATTTGTCTCATGGCATTAGTTAAATGCAAGCAAACTCCGTTCTGGTTTCAATATTTAGTGCCCAATCGCTATGTCAAACCCTGTCCAGACTGCGTGGCAGATATAATGTGGACGGACAGATGGGGAGGAGGTATATTATCCGCTTATTTCCACCGATTTATTGTCACGATTTCTTGTTTTGATTTTGTCATTACATGTTAGAGTGGTTTGAGCACGTAAAAGAGGTGAACGCGTCAGATCTAAATTCTGTTGAGTCATTTACAACTTTACTTGAAGATGTTTTTGATGCAATTGTGGTAAGATCTTAACTATTCTTCTCCCATACATTTAATGGCATATCCAGTTATAAACATATTTTTGCAGCTTTAGCTTGTTATAATAATGCTTTTTTTTCAATATGTTAGGCGGTGTCAGAATACAGTCAAAAAGGTAATTCATTTAATATATTATTTACACATTTATAAAGTTAATTTCCAATGTTTAATAGATATTTTTTTACGTCAAAAAAGACATTTATACTTTTTTTTTGCATTTTCATCGACAGGGAACAGAGAAGTTTTGGATGCATTTTTACTTCCAACCAGTCTTGTTGTTCAAAACAATGCCTTTCATTTTTCCTGTCGAATTGAGGTAAGGATGCCTGTTAAACATTTAGTTTTTATATTTATAAGTAATGATGTCACTTTACATTTTCTTTTCGAACAATTATTACTCTTGTCTTCAATCCAAATGCAGGCCATACGAAGTTTAAACATGGTCCTGAACCAAACAAATTCAGCTGTAAAGCGACATCTCTCTTCCACCGCAAGTGTACGAACATTGATGTAGGTTTGGCTGTTCTGATCCATCCCACAGTTGCATTTTAACATCTCAATCATATAATACGTAAAAAAAAGCAAAAGTATGTTGCTTCATGGTGTTTTTAACCCTTTTTATGTTTTGTCTGTTTTTCCATATCCATTGTGACATAAGAATGGAGTGGGCGGAGCTGCTTCCAATAGCTGGGGGTAAGGCAGTGGTTTTGAAATTTTATTTTCACTTTTGCAGTATTTTTTTGAGCATATGTCACACTTTTGTTTTGTATATATATTCCGGTAAACCTTTTTGACATTGCAGATTATGAAATGCAAGTGGCATTGGTTGAATCGCTGTGCAGGTTGAATAGTGAGAAAAAAAGATATAACTTGGCACATATGTGGTTCAAAAGCAAGAACATAGAAAGTCATTTTACTTCTATAAAGGATTCAGCATTTGAAACTGTAAGCTTTTATATTTTTTATGGTTTAATTTATAAACTCTTATATGAAGATTAAAACGCTTGACATGATTCTGACTGTTGAGCACAACTCGAAATTTAAGTACACTGCCTGGAAATTCATCAAGACTGCTTGAACGTTTAATGTGGACTGCTTGTAAATTCGGGAATTAGAATTTCAAATTCCTTGAAAATTAAATCAATCTGCTTGTATTTTTTTTTGCTTTTCCTCGACTTTCTGAAATTGTAACTTCAGCATATAATTTCTTACCATGCTGGATACCACTGAAGCATGATAGCTGAAAGCTGATCGTAATGTATTGTTAAACATAATTCTGGTCCGTTACAAGTCATGTCTTTCTTTACAGGATGGTCGAAAGTTTATAAATGCTATGAACAACTCTTTGGGAGAAAAACAAAGGTATTACACAAGATATTAACGACTGTTAATGTACAATAATGCTGTATTTTGAAACAATAAATAACTTGTGCATTTTATTTCCACAGTGTTTATTCATTACCTTGTGTGTGTGTCTACTTCGACGAGTATCAGGTAAGAAATCACAGTACATTTGTGTTATTTTTCATGAAATTCATTTTCAATAGGATCTATTTACGTAATATATATTAATGTTGAATCCATTTTTAGCTCAGAAAACCAAATGATAATAGGCTTGAAGAATTTTGGATCGATTTTAATATTGGCAGCCACAGGATTTCTTTCTATGCGATTGATGAAAGTCAGTTAACGCAAGTAAGTACTCTTAAAATGAAATGCATGTTAAATAAAATCATGATCATAATAACAAAGTTAAATTTTAAATAATATGTGTTAGAACCAATTACATTTGTTTTTTATGCGCTCCTTAAACACTTTAGGATCCTCTCTGGGAAATTGTTAGTCTACCAGAAGAAATGGTAACAAACTATTCATTTGGTAAGTGCTTGTTGTTGAAAAAACATTGAAATAAAAAACTGTCGCAAAAAGTCCATGGAAATTTAATGATTTAGTAGAGAAATTATTGTAAAGTTACATTTACTTCAACGATCATGTTCAACTTGTCAGCTCTGCTATCCAATAATGCTTCGTGTGGTGACAGGGTCCTTCGTTTTTTCTCGCCACATTTAGAAACCTGAGTTTTAGAGTATTTGGCTGCAATACATTTCCACATGATAAACCACTTTGTTGAGCTATTATTTGTAGCCAGGTCGCTTCTGAAAAATAGCTCTATAGCTCAGTGGGCCTTACCTGGTAATATAAAAATTAAATAGTTTAACGTAAATTACTGTTGCAGAAATGTGGCTGTCATTTTTACGTTACTTTAACATAAATTAATGTGTATTTCCTGTGAACTGATTATTTAAAATCGTAAAAAATATATACTTTTACAAGAGCATTTCATAGTTCAGTAAATGGAAAAATGTCCACCTGCTTTTTCAGATTTCAAGATTCAATTCCAAGCTCTTGCTATTTGTTTCTCAAAGAATGTAACATTTTGCAACCTTGAAGGGAAATGCATTAAAATAATTTTTAAGAATCATCCGAATTTAATGGACATAGTGTACAAGGTTTATGGAAAATCCAAATGTGAGGTTAGTATTCTGTGACTGACAGTTTTCATGATTACATGTGTGGATAAATACATAATGTAATAAGTACTTATTTAAAGTGCTCCAATCATACATTAATTACAGAATTGTGTATTTTTTGCAGAATATGAAAACCAAAATGAAGGTATCAGAAGCAAAGATGATAACTTCAGGAAATCCACACGTGGTAGTAATATTTGGTGTTATGATGTAATGTCTGCTAATTGCCTTATTTCATAATGTGATATTTACTATTTTTTCCTAATGCAACATAACATACAATGTGTGGAAACATTAAAACATGTTTTTTATATAATGTATTTACTTTTTTTTAGGTATCTGTACCAGAGAGCCAAACAGATCTGTATTCTGAGACTTTAACAAGTGATCCTAAATGCACCACAGATCATAATGACTGGAGCAAAAGTCTTTGGTCTCAAGTACAAACAAAAACTATAACCACATTGAGTGTTGGAAAAGCACATGTTAGTATTTTCCTTTGTTACACATTTTGTTATATATCTTATGTATAGAATTATGCAATTAGTTTTTTTTATCAGTAAGTCACAGTGTTTAAGCAATATCCTTTGTATTTCACTTTCATGTTTATAGGACTCTAGTAGAAAAGAAAACGTTTATGTGGGCTTGAGGCAAATGGTGAAATCGGTTAAACTTACCGCGTCTGCCTCAATGGTCAACCAACAGCAGGTTTTATTTTCTGTGTTACTTAATGCCTTACATTAGTTGTCATAGTAGTAATGCAGGTGGATTAATTGTATTTACACTGACCAGATCAGTAACACTCATTGTTATGCATGGGAATACTTCTCATACTTGACATAGCTTTCCATTGGTGTATTAAGTACATAATTGAAATAACTGAAACATTCCACTTGGTTCAAACTATTTCACATAATAACGGGATGAACCTATAATGTATATCAAATAGAACGGTATTGTGTATGCATTTTGCAACACACATGTGCAATGTAATTTATGACTGAGTTTATGGAGCCTTTTTTTCTTTCAACAGGGACGCAGTTCTGTACCCATCGGTTTCAGTGGAAGATCAAAAACAGCTAGTGGTGGATTAAATGGTAAATTTTTTTATACGATGTAAAAGTAACATTTTCTAAACACATTATTGCTTTGTCATGTTTTATGATTCACTTGATATTTTGTCTTTGCCAAAAACAGCATCACCAAGATCGAAAACTAAGAGGAAGTTACCACTTGACTTTACCAACTCATCAAAAAAGCAGCAGTTATCATTACCTGCAGGTTATGTCAACCCACAAAGATGTAAGGATATGTCTTACTTGCATGCGTGCAGTGAATGTGTTTGACTTTAAATTGTTGATGTTTGGTTGATTGTGGTGTGTGTTTTTCAGCAAATTCCAATAAGTTGGAAGAGCAGCAAAGAAAGGTTGTTCCAGATACTTTACTCATTGACCAATCAGGACAGTCAAAGTAAGTTATTCATAAATGCATAATGTTCCATCCTCTGTGTAATATCCAAGTTACCAATTAGTTATTTGGCATACAAAATCATTTTAAGATCCCCTCATAGGCTTGCATACATCTCATTTAATGGTCAAAAGGTTCCAGAGGTGGTAATTATGCTTGCATTTACGTAGCAATGTAATTTTAGCTAGAATTTCACCACTGGCAGCCATAGGCCTAATGTTTGGTGTGACATAAATAGAGCCCAGTTTGTGAGAAATGTATTTGAACTAAAATATATTCTATGTTTTGTCTGTCACCTTCTTAAGTAACACCTGTTTAAATTTGCTTTTACAGGATTCATTTCCCGAATAAAACAAATATGAATAATAGAAATAGTGTTGATAACACAATTACAATTGTTAAAGCACCAGGTAGGGCGGCAGACATCCACACCCAGGAAAATGTACAATGTCTTGATGTGAACAATTGCAAGCCATCTATTACATTGCATATTTAACAGCTTGACTGATATTATAAATGTGCATAATAAGCCTTTAATCGTGTGGGCAACCAAAATGTGTTTTCTCCATTTTACAGCAAGGCGACTGTCAATGAATCTTACCAAAAGTTCAAAAGAAGTAATAAATGGAGGAGATAAATCATTTGTCACAGTGAGGGAGGAGAGTAAAACTAATTCAGCAAATCTTAAAAGAAGCCTAGCAAAAAACTCAAAGACTATAAAAGATAATGTGGTGGAATCTTGTCAGCCAAAGTCTGCCCGTACACCTGATGTTCAGGATATTAACGAAATACTTCAGAATGCACTTGCGATTAGTCTGGAGCATCTTGGGCGCATGAAACTACCTACAACTCAAGTTAATACTTTGCCTAGTACCAGCCACACAACAACCGTAGACGATGTTATGCGAAGTAATGTGGTGAGTGGTAAACTTTAAATTTGAAAGCTTTTACTCAAAATTTGCATTTGCAATATATATTATAATCCACAAGAAAACATAATCGTAATATTACAAGGGAATAAAATATGTTTTAGTATGTTCTGGAAGCCACACTGAACATGCTTTTTGAGTGTTCAGGAGGCCACAGAATATTAGTAATTAAATTACAGCCCTCATCCCTGTCAGTCATGCAAACTGCATCTCACAAGTAATATATTTTTTATGTCATAGTTATAATAAAATCAGAACACAATAGGCAAGTTACACGATTAGCTAAACATCTTCAAGCACAATTGGATGTGTAATATCTGTTTATAAGTATGCCATCTCATACTTGAGTAAAATATACTATTGTGTTTATCTCTTTAGGGGAGAACTGACACAAATTTGCCAAATGGGAAGCCAGCCCACTCAGAGCTTAAGAAGCCATTGGTAAATGAAAAAGAAACTCACAAATTACCTGCCACCACAAGGTATCCATTTTAAATGTACACTAAAGTGCATCGTTACACAATGCTATATTTTTAAAACAAGGTGTTAAATTCTACCATATACCTCAAAAGCAATTTGTTAAATATATGTACTGGCTATTAATAGGCATATATGTCTTTGTTAAAACCTCAGATGTGAAGATGAAATTGAAAGCAGCCAACTGCAAGATGTTAATGTAAGTTAATTAGGATCTCAGAATAGAATATGTTTTGGCATACTTATTTTGGCTGGACTCCGTCTATAAATAGCTATAATACTATTTAAATTCCTTTGCTAATCCACTGCTCAATGAAAGCCTCCCCATACTGTGTTAGTTACAGAAGTTGTTTGACTATACTTCACCATCCATGCTAGGTGATGCTATTTAGTAACAGAGTCACCCAGGATCCGTTTAGATATAACTTGCCACTGGTATTAGCTGTGGCCAAGAATCTAACTTACTGTAGGTTATCAGGTTCATAGCAGTCTACTAACCACACCATCATGGCTGTCATCTGTATGTACAGCAATATCCCTTTTACGTCGTCACTTTGTTACTACCACTATCTGATTTGCGTTGCCTCAACCCACAATTACGTCCCTGACTGCATTGTCCGTCCTTTCTCATCCATCGCCTCAGCCTTCACTTCCACATCTCCTGTAAAATGCTTTAATTGACATCGTTTCGATATTCGTTGAACATTTCAGGAACGCATCCCCGACGTAAACCAGGGAATTACTGTACGTATCTTCTTGGTTCTTTCGGTAAAGTCACGTAGAAGGGAAGTAATAAAATAATACAAATATTATTTTATTACTTCCCTTCTACGTGACTTTAATAATAAAAATAAAATATTATTTTATTACTTCCCTTCTACGTGACTTTACCGAAAGAACCAAGAAGATGAATCCCTGCAGTCACGAAAACTTTAAATCGATACTGTACGTATATTTCTATAATTTAATCCCAGCATCAAAGTTATAATTTTAACTTGATAGGTCACATTATTAAAATTAAGGTGGCTAATATTTTATTTTACAAAATAGATATGTTCGTGGGTTTTTTTTCACAACCTTTTTGACTGGATCATCTTTTTGAAAAAATACAATACAAATTATATATATGTAGACAAAACTGAATGTTCTAATCACACAAGCAAAATGTCCAAGCTGGATATTTCATTTTTAATAACGCACGTAAACATGTATTTGAAATAAACCCCGTGAAATATACAACAAGCATTTCAGTCATCACTGCAGATGGTACAAACAATTACAATTCTCCAAATAAATATATGTGACCCATAAAATGTTCTGTGATCTTACAGATATTGCATTGTAGCTCAATTAAAGAAACCATTATCGAAAAGAAAGTAATTGTTTGATTTTTTGTTTTACAGGCAACGAATGATGATTTTCAATTACGTAAAGAAAGGTATTTTTCACGTGAATTTTGTTTGTATATAATACCATTTAAGAATACTAATTAATATGTTGGACAGTATTTCATTTGGTGAATTTTAAAATTTTTGTTATGTCACTTTAGATTATTTGCAAATAAGAATATGTCCAAAAATGACACGCATAACATTGGAAAGCAGTTGAAGAGGCCAACCTCTAATGAGGTACATATTTGTTCTTAACATACATTTTTAATTGTTCCTGTAAAGCAATTTATTTTAACATAGCTCAGTGCACTGTGTATGTTAATATATATTTTTTTTATCTTACAGCCAACGTTACCTAAAGGAAAATGCAGTACCCTTTCTGATTCCCAGTGTAATGCAAGTATTCCTCGGAGCCAAATGAGTTGGCTTTCATCAGTCTCTAAGAAATCCAAGGCCAAATTAAGAGTTTATGGGGAAAAAACTATGAAAAAAATGTCAAGGAATAAGCAAGGTAATTTGCTTCATGCAGAAAATAAATATCCTATATTTGCCTTTTTATGGAAGTCGGTAATGGAATGCAAGCTTGAAATTTTTATGTCATTCTTTTCTCACCATTAACGGTACGTTTAAGTATAATTACAATATACGGCTGCACACCACTGTGTAAGCTACAGTCTTTGCTGTGTGAGATGGAAACTAATGATTTATAAATTCACAGTCTCTTTTATATGTTTTATTGTTGATGCAGCAAGAGCAAAATATTCCAAACAGCAACCAGCAAAACAGAGAGACATACAACGAATATCCTTGGCTTGCACAAAGCAGCATGAAATAGAAGAAAAAATAGAAAATGTCAGAAAATGTAATTCACGTAATCATATTTCTGCCCCAAAACAACAAAAAGGAAGAGACATTGGTCAGGGTGCGTCTCATGGAAATGTTGATTTGTGTTTAACACAAGAATTTAATCAAAGATTTGAAAAGTCACGTGAGAGAGCAATTTCTACAAAAACTGACTTGAGCATGAACATTTCAAGTAATTGTAGTTTTCACGTTATTGCACCTTCTGCTTCAAGAAGTGTCTGTAATTCAAGTAAAAGTAACAAGAAGAGTCTGAAGGATACCCATTCAAATGCATTGCCTGCTCAATCAGCTGCTAAAATTACAAGGGACCCCCACAAATATATAACTACAGAAAAGGAACCAAAAAAAGCACTGAGAAAAAATACAGTTGTCAAGGACAAGTCTGAACATGATATTGAAGACATTTTCCTTTCCCTGCGTTCTTTCAGCGACAATTCGCCAGAGGTTTGTGAAATGCATAACTATTTTACATTTACTAAGTATTCTTTATCTTTTTCCTCACTTAACATGTGCCATTATTATATTTTTCAGACTGTTTCATCAAGGACGTTTAACAATCATCTTACAGTGCAAAAAAACGTAAATGTGGACAAAGGAGCTCCTGTAAACCGTGATGTAAACAATGTAACGAGCACTGCTAAAAAGTCTTACTGCCTTAAACTAGACGATTCAGTGGAAAAACTGAGAAGTATGGGTGTTTCTTCCGTACACTTTTCATAATGAAGCTAGACAAATTTTACATCACACTTCTTGTATATCTCTTACACTGCTCTTATTTTTTTTCGTAGATAAATACACCTCCGACGAGATTGAAGATTGTGCTTCTCCATGTATGAACATTGAAATGAGCCCGTGCCTTATACAGGACTACAATATATCACTATCATTTCAGTCGTCCAACCATGAGGTGAAACAAAGCAGATGCAACTTACACCAAAGTAATTAGAACAACACATATAAGCGTGTATATGTACAGACCTTTTGTCAATCCACTGGTGGGTGAGGGCTTCTGCACGCCATGCAGAATGTGGGGGTTATGCTGGTCAGTCGGTGCAGGTTGGTGAAGGCAGGAACATCGATGTTGAGGCACAGTATAGTGCAATGTATATTGTTGAACTGACCTGCTAAACTGTAGCCCTGCAGCAGCCTACAACACCTGCACAAAACAGTTCTGCATTAATCAGTTTTCAATCTAGATTTAAAAAGCCTCAGTGGCTTCTTAATATCAGAAAGAAGAGCATTCCAGACAACCGCAGAAGGGCATCTGAAAGTGCGCAATACATGGTGGATCCAGGCTCAGTTCTACTTAGTTTCTGAAATCCGATTAAATCAAGTGCATTCTTCGAGATTTGAGCATTGGCTATATTATGTTGCAATAATATAATATATTAACTATCTTATTTAGAGTTATAACATACATTTATTATATGGGACTGTATTATGAAATTAATAGAATTGACATTTTACATACAGAGTTTTTTTTACCATCGTTATTTAATGTGAAGAGTGGGAATCTTCCATTTGTGACTTATGACTTGAAGGTGCAGACAGCAGGAATCACACTTGACCAAAATGTTATGGCTGACATGAAGTCCACACAATTCTTGAAAGTCACCTCCCTATAATCATCAAATAAAACACATCTATCAATATGAGGTTATACTTCAGTAAAAGTAACATTTTCACGATACTTTAAAAAAGTCAATAACACACTATAATTACATTTGATCGATTTCTTTACAACATTGTGCAAGTGAAGTATAATAATAAAGATTATTCATCATTAAATATGAGCAATGCTATTATAATGCCAAATCATTTTAATATAGGTGCCAATGTGGGAAATGTAACACGTTGCATTGTTTTTGCATGTTTTTTTAGGATACAAACGAAATAGTTTCACCAATACCCTCCCTGCATTACCCACACTCTCCATGCATGGTCATGAGAAAGAATTATAAGAAGGTTATTAGCTACTCAGACGAATCAGGTTTGTCTATATAAAAAAGGTTATATTCAACATAATGTTCAATTTATAAGACTGCTTGTGACCAACTGATATCAGCATATTACCATATCTTTTTAAACTGAGAATACACCTTAGTTTCTACTTTTTGTTGTAAACAAAACTATTGGTTGTCCTCTAGATGTCATATGTGGACATATAGACGTACAGTACAACAATTAATGTTTCAGATGTCTGTAAATATCCCTGCAGACCATTGATGCTTATTTTACGCATGTTGATCACTCCTTCAAACAATATCCAAGCTCAACCGTGCTTAGCTCCTGAGGAGCGGGCAGTTTCTAGGTGATTTGGTCCTAACAGTCCTATGTAAAGTAATAAAGACATTTAATAAGAAACACAAGATGTGTTTACTAAGATTGTGAAAGTAAGCTTGTTATGTCTAACGATCAAGTTTTTTTTTTGTTTAACCAGGTGAGAACTCTAAGAGACCAGGATCGTCTAATGTCCAATAGTGACCTGGGGCATTAGTCTGCCAGTAGGGGATGATGATTGATATATGCTCAATTGAGTAATTTGCGTGAAATTCTCGAATGTAGCAATTTTGGACCGTGACGCTCATACACAATAGCGTCACGGTGGCAATATTTTAATTATCTCACCTGGTATTGAGGAAGTCGTGGGTTCGATCCCAACCCTGACGCCTGTATATTTAGAGTGAGCATGTTCTCCCCTTGATTGCGTGGATTTTTCTTGTGGCCAGGTCGCTTCTGAAAAGAGCTATATAGCTCAATGGGCCGTACTTGGTAAAATTATTCTATTTTTAAATAGTTACTCTAGTAAATAACATCAGGGCATTTTGTATGCCCACTGTGAAGCAGACACCATGTTACTGTATTGTGGTTATTACACCAGAATAAATAATGAGGGCCGCTGCTAGATTAAACCTGTGATCCTCTGCAACAAGTGACAAACGTGCTACCTTTAGGCCATGTCACTGACACAAATTAAAATAAATTATGTCGACATGAGATTGATAACCTTTTTGTTTATACTTGTTTGTTTTATGTTAACTTTAAACTCAAGGACCATGCCACCCTCCACAAGCAGCACGGTTAGGTAGAAAAAGGAAAATAGGAGCTGATGAAGATGTCTTTGAATATCAGGGTTATAGTGAGCAGTCTCCCAAGTCCGCTGAGGGAAATGTTTTGCTCCCAAAGAAGCTATTCAAACTTCCAACAGGAAAGCCAAGCCCCATTTACAACCTAGGTATGATATTTTATTGTATGCATAATGCCATAAAGGAATAATCTATATAACAATAATTTACAGCCCTTTATCAATCCATTGTTGGATAAAGTCTTTCCCATACTTCATCACACTGGTCAGTGTGGGTTGGTGAGTTGGGGTTTCCAATGACCGGTTAACATGTATGCACATTGAACTTCTTTTGCGCCTTAGCCAACTGTGCTAATCATGTCATTTACTACTGACGAGTGATATGAGTGATACCAGCCATAGCCTGGAATCACACTCCAGTCTCTGGGTTTATTGCACCTATCACGAACCACTTTACCATCGCTCCACATTGTTTACATTTTTATTGCAGAATGTGAAGGCACACCTACATCTTTATGTGATGAAGATAATGAGCGTGTTATGAATACAAATGTGGAGGACAACATTGGAGGAGTCTTGGCTGACTTTGGGAATGCTGTTAAAAATAAATTGATGGTAATTTGTGCCCTCTTACTATGAATACATTTGCCATATCAAAGCCAGAATGTGTTCGTAGTCATGCATTTGAATAACATAATTTAGAATGAACCACATCCTATTACATGTGTTTTGTCTAATAATTTTGATTGCTGTAACAAATACGTTATGCTAACCTAATATAAATAATAACATTTTATTTAATAGAATAAGTGCGCAAAAATCGCAAGATTCACCACAGGCTATGTAAGTATTGCAGGGAAGCATATGAAGGACATATGGAGAAGAATGAAAGAGCAAAGGTAATTTATTTTCTTTCATTAAAAAAGCATAGTTTATCTTGTAATAATACTGTGTGTTACTATATTAAGATTTTTACCCTACCCACCCTCCAGCCAGCCAGCCACCCACCCTCCACCCGCCTACCCTCCAGCCAGCCACCCGCCTACCCTTCACCCACCCACCTACCCACCCTCCAGCCAGCCACCCACCCTCCAGCCAGCCACCCGCCCACCCTCCACCCACCCACCTACCCACCCTCCAGCCAGCCACCCACCCTCCAGCCAGCCACCTGCCCACCCTCCACCCACCCACCTACCCACCCTCCAGCCAGCCAGCCACCCACCCTCCAGCCAGCCACCCTCCAGCCAGCCACCCACCCTCCAGCCACCCACCCTCCAGCCAGCCAGCCACCCTCCAGCCAGCCACCCTCCAGCCAGCCAGCCACCCTCCAGCCAGCCACCCACCTTCCACCCACCTTCCACCCACCTTCCACCATCCAGCCACCCACCCTCCAGCCAGCCACCCACCCTCCAGCCACCCACCCACCCTCCAGCCAGCCACCCACCCTCCACCCTGGCCATGTTTCTTGCGCATGTTGCAGTGCTAGTGTATATCATATCCTGTATTATTAAATGTTTTGCTAGCTGGAGGGAGGGACAGACGGGCGGACGGTCACATTCAATGGACGTGCACATTGCTCATTCGTCAATAACGCTGCCTCAAAAAGAATACTATAATAGGCGACGCTTCGAGCACCAAATAATTTGTCTCATTTTATAGTATACTCCGATATGATGTGACATAATGACATTTTTGATTTCTTATGAAATTACCAAACATGTAAACTAAAAGGCAGTCGTGAAATGTGAAGAAATAAATGTGAGAAAAATTCATATAGTTTTTACTTTTACAGGACCAGACAACTGAATGGCTTAAAGAAAATCATCGCTGATGAGCTGCAGAATGCAAAAGAGGATATATGTTTACTGAACAGTTTAGAAGAAAAATCTACGGTGTGTATAGTGTATCATCTCCAATGTGTCCATGTATGATCAATATCTGATTTTAAAAAGCTAATTTTTGGGTGTGGGGTTTATTCATTTCACAGAATTTTTTTAAAGAGCAGCTTCATGTAACAGCAAATGTAAGAGAAAGACAATACAAAAGGTTTGTACTTCTAATTTAATTCACATGATTTGTTATTGTATGGTCATTTGTTATAAGTGAACTTAATATAAACGATTTCAGTGAATATTACAAATGGAATACGACTACAGTTGTTGAAACTAGCTATAGGGCCATTCATCTGGAACTCGAAATAAGGGTCACAAGTGCCAGTTAATGTTGCTTTGATGAATACAAAAGTAGCGCTATGTTCAGAACGTATGATGGTCTGCACGATCGCATGTTCTAATGGCATTAATTTAGACACCATGAGCACAGAGTACAAGTAATACAATAACAGAGAATAAACTTAAGGTAGCCAC
The DNA here is from genome assembly GCF_964198595.1 of Lampetra fluviatilis. NCBI lineage: Eukaryota > Metazoa > Chordata > Hyperoartia > Petromyzontiformes > Petromyzontidae > Lampetra > Lampetra fluviatilis. Next base: position 12,242,006 of record NC_136288.1, read on the forward strand.
TAATAAGCGGTGTAACATGTTCCTTCAGCCAGAAGTGGGATAAGGCCAGTACTGCCTAAATGTGTGGAACTATTAACAGATGCTAAGAGGAACTACTACTGTACAGCAAGCAGTTAAAAAAATATAAAACCCACAAAGATTTCATCATGAAAAGTGGATGCTCATCTTCATTTTTACAGACTTCACCGAATAAAAAGTGCACTGCTGGAGAGGTACCAGAGCTGCCCTTTGGATGAAGCCGCTAAAACAATGATGAATTCAACAGTGAGTCCGACAGAATTAGAATGGCATTAAAATGTGCGTTTGATTTACTGCTGTGGTTGAGATAGCTTAGAATAAAATGTGCAAAACTAGAACATATTTAGGTTGTGATAACTTGCATTATTGGATAATTGCTATGTATGCGTGTGTGCTCTGAGCACCCACTTATTGTACGACACCCAATAATTATACCCCAATACGACGCAATAATTGCCCAACAATAAGCTAACAAATGATTGCCACTACTTGTGGTTTAAAATAAATCATCAACTTTTTCTGTCAAAGACATGCTGTCACGAATGATGGATATTTTTTTTGTATGTAAAAATGTATTTAAACAACTTGATTGACTTATACTCATCAGATGGAAGTATTGAATAAAACCATGGCAACTGAGCAGATAACACTGTTAAAAGAATTGGTAAGTTAAATTCACTTACCAGCAGCTTTATTGAATTTTCACTTTTGCAGTTTCATAATGTGTGGAGAAATTAAATATGTTGATTTGGGCCTTTTTTATGTATGTCCAGCAAAAAGAAGACATCACCCATGCCCAGCAGGAAATCTATAAAGCCTTCTACTCTGCTCATAATCAAACAACATATTAAAATATCAGACTTCTACATTTTACTTAGTTTAATTTCCCAGCTTCAGGCTGTTTATTTGAATGATCCAGGTTCAGATTATAACAGTTTCCATATCCTATCAGAAGCTGCATTTAGGGAACCACCGCGGAATATCACTTAAAATGCTTTTTGAAGTATGAACGTTGAAACAAATGCATGGCTATGAAAATTATCAACTACAAACCTTTTAAAAATGATTTTTTTTCAAACCAAATAATTATATCAGCATCTTTGCTTTTTCTGTTTGACCTCAAGTAAATAAGATTTTTCTTTCAAATACATGAAAATATTCTAAAAATGTAGCTTTCGTTATAACTGTATACTGTCCCAGTTTAGTACTGTATTGTCCTATAAATAAAGTACTCTAGTATTGGATTGTGCGTTTCAGAATGAATTGCGATTTTTGGTACTTTTAGTGGTGTTTTAACTTTCCATTGTGGCTTATATTTTTATAATATAAATAACATTACAAGCTTTAAATTGGTTGCATTTGGTCTCTGGATATAATGGGGGTTTGTTTGCAAAACAGATATATCAGGGCTCCCATTCCTGATTTCGTCTGGTATTTTGAGGACATGCTGTGCAATTTAGCAGAGTATTGCAAATGTTGCTCATTAACAATCTTAATCAATTGAGCATATTGTTAATATTGAATAATCATCCTGAGAGTGATGTTTTAAGATAACGTATTTTCAAATATTAACTTTGTAATTATAAATACTATTGGTTTGCCTGTAGTATTTATTGCTGTAATGAACAAATAAAATATTTCTAACAATATTTTGTTTACAAGAAATAATGTTAGTCTCCATGAATGGAAAATTAAAGACAAGCCACATTGCAATTTTCGCCATGCAACTCAAACAATATACCATATAGTAAACCACTGTCATCTGCGCTCCTTCAACGGAGGAATAGAAACATTCTACAAACTCTCTCCCATATATGTTTAACTTCTTTTGCACCGTACGTTGTCAACCGTGCTAATCGAAGCCCTCTCATGGTCAGCAGACCTCGACATTGGTTTTTAACTCCTGAACATATTGGCATATGCAAGAATATAATTCCAATTCAATGTTTATTTATTTGTTACACGGGAAATCCCGTTTAGCCAGTTACGCAGCTAATTTGCAAAGGAGATCCGCGTGGTGCACCGGCACAGAACAAGAACAACATCAAAGTGATACAGAGGAACAGGCAACAACAGAAAATAACTCGCAGGTATAGATAAAAATGTATCAACAAAATTGTTAAATATAAACAGCCCTATTGCACCAAAAACAAGGATGAGGTCATTAATGGTTGGAGAGGTGATGAGTGCGAGGCCAAGCGAATACGATCGAACCTAAAGAAGCAACAACAACCATCAGGGGAACGCGACGAGTAATAACAGCTGATGGGTTGGGAGCAAGGTGCAGCAGCCGAACTGTGAATTTTCAGCTCTGAGTGATTGGAATTGGTGGAGGGCACGGGTAGAGAGTCGAGCTGAAAGACAACGGCATTCCAGCCAGTAACGTGGGACAGCAGCGTGGATGGACATTTGTTTAAAATGACTAAGGATAAAGATAGCCCAGTTAGTGGTCTCTTCAGATGTCCAAGAGGAGGGAGAAATTGGAGGTGCAGTAATATAGAGGTTGCAATGATGCATTTATAAGGGGCGTCGGAGGCAACGCGGAGAGCCGAGTGGTATAATGGAACAGGCCGTTTTAGAGTGGTTTCTGAGGCGAGTGGGTCGATGTCGCAAGTCAAAGATGGGGAGGATGGTGGCTTGACTTTCCAGGTTTCCCTTGCTTTGTGCGGCTACGGTTTGTGCGATTTGGCATATATAAGCTGCTAACCTGTTTATACCCAAAATGTATGATGTGTACTTGGAAGGTCATTTTAAATGTACTGGTTTCCTGCAATATTGGTAGGGAAGTATTTTAGAACTCAGGTTGTGCAGATGTCAAAGGGTGAACCTGGCACCGCCAAGACCCGGGGATAAAATATGCCTGTGATTCAACTCTGTTCTCAAATGTGTAGAGTTTATATTCTCAGTCTGGTCATCATTGACTGCATTAAAATACATTCAATTTGGTTCTGTACTTTAATATTGCTAAATTCCGGACCTGAGAATAAAAAACACATCACTTTGAATGCCATGTGATGAACATCACTCATTGTGGGAATACTCTAATAATAATAATAAATAATAATGAATGAAAATAACTCAATTAAATCACGAAGTTTCGGAGGCAACACAAGTCTCCGTCTTCAGGTGGGACCGTCACAGCCAAATTTACTATTTTTACAGATTTTATTATTATTTTTTACCTACGTGACTTTACCGAAACAACCTAAGAGTATGAATCCTTGCAGTCACGAAAGCTTCAAATCTATAATTATTGTGGGAAAGTGGCGCCTTGAAGGAATCTCAGAGGTAGCTCTGTGATATTTCTTTCCATGCGCCATTCTCTAACACGAAGGGTTACGTAACTTTTCAATAAATCTGAATGGATATTTTGCCTCTTCACATGATAATAATATTAGGAAATAATTGTACAAAAAGTTACAGAAGTCTAAATCAGAACCGAATAACACAGAACAAATATATATCAGAAGTGGATGAAATATGCTGCATTATTTTCCATTGTTTTATGGCTCTTATAAGAGTACAATACTGTAATGCATAATAATACCACAGTGCCCCCAAAGTATAGAGTACTGTAAGTGAAGTTTTGTATACAATGTACAGTCTAGTGTATTTTAAAGCAACTCTAATGTATAGAGCATAGTTGTGCGCAGTTGACATGTATTGCCTTAATTACAGTATTACATTATCTTTCATGATTACAAGTTTAAAGATGTGCTTACAAAAATATAGTATTATAGTTAGACATTTCTTTTTACTTGTCTGCGTTTAGGTTTGGATGTTTACGAAATAAAATCAGAAAGAATCTTAAGAATGTGCCTGTCTTTGTATGGGTGTGCTTCGTCACATTTCCGGTTAAACCTGATCGCTTTTACCTTTTAAAAAAAGCTAGTCGACATTTGACGAAACGCACGTTGGTCGTAATTTAAACATTGGCTCTATTAATTTAGTATTACAATTATAGATGTTACAGTGCTGTAATGTTCATATGTCCTAAATGTTTCAGAAATGCATCACTTTACATTTGTGATTTTAACAAATGATTGATCGTTTGTTGGGGTGCAGTTAACGTTCAGTAATTCATCATTCAGGAAGTCATTCAGGCAAACTCAAACAATACGATTGAGGAGTGCCCCAGAGTGGTAGCATTCCTTCTGGAGGGTGTGTAAAAAAACGACCAGCAAGCTTTCTCAATTCACGTGCTTGAGCTGCATGTCACAGAAAGAAAAAGTTTAAATAATACAAGAAGTATTCTAGAAAAGTAAAAAAAGACTTCACTTATTATTAATCACGTACAGTATCCTGGGAGACCTATTTACATTCATTATATTAACTTATGTTAAGGGTGTTTCTTTAACAGAATATTGAATAGCATTCTCAAACGTTTATTTTAAATATATTTAAAAATGATGATCGCAGTTGTACACTACATTGTTTTAATTTACGACGTAAACAATTTAATTATTAAGATCACATAAAATACATGGACACATCTATTTTGTTACAATTCCCAAAATCTTACATAACCTACAACATGCCCGGACTCATTCATTGGTCTCTTTGGGATCTGCACATTGTTACGCTTTCTGATAATAAAAACATGTTGACTATTGCTCTTCATTCATTGAAGTGTCCTCCTGCTCAAGACCATTTTACACGCTTTTATTGAACTCACTCTGTTGTTGTATCCTCAAATCATGTAACTAAATTTTAACCCACTTTCCAATGTGGTATCGACTGCAACCTTGGTATACTTATGTCATACTCATGACAATACTATATTCTATCATTAAAAATGTTAAATATATATTTTAAACATTATTTTTTACATGTTATGTTTCGACTTGGGTCTAATTGGCCACGGTCAACTGACGTTGGCTGTAATTTCCCACGGTCCCTTACGTTATGGCAAGCTTCGAGACCACTTCCTGGAGTCGTGGAGTTCTTAGATTAAAGCGTGTTTTTTAAAAAGTTTTTTATAAATATATATTAATTCATAACAGTACATTTTATTTGCATTTGGGACCTCTTTCAGTTTGTCGACAAAATGCACAATACGACAGTGATTGCTTGCCTCTTTTGACTCTGAAAAATACTTCAAGGCAAACACGCAGGCGATTATTACATTCATAATACAGTTCTTTTTGGGTTAGATCGTATAAATACAGGGTTCACTCTCGTTCATTCTTTCGGTAAAGTCACGTAGGTGAAAATAATAATAAAATAAAATAAGTTTAAACTATTATTGTTTTCACTTTTATTTTATTATTATTTTCACCTACGTGACTTTACCGAAAGAACCAAAGAGTATGGATCCTTGCAGTCACGAAAACTTCAAATCTAGAATAAATACAGGGTGTTTAAAAGAGATGGACCCGATTTGAAATGGCTATATCTCTGCAACCACGAACCGCCCATGAATGAAACGCTTACCACTTGAAAGGGCAGGGCATAGAGTTTCAAATGATTACCGCTTGATGCCTCTCCCAGCGTACAAACAGCCCCTATAGCCTCAGTCATTCGCAAGACACACTGCCTCAAGGTTGGATAGGTCGCACAGGACCCCACGACTTGACGCTGCACTCTTGGCCCCCAAGATCCCCAGACATCACACCCTGCGAATTTTTCTTGTGGGGATACGTCAAACACCGTGTTTTTGTGCCACCATTAGCGACTGATCTGGATAACCTCAAAAACAGCATCACGGCAGCGGTGACTTCAGTGGAAGAAGACACTTTGAGAGGCGTTTGGGACGAATTCAACTATCGTCTCGATGTTGTCCATACAGCAGCACATATGGCATTTATAAAATGGTTAGTAAAACTTGATAATTAATTAAACCGTTTGTAACTGTTTGTGTAATTGTAACATGTTGCCATCGTGAAATATACTGCTTGGAAATTTAGCCCATTATTTTGAAACACCCTGATACAGTATATAAATGTGTCGTTAAACCCGTCACCAACTGACACGGCCAATTAGTAAGGTTTGTCACGTAAACAGAACATGCCAATTCGTTACTCGTACAGCACACCGATGTGTTGGAGAGTAAAGCCACAACATTTACAATCTGAGTACGACGTTTCGCCATTAATTACAACTATCTTCATCAGGTGACAGTCAGATTTGCTTCGTTCCTTTAAGAGATAGATGTGATGACGTCACTTGGGAGCCCTTGTGCGAAGGGGGGGGGGGTCAATGAATGCATATAAATTACAATGGATATCCATTGCCGAGGGGGTTATTCATATGGAAGTCAACGTACATTATGCATGTACATCATGCATGTACATCATGCATGTCCATTATGCTTGCACCTCCTGTCCTTTGCGTGCAATAAAATAGCAGTACTTGTTATTGCCTGCGTACACGTAATCCCTATTGATGTATGGTGACCTGTATAGGCATGCATTTGAATACCGTACGTTCAGTTTAACATGTTGGCTTTTGCTACCAATATTATCCATAATAAATGTTCTTGTTGGGTTACAATGTTACATCGCATGAATATAAATGTGGCGTTAAACCCGGACACCACTGGACACAGCCAATTAGTAAGGGTTGTCAAGTAAACAGAACGTGCAAATTAGTTACTACTTCAGGGAGAATTATTCACAATTCTGGCTAATCACCCAATGAAGCTGGTTCTAATCACCAGCAAAACGTCACAATACTCGAATTGTAAATGCCATTGTGGGTTTACTCTCCAACACACCAGTGTGCTGAAGTAGAAACTAATCGGCACGTTTTTTTTACGTGACAAACCTTACTAATCGGCTGTGTCGGGTGGTGGTGGGTTTAACGACACAACGGGCACCACGGTGGCTAGGAGATGTTAACTACCTCGCCTGGTATACGGGATGTCGTGGGCGCGATCGCAACTCTGATGCCTGCTGCTGTATATTTGGAGTTTGCGTGTCTCTCTCTCATCATCATCACGGTGGCTAGGAGATGTTGACTACTTCGCTAGGTATACAGGAGGCCATGAGTTCGATGCCGACACTGGCGCCTGTTGTCTGTGGAGTTTGCGTGTGTGTGTGTCTCTCTCTCCCCGTGGTCGTGTGGATTTTTTTTCCGGGTACTCCGCTTTTTACCTCCACATTTAGAATCGAAATCACGCGTTTAGATTATTTGGTTGCGATAAATGTCCGCATGATTGACAAGCCACTTCGTTGAGCGACCATTTGTTGATAACCAGGTCGCTATTAAAATAATTGGTAAGTTAAATTCACTTACCAGCAGCTTTGTTGAATTTTCACTTTTGCAGTTTCATATTGTGTGGAGACCAGAGGTGTGGACTCGAGTCATGTGACTTGGACTCGAGTCAGACTCGAGTCATGAATTTGATGACTTGCGACTTGACTTGGACTTGCATAACAATGACTTTGTCCCACCTCTGGTGGAGACATTAAATATGTTGATTTGGGCCTTTTTTATGTATGTTCAGCAAAAAGAAGACATCACCCATGCCCAGCAGGAAATCTATAAAGCCTTCTACTCTGCTCATAATAAAACAGCATATAAAAATATCAGACTTCTACATTTTATATTCTTAGTTTTTTTCGGTAAAGTCACGTAGGAAAAAAATTTAAATTTATAAAAGTAAAATAAAAATAAATGAAAATCACAACGTTTCTGAGGCATCACAAGCCTCCGTCTTCAGGTGGAACCGCCACAGCACGATTGCTGTATCAAGTAAGAGAAATTCCAAGAAAACAGTCCTTATATATACTGGTTGAGGGTGCGAGGAGCAAAGGTAGGCCCTGGATATTATTATTGTGAGGTTCGGTGCGGCTGAAGCACGCTGTTAGGAATGATCCTTTGTTGTGTAGAATGGTTGAACTCGGAGGTTCCAAGAGTTGTTAAGGTTCGGCTGATGTTTGTTTAATTTCCCAGCTTCAGGCTGTTTATTTGAATGATCCAGGTTCAGATTATAACAGTTTCCATATCCTATCAGAGGCTGCATTTATGGAACCACTGCGGAATATCACTTAAAATGCTTTTTGAAGTATGAACGTTGAAACAAATGCATGGCTATGAAAATTAGCAATTATAAACCTTTTAAAAAGATTTTTTTCAAACCAAAAAAAATTAAGAGCCATATAGCTCAGTGAGCCTTAAATAGCAAAAAAAATATTTGTTGTAATACCATTTTTACTTAAATTAACCCCCCCCCCCCCGAACTCCCCCTTATTTTTTTTTATTTAAAGCTTTCGTGACTGCAGGGATTAAAATAATATAAATAAATATTATTGTTATAAAAATATATATTATTAATACATATTATTGTTTTATATTTACATTATTTTATTATTTCCCTTCTACGTGACTTTACCGAAAGAACCAACAATATGTATCCCCCCTTATTATTAAGAATCGATTACTTGGTCTGCCCCCATCCTTACCCCCCCCTCCACGCCCACCTCCATTGGTCGCACCCGCCCCTTGTCCCCAGCAACATGGCGGTCTAGCGCAGCAGCGGTGCGGACCAGAGCCTCGCTAGAGACGCTGTTCGTCGCCGTTGACTGCCGCCCATAACCCGCCGTGGTCGGCGCGGGGTTTTTGTTGTTGCTTTCGACGACAAAGTCATCGTCGAGAGCGGCCCGCGAAGCGAGGGAGGAAGGGGGGGGTTGTGTGTGTGGTTGTTGAAGGAGGGCGGCTGCAATGCACGAAGGCAGGCAGACCAAGAATATGTTTCTCACCAGGGCACTGGACAAGATCCTGGCCGACAAGGACGTGAAGAAGGCGCACCACTCGCAGCTGAGGAAAGCCTGCGAGGTCGCGCTCGGTACGCGATTTGTTTTGCTTGTTTTGTCATTCCGCGACGCGGGTGAGGGTTGGGTGGGTGGGGGGGTGTTTAGGCCTCGCAACGGCACTCGGATAGTTGGCTCTGCCGGCCTCCACCTCGCTTCATCCGGCCCGGTCAACTAGCCGAGGGGCCGGCGGTCGCCGCCGGTGGAGGTAGGCCTGAGCTAAAGTGCGTTTGACAGCCTTTGGTTTTGATTACCGTCGCTGCAAAATAGGTTTAGTGCAATGTAGAGATTGCTTTGGCCGTGTTCGTTGATTTAGAAATGCAGATTAAGGAATACGTAGTCATCGCCGCCCGTAACCGCAAGTGCGGATTATCGTTGCTTCCGGGTCGTGGCCGTCCATTGGCTTCTACAGTAACGTCAGCGCTGTCGTATTTTCGCCAATTAAAATTACAAAACTATCGATACTTTGCACGCAAACAAAAACGTGTTGTTGTACATGCGGCTGACGATAAGGCACGCGTTTGGGAGTAATCGTTGCTGCAATTGGGCTCGACGGTTTTGATGCCGTTCACGAATTCCCAACGTCACCATTTCAGGTCACCTTTCAGCCGACACGTCTACGGGTTTTCAGCACTGGGGCTTTAGGATTGACTTTTTGTTACCCGAATAAATGTTTTTGCTCGAGCGAAAGAGGCGTTTTACAACATCGTTGTAACGTTGAAAACACTTGCGACATACACGCGGGCCCCATTCCAAGTTAATGTCAATTTCAAGACACGATATGTATTCAGGACGCAGTGATTGACACACTTTTGTTATTCGGCTTAGTGGAGTACATTTTTTTCTACTCATTTGAAACCAAGTCATGGTCTTGCAAGTGAATGCTAATTCTTAATTGCCAAAACACGCAGGTGGAGCGGAGATGCAGTTGTTAGCACGCTGCACTGAACCTGTTAATCCGAGTTAGAGTCCATGCCTTGGCTAACGTCGGCGGCGATTAATAATCTCGGTTGGCCCTTGCACTCACCATCGTGGTATGGTAATACATAACCCCATGGCCAACATGACATGTAGGGAAGGCCTTAACATTCAGGAGTAGATATGACAAAGGGCTGTCTAATCATGAATACTTTCCCCTTTGTACGACAGTGTTTAAGTCCTCTTTACCGGGCCGTCATGATGTTCTCATTGTTTGCCAACTGTGAAATCGTGGCGTTGAAGTCCTTGTTTCCTGGTCCCTGGGTACAGTGTGGATTAAAGGCGGTCACAAGGAGGTGTCTTTGAATGTCCCCTGCTGGCATTGCCGCTCGTTTGTGGTCACTGATTATAATGAACCCCTTGTGTAGTGCAGGTAGCCCAGTGTGTGTTTTTTACAGCAATTGATAGAGTAACTGATTAATTTTATGCGGGGTTAAAAAAAAAATCTAATTTAGTTTTAACGGGTGGCATTATTTTTTTCTATTTTACATCACGAACATTGGGAACGTAAATCAGCAAATGTGTATGCTGTTTTGTACTGTAGGCATGCAGAAACGTCTGCAAAGTTGTCTTAAGTGTCGATGCGTTTAAGTTGTCCACATTAAGTTTACAGATCATTCAGGAGCTGTCATTGTGACATATGTACAGTAATGTACAACCTTTTTTTTTGGTCAAATCTCCTGGATGAGGGCCACCTTGCCTTGCAGGTCATGGGAGTTCTTTGACCATACTTTACCATATTTGTCAGTGCAGGTTGGTGAATGCGGGGAGCATAAACGTGGAGGCGTAGAAGTACCGTGCAACACATCAATTTTTTTTTCTGAACTGCCCTCTGCATTAGCCCAGCAAGCTCTATACTAACCTATCAAGTGCGGGTGATTAACCTATTGAAGAACTATGCAGACTCCAGCCTGCTTACCTTTCGAGATCAGGCGCATTCTAAGGTCATAGCCGAGCTTTAAATGTGGAATACAGTAAATATTTGGAGTGGTGTGCGCCGCGCACTGCTGTAAATCTATAATGCAGTGCTTGATGGTGCCTTAAATAACCAAAGGTTTCAATTTTTCGCGTGTGTCGGGAATGCCTTTGTAACTGACACGTCCCATCCGCATAGAGAACGTGCCACCTCTTAGCAACCAACTACTTGATGCATATTTAATTTAGTCCGTGGCCTGTTGTCATTCCCACTGCACTGTAGACCAACGCACGCGTTTCGTGCCCACTGCGAGCTAGAACGTTAGTTTCTGCAAGGCTTTTTTTTGTTGCCAAGCTTGGGAGCCAGATAGTGGACACCAAACCGGACCCTTCAGTAATTTATTGGAACGCATTAAAGATTGAGGGGCACTTTAATAATGAAACGCTTGTTTACCAGGCTTGGAAATGACCCCTCACAGCCCGAGTTGCAGTGTAGTACAGCGTTGAATGGTTTTCTCGCTCTCCATAATACAGTGCTATGTTTGTTTTATAGGGATATTGTAAACAAGATATCTCATCATTCATAGGCTCTTGCGACTGATGTGGAGCTACTGCTGCAGTTAAAGAAGCAATTTGCCTGTTAGGTTGGGTGTTTTTATTTGGCTCCCGATGAAAAGTTTCTAATTGTGAGCAAGTCTGGCTTCATGTTTTCATCATATGGTGAGATTGAACGGGCAAATAATGAATCGCGACTGCATTTTGAACAGATCAAATGCTTCCTGTTCATTATGGGCATCTAATTGAGTGACGTTAAAAGATTCTTGGGACAATTGAGGTTTACTTTGAAGAGTGATGGTTCCTGCTTGGGCAGTTTGCTCAGAGCTGCTCCAACTCTCCCTTGCCTAGAAAATGTGTCCTCTTTGCAGTGTTGTTTGCTCATTGTTGAGCCCTGGCCAATTAAATGCAATGTCAAAACAAGTGAGAGGAGTCTGAGAAAATCGGTTTGAAGTGCGTAATAAGTTGTTCAAGAATTATAATGTTCGCAAATGGCTGTTGTAATGCCACCCTTAATGTACACGCTTTGTTTGCTCTTAATGCCTTTTAGCATTCTGCACGCTATGCCAAATGGAAGATTGCGCCACCAGCTATCGGATTCCAGTGCCAACTTGTACCCAACGCATTGTATAGTTGTGATTCCAAAGTTACATATGCTTCATCCCTACATGTTTCTTTGTGCCCTTTTACACATTAGATTTATATACATTAATTGAATTACTTCCTTTCTGTAGTATGATTGATATTTGTGAGTCCCCTAACGTTTGCTTTATTTATCTGGGGCCAATTCCTAATTAGTGGCTGATGATGGCAGCAGCATGTCTCAAGCAATGCTATACTGTCGTATAATTTTAACATTTACAAGCAGGCTTGTAGGTTTATTCATACATAGTCGTGCGGTAGTGCTAATGTTATCGGCTGGTGTCATATTTGCAAATTTCACGTGAATGTAACTCCCATTTATAAACCATTCGTTGTACACTGAAATGATGGGCAGTGATAAACAAGTCCATCCAGTTCTGCTCTATGGTGCTGTGGGCAGGAATGATGGCTTTATTTAGACGTTTCACGAAAGGAGAATTGCAGTTTTGATCCACATGTACAGCCCTTTTTGTCAATCTACTGCTGGAAGAGGGCCACTCCAGACCATGCACGTCTATGGGGTTGTTTGACCATACTTCACCACTCCGGTTAGTGTGGGTTTGTCAAAAGCAGGGTGCATAAATGTGAAAGCATAGAAGTATAAAATACAACAGTGGATTTCTCGGCACTACCTTATATTGCACACAACGTTGCCCCAAAGCTTATAACATATTTTATGCTTGTATTTTTGCCCATCCCCAAGCACTATCTAGGCTCAATCCTACTTAGCTTCCGGGATCTGATGATACAGGAGGCACATTCTGGGTGGTTTAGTCATAGGTTATAGGCTGTAATACTGTGCTAAATATACAGAATCTGGCACATAGTTGATGTATTTGACAATGAAAGGCTTCACTTTATGGTGCAGTGTGTTATGTTATTTTATTGCATTTTATGGTCATGGGTGATGGAGTTACTCCAAGCCAAGTAAATAAATGGAATATGGTCTTTCTCCATTCATTAAAGCCAAGCCTGTGGAATCGGCATGGAATTCATAATGGTTATTACACGTTTAATTATTTACATGGAATTACACGCGTTCACCAACACGGACAGCAAATTGCTTAAGCATCCCAGAAACGCACGTGACATTTTTTTGGAAAAAAAAATAATCTCACCATTGACGTGGCTGTCATAAGCAGTAGCACCACAATGTAGGGCCTACTCTACGTGCAGACAGCGAAACACAAACGGCAGTCTCTGGCACAATAGTGATTGCACCTCTCTCCCCTTTGTTCGTCCACGTGCTTCCCAAAAGGTGTCGGCGAGAGAGCAGCCCCAGCTTTGGGAAGAAAAAAACGCATCAAAGTGTATCATCCCAGTATGCTGCAGTCGTGCGGACAGTCTATGCAGAGGCTTGCTTCCCCCGTAATTGTTATTCATATCACATAGCACCTGCCATAGCCCCAGCCTCTGTGCTGTCCCACTTTAAAAGCCGGATGACATGCTTCTGTAGTTCCACGGTTATGGCGCAAGCAGGCCTTTCATTGCCCACTTTACGATTGCGGGATTTAAACCTGAGCCCCGTGCCATTTTGCAAAGTGAGCCAGCGAGGCTTTTTTTCCCCATTGTCGCCACGTCAACTGTGACCAATAAATCTCATGTAAATCGTGCGGGGGGGGGAGTCACCGATTAAATTTACGCCGTTTTGCGACTGTCACAATGGGGCCCTATGCTGGCAAAACATGGACCCGCAAGGGCAGGCACGTTTTAGCTAATTATGGTAGATTCCACGTTCGTACTGAGACTAACGTTTACATTGTATGATACACGTATTTTCACTTCACTCCCTTTTCAGGTAGAAAGCCTCATGTTGTGGTAGAAACATTCACATGACTGTATTTTCCTTATTTTAACTGGCCTCTCTTTTTGTGTCATCACTGCAAACCTTTTTCATTGCAGTTTGTGGATTTATTTCTTCATTTAAGCACGTGCACTAATACATTCTATCTTTTTTGAAGATGACCTAAAATTCCAAGAATGTGAACCAATATATCTGTAGGTAGCACACGTTGTATTATGTATGTAGTTTTCAATGAAACGAATAATAGTTATTTGACTATATTTGTCATATGGATTTTTTTTCTTTGGCCTAGCTAGTTAATCTGTTTTCTTTCTATCCTTTGTGGTAATTTTGAATATGCTTTTAACTGTAGGTTGCCATTGCAAGCGTGAGGATTTGGCGGATACTCTCTGCTGGGATGAAAGGCAGACAAACGGCAGAACTGTAACGATTACAATCTGTACAAGTTCCTAAGCAGGCTGTGTCATTTACAATGGAATGTAAATCTGATTACCCCCCCCCACACACACAAACTTGTTAACTAAATTTCACCTTAGGAGCAGATATCCTGAATTTATTTTAATATTTTGTCATGCCAATTGTACCTTGCCTAGATTGGTATCTACACATGGCCATCATTCATGCATTTGGTGCCCTGTTGACCCGTCTCTTGTGTACGTCTGTTCATGGGTTAAGCACTTTGCTCCTGGGTGCGAATTGCATTGACAGGTCAAATTGGCCACAAGGGGATGTCTGTTCCCTTAGGCCATTTGATTAGTTGACAGCCGCACAAATTGATGATTTAACCAAAACGACGGTAGGTAGTGTACAATGCCACCGTATTGTGTGAATGCAAATTTTGTGGGGATGAAACCACCATCGTGACTTAGTGAGCGAAAAGCCGTGTCTTTCTGGAATGAGTGCTGTGGTGTAATAAATGGCACCCAAGTAAATGTTGATATGTTGAAGTCATGATGACTTTCGCCCCTACTCGCTTGCTGTGTGTTATCATTTAATTTGTGCTTTTTTTTTGCCATACCCACTTGCAAAGTTTTGTCTCGTGGCAATTTTGCTTTAAAGGGACCTCCCTTCGATTTCAGAGCAGCTTTTGTTCCTTGTGGTTTCTTGAGCAGGGGATAATAATGCTTACGGTCATGAAAAATAATTTGGAATCTACTTCTTTCCAAGTTAAGGTTGTTATAATTGAAGTAATCTGTTTTCAAAGTCCAAGTTGGCATGTTGACATTGCAAATCGCGTTACCAATGACTACGTCGATACTCGGTGCCACATTCGATGCCTCAGTCCTTGTTGATCCATCCTCTCTTGCACGTTCGCGAACCTCATCTTCGCAGGTAGCCGTTTTTGTTTTCACGACCACAGTTTTGTTAATCTTCCATTCCATTTCAGAATGAGCACTCGCACAGTTAATTGGGTACCCGCCTGATTGGATGCATTGTTAACGACAACTCTCTCGCGCGCGAGCGTTTACTTGCACATTGTCTTAATTGTGTTACGTTGCCCGTCAGTCAAGTGTGCGCTATTCTGTTTTGACAGATGAAATAAAAGCCGAAGCGGAGGTGCAGAGGTAAGGCTTGATGCCAATCGTTATACTTTGCACGCACTTACGATTATCCAAAGTGAAGTATTGAATAAGAAGTCTCCTTTATAATGTTTTTTTTCTTCTGTAATCGTGCATGCATTAAGCTCACCGCGTTATTCCGAATGAGGCGTATGCCACACTATTAGAGGTGCCATTACGAGCCTGTTTGTTTGATATTCTTCAAGCACAGCCACCTTGGAACAAAATGTTTCGCAACAACCGATTGGTCTACGCATCTAGAGTTCCTAAATAGCAACAGGTTATAAATTGCCCTTTACAGGGACTATACTGTAGTCCATTAAAAACGAATAATAGCACCTCGGGTTTCAAAAGTTATACAATACAAAACTTAAGGTAATGTTTAACAACATAACAGCCATTTCATACTGAATGCCAATTGGTCAGTGTTTGTGTGGACTCTACAATACTGATGTGTATTATGTTGAGGAGGTCCTTATGTTTGAGCACTGCCATTTTTTTTACTTAGCACTTGTGTTAGTGCCCCGGTGATTGAATTTATTGACAAATGTGTTTCAAGACAGGGCTTTGAGTGGCTTGAACTGAATGAGAAAATCTCATCGCACCATGTTGCTATAAACAAGTCCGGAGCTGTCGTTTCATAAGAGAAAAAGATAACCCTTGGATACTTTTGAAAATTGGAATTCTCTGCTTCCTATTTCATGAAAAAAAGTATTCCGTTTATAGCATCTACACTGGGAGAAAATGGAAAATTGGTGTGCTGTATTTGGCACGGACCATGCCATTTTGTTGGCTTGTTTGTCTGCTATAACCACAGTCAATGTTTTTGTCCCTTAAAGCATCTTTACGCGCAAGTTATTTTTTCATTCATGGTTTAACCTATACTCACCAACCAGAGTTGTAGACTTTACAACTTTCAACGGAGGAATAAGAATAGTCCTTGAAAATATATAACGTACACTTGAATGTGGTTCCTGCTCGCTTCCTTGTGCTCTGTTATGGTTTTGTAATGATTATTATTGAACACATTGCTAAGCCTGTGATTTCAATGTCACAAGGGTGCCCTGTTTGGTGTAAATCTATGCATTGTTTTATCTGACGGCAGTGAAGCCTTGGTCATAGATGCACATCTTCTTGGTTCTTTCGGTAAAGTCACGTAGAAGGGAAGTAATAAAATAATAAAAACATAATAAGTAATAAAATAATTAAAATGAAACATAATATGTTTTATTTTTATTATTTTATTACTTCCCTTCTACGTGACTTTACCGAAAGAACCAAGAAGATGAATCCCTGCAGTCACGAAAGCTTTAAATCGAAACATAGATGCACAGTTTAGATTACAATTTCAAGGACTACTGGCTCGGTCTCCGACATACGACAGGATTGAGAATTGGAACTAGGTTTTTAAATGGCCATACTTGAGGCTGGTCCACAACATGAGTCTCCAGCCACCCCATGAATACCCACGATAGCCAGCGAATAGCTTAAATGAAAGTTTTCCCGCATTGCTCTGTTGCGGCCAATTATATCTGCATACAAAAAGGAAGCGGTGACCGTACAAATGATAGGTCACTTGGGGGCACAATTGTGCTCATTACATTAAAACCTCTGAGAGTAATTGTGGCATTGTACTTAATGGTTTTATGCGTTGAGATTACAACAGTGACCATAAACTGGCGAGCATGTGAATGCAGTCGCAGTATGTTGTGTTTAAAACAAACACTCCTCCCCCCTATTTTTTTCCCCAATTGATCCTTCGATGTCATGCCATGAGAAGAACTATCCATGTGGATCTCGCAGAGTCCGTGCACACCTTTCCATTAGAGAATGGCTTGCAGAGGTGGATATTGCAGAGACCTTTTCAAGTGACCTCTGTACAATGCAATAGGCAGCACTTTCCCACCTCTTGCCAATGAGTAATATTCATCACATGAGTCAAACAAAATTTTGTTTATTCTCTGAGCTGCAATTTTTGTGTGCAGTCTCTGATGCCCAGACTGAGACCCATCAACTAACTACACCTGAGAACTCAGGTGGCTGAACCTGGATTGGAACCTAAGAATGTCACTGGTGTCGGCTCCGATACCCTGACCACTGAATCCACCTGGCCACCTCACCGGTATGCTGTGTTGATGTAGCGCTCGTTGCTATTGCAGTCCTCCGGCGGTGGTGGACGGCAAGGTTGGCTCATCGGCACTGCCCCCCATCCGCTCCAAGTCCAACTTCATCGAAGCGGACAAGTACTTCCTGCCATTTGAGTTGGCCTGCCAGTCAAAATGTTCCCGTATCGTGAGCACCTCCCTCGACTGCCTCCAGGTAATAATAACGAGAAGGATTTGTATCGCGCCGTAACATTGCAAGCCGTTACAAGGGTACTAAAACCCCATCCAAACTTGATGTTTTAATTATTATTGATATTATTATTGAACCAGTGGCATCTGGAAGAGCCTCGCCAAGCATCTGAACCCTTTTCAGCAGGGTTGGTCTTTTGTATGTCAATCCACTGCTTTCCACATTGTGCGTGTTTTGGGGGGTTATTGCACCCGATGTCATAACGGGTGATCAGGGTGGGTTGGTGAAGGTGGGGGGGGAGCATATGTTTCGTCCAACAATGGATTTTTCTTAACTTGGTTGTGCTACCCACAACGTAACCCAATAACATTTCACACCTTTAAAGAATGTTTCGGCTCAAATTCATTTCACGTTTCCAGCAATTGTAAACGGATGCTTTCACGGCCAATATGATTCGTAATTGGTTTATTTTGGTTTAGGTCCTGTAAATAAAATTTGTGTCGTAAACCAACTTGAGACCTGAGCTGTTAACAAATCTGATGATGTTGGATGTAATCTCCAGCGAAAATATCGTTCCCATTTAATGTTGTGAGATTACTCTGCCACACACAGGTGTGCTGAAACAGTAAATACATTTGGCACGTTTAATTCACGTGCCTCTTTTATTCATTGACTGCGTTGGGTGGAGGAGGGTTTACGACCTCAACAAAAATAAACCAATTATAAATAGTTTCCAACAAGTGTTCATATGTTTTCGCCGTATTATTGGAGGTGGTGAAATGGCCGGTTTGAATGCTGGTTATTAGTGCCGATGTATTAACTAAAACATTGCACCGTATGCTTTGCAGTGGACGCTAATAACACGTGATGTCATCTGTTACAGTAGGCTATTGTTTGCTGGCGTCACGGTCAAAATGTTCTAAATTTGAAAATGTACCCTGGCAAATTTAATCGGTGGGAATGCGCGTATAAATAATTTCCCTCCACTGCAACAAATTGGGCAGAACCCTCCTGAAATAAACTCATGAGACTCGGTGAGGTTTTCCTGGGCAAAGCAAGCATAATAATAATAATAATTTAGTCTGGTCAATATTGTCAGTTTATTATTTTTTTTATTGCTGAGCAAATGCATCATTTAAATGGAGAAAATATATGTACACAAGTCAGTCACAATTCAGGCCCAGAGACGTTAAGCCAATACTGATGGTAAGTAAATTGAATGATTGACGGATATCTGTGCCAATGACATTAAATCAGATGGCTATACCTGACAGTTTCCCGAGAAGAGGCTCATGTTGATCAATTTTGTTGCCTGTTGCAATGTTTAGGTTTTTTTTTTACCCATAGCTTGTAGAAAAATATTCTTCCAGATCAAAATTCTGCGGGTAAAGGTTGCTCATCTCCTATTGATGGCGTGTAGTGGCATCATCCAGAATCTTGTTGGTGTGTTTTGGTTACATAGATTAGATTATACACAGAGATGGGGGAAATATTGAAAAACGTATGGTTTTATTAGTGGCACTGATGTCCCGATTTGCTGTTCTATGTAAGTGTTATTTCACTCTGTTGTCACTTCCAAATAGAAATCTCAGTGCATTGAACTATCGGGATGTCAGTGTTATCTATGATGAAACACATAGCCACGTGTACAGTAGGTGCGCTGAGATTAAAGTAGGAGAAACTAGCGCAGCAGTGCCAATCTTAGAACAAAAGAGCAGGCACGCATAAACACATTTGTATGTCATGGAAAATTCTAGATTCATGATTTTCCCACTTCAGTCACAAGTATTAGGTTGTTTTTAATGTCAAATGCTTGTGTTGATAAACCAGCTGCTTTCAGGCTATGGTTTTATTTTATTCTGAATTGAATAAAGTAAATAACCGCAAGAGCATTTTATGTATATCTGTGCTCCTTATCAGAATCTGCAGCGTGCATTGTTTTTGAAATAGCCTACAACTGTCGCTGGCAATACCCCTTGTTCATCCTGGCTTAAAAAATACGGTTCCGTGAGCCCGATTGTGACGGCGTTGTTGTGCGCCGCAGCTGGAGATGTATTTCCATAAATAGGGCGCAACCAACAAAGGAGTGGTGCGATTCCCCGCCCAGATTTGTTTGCTGAAATGTTTGTCCGGCCCTCAACGTTTTCCACGTGTGTCTGCGCAGAAACTGATAGCGTACGGGCATCTGACTGGGAACGCGCCCGACAGCACCACCCCAGGGAAGAGGCTTATCGACCGTATCATAGAAACCATCTGCGGGTGCTTTCAGGGTCCCCAAACGGATGAGGGAGTGCAGCTACAGATCATAAAGGTGCCACGCCACGTGTGTGTGTGTATGAGCCTGCTTCCCCGTTACTGCTTAGGTGAATTGTGGTGTTATTCAACTGGTGTTAGGCTCGCTTGCTCACGGACCTTGCTTTCTCTTGATACAGACCAGCCTACACGCTCCAAAACATTGCATCATCGCTTGGGAATCTTGAGTCATCTTTGCTTGTCCAGTCGAGGGTTTGTTTCTTTGTTTAATTTATTTGTATTGCCCGGCAACAAAGAATTGCCTGCATTTGTAAAGTAATGAATATTTGTAACAAGCTGCATCTTAATAAGATTAACATTCTTTTGGCAGTCCAATGTCAATAAGGGTCATGCTTGTTTAAAAAATGTGTGAAACCCTCTGTTTACTCTAATTAGGGAAAATTATTCTTGCACGTATACACTGAACCAATTTTTTTATGTTACTTGCGCATTTTAATCGTGTTGTTTCTTGTATATCACGCTATGCCTGACTTATCATTTGAGTTTTCATTTTCAATGCTCAACAACTGAGACGAGCGGCACGCGTTGTGCACAAACGTGAGCCTTCAAATCCCAGACACCTCCGATTAGTGCGCTTGGCTACATGCGGCACGGAAGAAGTTCAACGTACATGCACACGGATGTTAACGCGCCCCGCTCCCGCAGGCCCTTCTGACTGCGGTGACGTCTCAGAACATCGAGATCCACGAGGGAACGCTGCTACAGACGGTCCGGACCTGCTACAACATCTACCTGGCCAGCAAGAACATGATCAATCAGACGACGGCCAAGGCCACGCTCACGCAGATGCTCAATGTCATCTTCGCTCGCATGGAGAATCAGGCGGTATGAGCGACAAAATGGCTGGACGCGATTGTTTTTTTAACGCTTTTTAACGGAGGTGGAAAGTGTTCATGATCATTCTTTCCGTTCGTCGGGTCGTTCATTGTGGGGCTTTAACTGTTACGCTGTAAAACGCGCCGTGAAGATGATCCAATTTGAATGAACCCCTTCGTATAAAGTTGTGTTGCGATGAAGGACTTACAATGTTGAAAACTGGCCAGAATGTTCGAAGGGTTTGCCAAACACTTAAGAGCCGCAAACCAGAGCGTAAGCTCGGGACCATTGTACAGCACAGCAGAGGATTGCACTCTGCTGCCCGCTACCTATCCCCTTAGCCTTTTAACCAGTCAGTTGTGCAGGGTGGTTGCCCATCCAAGCACGACCCATGATGGGGTGCATCTCCGGCAATTTGCTCGCAGGCCATCTCTCTCCTGTTACACCGGGCTGCCCGCCCGCCCATTGTGCGCGACCGCACCTCCGTTTGCGAGGGGTTAACGTGCAGTTGTTTTTTTCGGCATGCGTCCGCGTTCGGGCGTTCTCAGCTGCAGGAGGCGAAACAGATGGACAGGGACAAACACGCGAGGCACGCGCACCAGCCAGGGTCGCAGCCCGGCGGCGAGGGCCAGCAGGCGGACGCGGATGGCACGCCCGGCACGTCGCACTCCCCGTCGCCGGCCCTGCAGCACGGCCACGTGGTGAGGCCGGGCGGAGATACGTCGTGTGTTCTGGTGTTCGCGTTGTCTCGGCGTAGTCTCAAGTCTGATCACACGACACAGCCCGTGTGTGTGGAATTTGTCAGCCTTGTATGTATGTATGTTCAACTTCTTTCGCACCGTAAGGAAGTCAACCGTGATAATCGGAGGTGTGGGAAAAGAATATCAGTCCTTCATCTTGCTGAAGTCGGCTAAAGCTGTTTAATAATTTAGTTCATTATTTGGTGTTGATGTGTGTGTGTGGGGTGCTTTATTTTTCATTCGAATTTCATCAGGCTAGCCGATCAATGAACATGGTTAAACTTTTATATTTTATATGACCCAATCAACATTTTTGGTCTTCCTGAGTACATTGCAGTCTGTATTAACATTACTAAATGATCTTAGTCTGCATGTTCATTCATAGTCATGTTCAAGTCTTTGATGGGGTAACATCATCATCACAATGCTTAATTTGTGTCCACTTATGGTCTAGTGGATGCTCATCTACTGTTCAGTGGTTGTACTCTCCTAGTGGTCCCCACCACTTTAGATTAGAACCCCCTTCGCCAACGCTTTCACATTCATTTTACTCATGTTTCCGAAATCCCATGGCAAGTGGGAGTTTGTATTTTGTACGTTTAGATTTCGCTGAGACCCCTGTTTGGGACTCCATATTCCTTCCAGTGTTTAATCATAATCACCCATTGTTCAGCATCTTCCTTTTTCTCCCCCCCAGTTCAAGTTGAAATCTAGGTGAGACAGGGCAGTCCTTTGTGATAATCTTTCCATAATGAGGACCTCTCTGCTATGAGATGTTAACCACCTTGCCTGGCATGCAAGAGGTTGTGGGTTCGATTCTGATCCTGACGCCTGTATATATTTGGACTTTGCACGTTCACCCCGTGGTAGTGTGGATTTTTCTCCGGGTCCTCTGGTTTTTCCCTCCACATTGATAAACATGAGTTTCGAGTATTTGGCTGCTATAAATGTGCACATGATAAGCCACTCCATTGAGCTATCATTTGTGGCCGGTTCACTTCTGAAAAAGAGCTATGTAGCTCAGTGGACCTTACCTGATAAAATCAAAAAATAGTTTAGTTTTAAGAAGAGCCATTGCCCAAAAAGTCGCCGATTAATGAGCAGTGTTATGGACGAGTGTGAGTTTGTATTATTAATTCTAGATTTGAAGCTTTCGTGACTGCAATGATTCATATTCTCCCCCCCCCTCTCCTCCCCCCCTTCAACTTGCTTATAAGGGATTACATCTTGAATCATTGCTTCACTTGATGCAGCTAATCTGGCTGTGACGGTCCCACCTGATGACGGAGACTTGTGTTGCCTCCGAAACGTCGTGAATTTTATTTTTATTTTTGTTTTGTTTTATTTTACTTTCATTACTTTTAATGTTTTACCTACGTGACTTTACCGAAAAAACCTGAGAATTTGTATTATTAGTTGTATTTATGCCCCACTGCCAACTTGTTTTCACTAAGACCGTTTGTTTAATTTTTATGGTAAATGATTGTGAGCGAGCAATTATTTAAACATCTATCTAAATTGTAATTGCGGTGTTTCCATATTGTGGCGTGTGCCATTCCGTAATTTTGCTTTTTGTTGTTGTGATGACTAATTAAACACATTGCAGTCCCCATTGACTGGGGAAGCTGTCGGCACAGAGCAATTAAGATAGGTGGGGTGGAAAAGGTTAATTCCTGGCAAGTTTAGTGTACCAGCTACTGTTCTACAACTTCGACCGGGGACTTTGAAAAGAAATAACCAGACACCCTCAGAGTATTTCGTTTCTCTTAATTACCAAGGAACTGTGGGGATTATAGCAATATTTGCATTTAAAGTTGCTTGTTTATCTAATTTAAATATATTACATTTGAATAAAACTTTGTTACAATATATGAAGAGGATTTTTTTTCTTTTTGTTTCACGGATTTATTTTTGCTTGATTATTTTGAGATGTTATTAACGTGATAAAATTTGTTCTCATTGGTTCGTGCTACCTTTTCATTGCTATGTTTTGTCCATTACATTTTTTCCAAAATCAGTTGAAAATAACCCGTTAAATATGACATTGCTTTTCATTTTGTCAAAATACCAATCATTGGTTAATGTTCCTCCCCTCCCCCCGCCATGCTATGTCGCGAGATAGTCCTTTTTATTCGGAGTTCTTACAAATCATCTTATCACCAATTGCTAAAAAATGTCTTAATACAAGTTGATATTACAGAACCACGTCTGACCATTATACGTTCCAGGGGCACTGCCACTTCTCACATGCCCTGATGTTTTTTGTTAATCACATGGAACTCGCTCTTTAGAGCTAAGGCCATCAACTCGTCACACTGCTTAAGAATCTGGTTTGCCAGTGTTTGTTGCGTGGATTCAAACGCGAGGATAGTCAGCGACGTTCTGACCCAGTATATTCTCCACCCACTCCCGCCCCCCCCCCCCCCCCCCCGCGAGCCATCCAGCCACCTCCTAGTTGGCGATAACCAGGTGGTGATTATTGCTGAGTGTGTTTTCTTCTTGGGAGTGTTTTTGTTTGACTTAACCCTTGGTCGCTGGTCGCGACGCAGGGCGATACGGAGCGGGCGGAGGTGGCATTGGACGAAAGCGGTGCCGGCAGCGGCGCCGCCGTGTTTGAGGCAGCAGGAGCGGAGAACGGAGTGGACGGGCCTGAGAACGAGCAGACGGAAGCGGACCGTGCCATCTCGCCTCATGGTGAGACATCGCGCCTCTCTTTCCCCTATCCCCACCTCGGTGGAACAAATGAACGATCCGTGAAGCACCGTCCCCAAGCGAGAAGTTGGTACGGTTCAACACCCTTACTGTCTCGTCTCTGAAGAAGGTTCCAAAACGTCAGCATAAAAACCGGTCGTGAGAATTGTTCTTCAACTTACCGGTGAGCTGAAACGATAATAAATGGCACATTTAAAATGCTTGTACACGTGACGGTTTCGATTAGTTTGGCTGTGTTGGGCGTTGGAGAATCTAAACACAAATTTGGACAGATCATTTCCTGGCCTATATAATTTAATTAATCTTTGTGTGTGCACTTGCCCCAACAGTCTGTTAAGGCTATACGGGGAATCTTTGTCTTTTTTGTGTGGGTTTCAGACTCTCGCGAACCAAGCTGTGTTGAGGACGGGGAGACCCCTGAGCCTGTGGTCGCCGCGCAAGAGATCGTGCAGAAAATCCTCAACGAGGTCGTCTCCACTGTGGCTGCAGGTGTCCAATGCAATGCACAACCCATGGCCGTTTTGCCCTCTTGTGGGTTTCCAGTGATTGAGGGCAGCTCGGATGTGTGGGTATGCTCTGTGCCCTAGCTTCAAGGTTTTACGAGCATTTGGCTGCTATAAATTTCCACATGATAACCCACTTTTTGTTGCGCTGTCGTTTGTGATGGCCAGGGTCGCTTCTGAAAAAGAGCTGTGTTGCTCGGTGGGGATTAGCTGGTAAAATATATATATATTTTTTTAAATAGTGAGTTGAAGTAGTGTCGTAGCATGGTTGGCAATGGGCCCCATGGTGCAAGAAAGGAAATGAGCTCCCTGTCCAATTTCCCCCACCCACTTTCATAGCCTGGAACCCTAAACTATTTAAACTATTTATTTCACCAGGTAAGGCCCACTGAGCCGTATAGCTCTTTTTCAGAAGCTACCTGGCCACAAATAATAGTTCAGCGAATTGGCTTATCACGTGGAAATTGGCAGCACCCAAATACTCTAAATGCGCTTTGATTCTAAATGTGGAGGGAAAAACGGGTGGACCCGCGGCCACGGGGAGAGACACACACAAGCTACAAATATACAGCACATGTCAGAGTCGGGATCGAACTGACGACCTCCTATATACCAGGTGAGGTAGTCAACATCTCGCCACCGCGGCGCCCTGGGTTCTGTCCCGTGCGTGGGCGCACCGTTTCATTTGCACCGCCTGCAGGCTCGATAGCTATGCCACTGGATCTACTATTGGCTTACAAAAAGCCTCCTTTCACAACTTCTATTTTGGGGTGTGGGGTGGGGAGTTTTATTTCCCAACCGATTTTTACCGTGACAGGGAAGTACAGTTAATTCTGATTGCAAATTATCTTTAAGTGCCGGTGACACATTGCCATGGCCAGAAGAGCTAACCGCTAACAATGTGGAAGTAAACGTGTGTGAAGGTCAATCGGGCACACGGGGCCTCTAGCCACTTTTGATAGAGGCCCCCGTATCCCCGCTGTCAGTGAAAGTCTCTTTTTAAAAATAGTAAACAACCACAAAAATCATAGCACAGAATTTTAGCATTTTTTTCGGTGTACATTTTTTTGCCGTGAAATACATTATGGCTTTGTTTAATTTCAAATTTTAAAAAATGTATTCCTTAATGCCATCTTATAATGATTTTTAATTGATACATTTTGTTAAAATTTGAAAAAATATAAATCTATGGCACGATGGAGATTGTGGGTTTGAATTCAGGAAGCCACCTGTGAATGAACTGGGGCCTCTAGTGTCGTGATATGATGGTCTTAGCCCATTCAAACTGACTGCACAAAAAACATATTGAATTACATGTGATGTAACACTTATTTGTCGAAATCACACCTGACATCAGTTTGACTGATGTGAGACAAATGTTTCTTTGTAGCAGTGAGAAACACATGGCATGATGCACTTCTCTGTGAGCATTCCCAGGATGCTGATGGCACAGTTGGACTAAAACTTGGGGAAAGAACAAAACATTTGGAAAAATGTGATAATAACTTTGTGCTTTTTTAAAATTAGGATTTAGGTTCATTGGATGTTTCGCTTGCACTTACAGATGTAATAGGTCACAGTACAAACGTGATACATCAATGTTTGGCATGACTGAGTGCATGGATGCATACCATGTTTTTTTAAAACGCTGAATTAAATATATGGACATGCAGTCAAGCATTGACTTGAAAATGTCACGTTGAATAGGTTAACAAATGAACATTTTAAACCACATGAAATACATTATCATCAAAAGGAATGAAGAAAAAATCTCTAAATTTCCTGATGAATCACACATTCCATGTGGTTGGAAACTATTGAATAACCGCCCCAATTTTAATTCTGCAATTTTAATTAATGTATTTTGTTATAGAAATAATAAGCCACTTCAAGGTCGATATTTAATTGGTACATTAATCGCCTTTCTGAAATAATTTGCACCGTTTATATAAATAAATATGCATGAAATAGCTTCAGTTTATATGATTATTTCAAGTAAATCATAGAGGTTTAGCCAGGTGGTGCAGTAGTGTGTGGCTTTCGATCGGAGGTTTATGAGTTCAATACATTTCGGGGGTCAGCTATACAAGTCAACGGGGTGGGTAAGACTTGCATATAATTGCTCCTGTAAAAGGAATGTGGAATTTCCAGCAATGGCTTCAGACTGATAAATAAATGAGCAGCGTTCAAATATAAATGCGAAACTTTCTAATAAAGTGTTGCGGTTACCCTGTTTTCCAAAACTTAGATACCAAATAGAGCAAAATACGGAAACTCACTTTGCCCTGACAGTTGGCTGTCGGCTTCCGAACCGCTAACCCAATACTTCCGAAGACAGACATGTGTTGGAAAGGGTTACACAATCCATGTGGGCGTGCATGCACATTCTTTTTCCCCAAACTTATTTTTTTAATAACAAACAACGAGTTGCTTCTGTGCTTCTAGAATCGGAAGACGGGAGCGCGGGAAGCCACACTGGCACCCTGGATGAGGAGGGGAGCGGACCCAACGACGCAGAGCCCACTCACGCCAACGGGGTCCCAGGAGGAACCATCCCACCATACACGCCTTCCCTGCCCGACGACCGCATCTCTGTGTCCTCCACAGACACGCAGGTGAGGAGCGTGTTGGGCGCGTGGGTGTAACACGTCGTATTAATCCCCCCCTCCCCCCCCACAAGCCCACTCTGTCCTTCTGCAACTGCGACAGATTTTGCTACGCTTATAGCCCATGAGCCGGGATCGGGTATCTCGCGTGTAAGTACCACCCGCATCTTCGATTAGCGCGGTTTGGCTACGTACGGTGCGGAAGAAGTTCAACATTTCTACGTATCTGTGGTGACATCACTTTAATGGTTCCAATTTCTGTGTTTCCATCAACAGTGGTTAGCCATTTAAAGTGAGTAAGTTATCAATTCATTCACAATTAAACATACACGTAAATAAGTTCTTCTGCAGGTTTGCTATTTTACGTGGTTCAAATTTATGATCTTGCCGATCGACTATTATTCGGCAAGGTTATGACCAAATCGCCCAATCTCATCAGATTTCAGAAGCTAGTCTGGGTTGAGCCTGGATATTTCATGGATGGGTGACCACAATTCATGACAGGTGGATATTTCTTGGATGGGCAGCAGAGGGCCGTGCAGAAAAATCCCATGAAAAAAATTGTACTTCTATTCCCCCGACGTCTATGCTCACCGTCTTCACCAATCGGCACTGACCAGCGTGGGGAAGCATGGTCACATAATCCCGACGACCTGCAAGGGGTGCGGAGAGCCTCATCCAGCAGTGGATTGACAAAAGAGCTGTACATGTACAGTCTTCATGTTCACGTAGAAGTGAGTGGCAAGATGTGCTCATGCCCCCCGCTGTTCTTGAGTTGCGGTTTGGATTTAGACGTTATATAAATTCAAATTTAGATTTGTTTTATGTTTTGTCTTTTTCATTATTATAACATGTGGCCCTTCCTGGGTTCGGACGCTTGTAACGATCTCGGAAGTTATTCTGTAATATCTGCTTTCGTGGCCCATTCCATGGATACATCTCCAAATGACAGGATGCTGATAGCACAGTTGGACTAAAATTGGGGGAAAGACCAAACATTTGGTAAATGGTATAAAAACTTTGTGGTGTTTTTGAAATGAGAATTCAGGTTCATTGGATGTTGCGCTTGCACATGTAATAGGTCACAGTGCAAACATGATACATCAATATTATACATTCAAATAGTAAATTGTGATTTGTTTTTATTGTTTTGTTTGTTGTTTATCTTCAGGAGTCTGGCGTGGCACCTGGGCAGCCCCCAGTGGTGAAGTTCTCCCACATCCTGCAGAAGGATGCGTTTCTCGTCTTCCGCTCGCTCTGCAAGCTCTCCATGAAGCCACTTTCCGACGGACCCCCCGATCCCAAGTGAGCTCCTGATACGCAACAAACAGGCACTTGCGCGCAAATTTGGGGAGAACGTCACGGTAAAAATTCCAAAATTGGCTAAAGAACACAGCTGTGGCGTCATTTCTCGAGTAATTATCACTTCAATCTGGATCTGAAGTTTTCGTGACTGCAGGGATCCATACTCTTATCACTTGTCTGTGGTGTAATTTCCCAATTATCACTTGTCTTGTAAAGCGTGCATTATTTGCGGGGTAAGTCGGTGGTTTCACACGAACGCGCGAGCCTGAATACAGCAGAACAATGCGATTCTTATGTTCTGCTCGCTAAGTGCGAGTGGATGTCAGTTCGTCTGACACTGATCGACGCCGTGGTTAGTTTGTGAACATTTATCCCCCGTCATGAAAGGTGGACCAATTATTTATTACCTGAATTGCAGTACTAATTGGCTGACATTCTGTGCCCTCGTAAAAAAGCCACCTCATGATTGTTCTAAACGATTATTCACATCTTTAAGATATCTGAAATGTACATTTGAAATTGTGTAACTGTCCAAATAAACATGCACGTTGCTTGGCAACTTTCTCACTCCCATCCGATGCATCTCTCCTGTCACATGTACTATGATTTTGTTTCACCATTTAATAATATTGTGCAAGCACTGTTGACATAAAAGATAACCAAGTTCAAGTTCGTTTATTAGGTATAGCCCTGTGAGCCATTCGGCTCTTGAATCGGGTGCAACCGCAACAAACAAAAAACTAAAACATGAACAAAAAACATGTTAAAGTGAATGTGACTGAGTGCAAACAGAAAATCCAAGAAAAGACAGTAAAATATTGCAGAAAAAGCACCGTACACAAATGTGCAAAAATTCCAGTGGGATGCAAGTCAAACAACAACAACCACAAGACAAATTAGATTAAGGCCATCAGTCTAACTCTGTACTACAACAAGCAAACATGGCCAAACCAAAAAACTTATCGAAAATCACCAAAATAAAGCCATACAAGCAATGAAACAGTCGTCATAGGAACTGTGACCGAATTTTCACAATAAACGACGTAAACAACATGTACTACCAAACTCTGCAGCCATAGCTGGCTGCATGAGTCACTCCACAACAGTAGCAGCATCAGTCGGAGTATCAACATTTTTCAATGCACCTTTAAGATCAGCATCCATGAATCGATTGTGAACGTTTTTATTGTTTAAAAAAACGAGTCGAAATGTCTCCCCCCCCCCCCATCCCTCCATCTTAGGTCTCACGAGCTGCGCTCCAAGATCCTATCTCTGCAGCTGCTGCTGTCGGTTCTCCAGAACGCCGGGCCAGTGTTCCGCACCAACGAGATGTTCATCAACGCCATCAAGCAGTACCTGTGCGTCGCGCTGTCCAAGAACGGGGTGTCCTCCATCCCCGAGGTCTTTGAGCTCTCGCTCGCCATCTTCCTCACCCTCCTGTCCAACTTCAAGACCCACCTCAAGATGCAGATCGAAGTGAGCGCTTTGACCGGCGAGTTACTGTTGGGTTTGTTTTGCGCTTTGACCGGCGAGTTACTGTTGGGTTTGTTTTGCGCTTTGACCGGCGAGTTGCTGTTGGGTTTGTTTTGCGCTTTGACCGGCGAGTTTCTGTTGGGTTTGTTTTGCGCTTTGACCAGCGAGTTGCTGTTGGGTTTGTTTTGCGCTTTGACCGGCGAGTTACTGTTGGGTTTGTTTTGCGCTTTGACCGGCGAGTTGCTGTTGGGTTTGTTTTGCGCTTTGACCGGCGAGTTACTGTTGGGTTTGTTTTGCGCTTTGACCGGCGAGTTACTGTTGGGTTTGTTTTGCACTCGTGGGACCGACTACGTGGCAGTGTTGGCTAATTTTTTTCCCTTCACCCCCCCATCCCCCCCCCCCCACAGGTGTTCTTCAAAGAGATTTTTCTCAACATCTTGGAGACGTCCTCAAGCTCATTTGAGCACAAGTGGATGGTGATTCAGACTCTCACGCGAATTTGCGCAGGTGCGGTTGAAAATATTGGATAAGTATAGATGCATTTTAAAAGAATGGATGTATTGTATTATCCATAATAAAGGTTTTTTGGATTAGATTGTCAATTTAGTCGTAACGAATTGGTATGTTATTCTTACGTGAAAAACCTTACTAATTGGCTGTGTCGGGTGGTGGCAGGTTTAACGACACATTTACGTGATCTAAGCCCAAAAAAATCTTTATTTTGGATATTGGATGGAGTCTTAGTTGACATGGCCTAATTTAGACATATGCATTTTTTGTTATAATTCTGCTTAATTCACCCTAATCTAATCATTAGTTATAATAATATAACTACTGTTCTTCCAAAGGAAGGAAGGATAGAGTTGTTTAAAGGTGAAGACGTGGTATGTGATTAAGAAAACATTTTGTCATCTGATTATGATCATGAAAATAATACTTGTGTCTGGTTGTTTAATTTCCCCATCCGCACTTGCAGATGCACAGTGCGTGGTGGACATTTACGTAAACTATGACTGCGATCTCAATGCTGCAAACATCTTTGAGCGATTGGTGAACGACCTGTCCAAGATTGCCCAGGGGCGGAGTGGTCAGGAGCTCGGCATAACTCCCAACCAGGTGCGGAGAAATGTGTAAAGACTTAATCTGTAATGGCACTAAATGAGCGCATTCCACTAATGCGGTGACTATGTATGTATGTTGAACTTATTTCGCACCGTACGTTACCAACCGTGCTAATAGGAGGTGTGGGGGAAGGACAACAAACTAAGCACAAAAATTAATTCTTAAGAAATTATTTTCAATCTAGATTTAAAATTCCATAGCTCCAGTGACTACATAATATATAAGAAGCACCGAGGCTTTCTTCGTGGATCGTAGGCACGCATAAGTTCATCCCTCCAGCGATTCGATGTCACGATTTGCGGTTTTAAATTGTGAGAAATGGTGGTGAGATGTTTATTGCCTCGCCTGGTATACAGGAGGTCGTGGGTTTGATCCCGACCCTGACGCTTGTATATTTTGAGTTTGTATATTCTTCCCTTGATTTAGTGGATTTTTCTCCAGGTCCTCCGGTTTTTCCCTCCACATTTAGAATCAGCATGTGTTCAGAGTATTTGGCTGCGATACATTTCCACATGACGATAAGCCACTAAGTTGAGCTATCATTTGTGGCCAGGCCGCTTCTGAAAAAAGAGCTATATAGGTCAGTGGGGCTGACCTTGTAAAATAAAAATAATTGATAGTGTTTTTTAATAGTTTAAACATACCTACGTTCAACCACCTGCCAGTAAGAGGCAGTTAATGTTGAGAGTTTGCGTCGTCTCGGCTGATGTCGCTGTTCAATCTGTGCAGGAGTTGAGCCTTCGCAAGAAGGGGCTGGACTGTCTGGTGTCCATCCTCAAGTGCATGGTGGAGTGGAGTAGGGACCAGTACATCAACCCAAACTCACAGAGCAATCTAGGTAAGCTTGGTATCTCTACCCTCATGCGCTGCCTGCTCGCACGCGCTGAGAGAAACGACGAAATAGCATTCACTGCGTTCTGTTTGCCTGCTTGCTTACTTTATTTTCTCCCCGCATGAGGTGAATAATATAAATAATAAATAATGTTGACACACCAGCTTGCGGAAAGGTCGTCCGTTAAATTGCTTTAAAGAAAAGATAAATATGCTGCTTGTGCTGGAATAATAATGGTTCATGTGGAGCATCCCCCTGTGAAAAACATTTCATGGAATGCGCTCTGTCATCCGATCTTTGAAGCTCATCAGGGCATAAGCCTTGATAGTGCATTGATGGGTGACCCGCATTTGCAGCAGGTTGGCTGCTGCGTGGCTTCGTGGTGAGCAGCAGTGCAGTAAAATCTACATTATCATTGTGTATCTGTTCTACCACATCTGTGCTCCCCACTTTCGCCAACTCCCACTGACCAGCGCGGCGAAGTGTGGTCTTATAACCACCCACGGGACCCACACTTCGTAGAGAAACCTTCAGCGGTGCATCTAAAGAGTGCATCGAAACGCAGGGCAAACAGAACACTCGTGGTCACGCGCATCGTAAATCCGTGCACTTAACGTCGACAAGAATGTTGGACAGATGTGGTGCCACGAAAGAAATACTTTTACAGGAAAGTAAGAGATTAGATGGAAAGGGCGAGGTGTTGTGACAGCACAGATCCATGAAATGCATCGAGCAATTGGTTCCGGTGCAAAAGAATACTTTTCATTTTGTGGAAAAGTTGAAGTAAGCTTATGTAATCTTAAATGTTGGAAACCATTTGGATCTCCGTGGATCCCATTTGCTCCCCCCTCTCTCTAGATCCCAGATGGACCTCTGTGTAATCCTCTGTTCCCCAGTGGATCGCTGATTGACGGTGTTAACGTGTCATATTATTGAAGGGGACTGTGTGTTATCTTGGTGTGGTCTGGAACTGTTTTGTTATTTTTTGCTGCC
Source organism: Lampetra fluviatilis (assembly GCF_964198595.1). Classification (NCBI taxonomy): domain Eukaryota; kingdom Metazoa; phylum Chordata; class Hyperoartia; order Petromyzontiformes; family Petromyzontidae; genus Lampetra; species Lampetra fluviatilis. Next base: position 12,274,940 of record NC_136288.1, read on the forward strand.
TTTTGCCCAAGCTTGATAAATCCGACTGATACAAGTAAATTTTATTTTTTATATTTCGTGCGTGGGTATTATGGCACTCACATTGGTGCGTGCGGTCACAGGATTCCCGCAGTCCACGTAAAGGATTCTGATGGATTCTGTACAAACGACGGGTCAGGGAAGCATCCCCACACCTCTTGTGTGCGTGTTTGTGCGTGCGTGCACGGGTGTGTGCGCGGGTATTCTGGCACTCGCGTTGGTGCGTGCGGACACAGGGCAGGAGCGGCCGGCGGAGCAGGACGCGACGGTCGACTCGCGCCACCCCGAGACCATCGGCCGCTACGGCAGCGTCAACTCGCTCGACTCGACCGCCTCGTCGGGCATCGGCAGCGTGAGCACGCAGCTGTCGGGCGCCGACAACCCCGAGCAATTCGAGGTCCTCAAGCAGCAGAAGGAGATCATCGAGCAGGGCATCGAGCTGTGAGTTCGCGTCCCGAGCGGGCGCCGTGAGCGCTCACGCGAGTGTGGTTAGCACGACTGATTTCTGCGGCGCGTACGTTTTGTTGAACTTCTTTCGCGCCGTACGTGGCTACCCGTGCTAATCGGGGGTGCGACGGGGGAAGGACAACAAACTAAACACCAAAAACGGCGGTTAGCTTTGCCGATTGTTTTCCCTCCTCTCCCTCAAGGTGTTTTGTCATTTTAGACGCTGCTGTTTTGTGAATCGTTGAATTAATATAAAAGACATTGATTTTATGTAGTGTCATACATGCAAATATCTTCCCGTAACGCCGTACGTTAATTATATAGGACCAAATCCCATATAGAGCCACTGCCAAGCAAATTAAAACCCTACTATGAATAAAAACAAATTAAGAAATGTCACCAAAACAAAAAGCACAAACAAAACACATTCCTGCGGAGGGAGCTGGTAGGAACGTTGGGTTGCTCGGTCAATGGCCAGGGTCAACGGCGGCGTGGTGTATTCCGCAAATATGCCCGACTGAGGGCGGGCACAAGCCGGCGTGAGTAGGTTAAACGTTGAGTTTTATAAGGGCACCACGGGGTGACCAGCCCCTCCTCACTCAGCCCTACCCCTCCCATCCCCCACCCAGCCCCACCCTCCCCACCCAGCCCATCCCTGCACGACGGACACAATAATCCCCTGTGGGCTGGTGTAACCAGGAGGTTCCTACCAGTAAAAGTTTATCACAACAAAGACATTTTCTGTTGTACCTCTCCTGTACCCCCTCAAGCCAGATATCGCCTTTGAAAAAGAACATGCAAAATCAATGTGTCCCCTTCTTCCCCCCCAATAACAAATAGAAATACAATATCAAGTGAAACCCAAGTAAAGCTAAATAAATCTTGACTTAAAGCTTTCGTGACTGAAGGAATTCATATTCTATGGGTCTTTCGGTAAAGTCACGTAGATAGGTTCAAAGAAAATTGCAAAAAATAACAAAAAACTATGACGTTTCGATCGCAACGCAAGTGGTCGTCATCAGGAGTAGTTTTTTGTTATTTTTTATTTTCTTTGAACCTATCTACGTGACTTTACTGAAAGGCCCATAGAATATAAAGCTAAATACATTGTACAACCAATAGGTTCCAGAGTGTAAATAGTAAAAAGTGATGCACGCTTTAAATAACCGGAACAACAGAACTATTTAAAGAAAACAATAACAAAGTAACGTGAAATTAGAGCAAACAAAATACAGAAGCGAATTCAATAACAAAATGCAATAAAACGCGAGTATACACTCAGCAAATTGCTTTGGCTGTGGTAAGACACGAACCCAGCCTGCCGCAAAGGAGAATGCAGGCGAAGGATCAAATGCCACGCGCTCTGCTGCTGCTGCTGCTGATTGAGTGCGACGGGCATAACTCGTCTCGAACTTGCCGTTCTCGCACCAGGTTCAACAAGAAACCCAAGCGCGGCATTCAGTTCCTGCAGGAGCAAAACATGCTGGGCACCACGACAGAGGACGTCGCTCAGTTCTTGCACAGCGAGAACCGACTGGACTCGGTACGCCCCTTTGATAATAAAGAAAGAAGTTAATATGTTTTGTTATTTTTCTGCCTTTGTTTAGCGCGGGGCTATTACGAAGGTGCTTTTTATCACGGACCGGTACACAGTCTGCGAGTCGGTCGCGCTGTTGATCTGTGGTTTTACCCAATTTGGTACTTTGTTGGTCATTTTGAAAGTTCCTTCATGTGTGGTCGATCACCAACGAGAAGACTACCAGAGAGTGGTACTTTATTCAAGTGTCTTGGGGGAGTGCTATTGATGTTGATCCTAATATTAAATAATGATGATGATAATAGTCGTGTGAATTTATTGCCACTTCTGGATCACACTCGTATTATCTATGGAAATGAGGATAATAGGAATAATCCTTCTGTAATAATATGATTTTTCATGAATCGATTGGAGCTAGGGAGAATTAGTCACGGGTAGTGTGGCTGCGGATGTTGAGTTCCTTTTCAAAGCGCTGGTGCGGTGTGCACGAAGTGAAATGCTATCTCGCCGTATCCCATGTCCTATGCAGACGCATCCATGCAGGGCAAACAATGAAACAGACGACTCGGCCATCAATATTTAATAGATTTTCATGATGACGAACTTTAGAACGTTGATCTATTTAACAGGATAATTTTGAAGCACTCTTACGACGTGTATAATTCATGTCCACATACGTTCATACAAGTGCCCATGCAGTGACAATACATTATTTCTTTAAAAACAACAAACTTGTTAGCAGATCACCACCTATGCACACACGCCAAGTACTTGATATCTCTTCGCGCTTGTTCAAACTATGTTTTGTAGAGACGTCCGTACCTACACATTTAAAAACATTGAAATGTAATATCCTGATGGGGTTGGGAGCAGTAGCAGCGCACTGTGCTGTGAATCCTGACAACCTGGGTCTGATTCCGGTCTACGGCTGACATGGGTGGCAAGTGCAATCTGAACCACTTCTGGGTCTCTCCCACCATTGCATCCATTCGTGTGCAATTTGTAAGGCCGCGGTGACGCAGACTTATTTCATTTAAAGGTAATAATCCCTTGTTCATTATGACGTCTTTTTTACTTCGATGTCTCAACAGCGTGACGGAGATCGCGTGACGTGAGGGTTCTGCCTTTGTAGCGAGGGTTGTGAGTTGACGCCGAGGAGGGGGGAGGAGGCGCCTCGCCCCCCCATGTGGAGTGACGTCAGCCACTAATTATTATGAGTGGAGGGGGGGGGTGCTCCATGTGGAGTGACGTCACCTGCTCGTGATTATTAATGAGGGGAGCGGTTCGATGTGGAGTGACGTCACTTGCGCATGATTATTAGTGAGGGGGGTGTACTCCATATTGAGTGATGTCACCCACTCTTGATTATTAATGAGGAGAGGTGGTGTCCATTTGGAGGACGTCACCTGCTCATGAATATTAATGAGGGGGGCTGGTCGATGTGGAGTGATGTTACGAGCATTAAGGACAGACATTCCTCGGTGATTATAGTCGGTATATTAAATATAATGTGACGTCACTTCTCAGCTTGGGTCCTATGGGCCACCATGTGTATCTCTGAGGCATTGCAGTTGTACGACCTGATAATTATAGCTTTGGGAGATATTGACAGCGTGAAAGTGTCGAGCATCCAACACATATTTTTAGAATTTTTTTTTTAGCATCGCTGCTCGTTTTTAGAGCAACGAAATTCCCAGCATGACCCGGTGGGAAGAGGTGCAGTACGCCCACTGTATTGCAGGCATCGTGAGGGATTGGACGTGCCTGCAATGATGCACGGCAAAGGCTTGAGCGAAGAAATGCTCAGCACGTGGTCTAACCCGGAAGACCACACGTGGGTTACAATTGGCTTGCGAAAAAAACCTACGTGTGACAAAGGGGCAGCCTCCGTCGTCCACAATATTTGACCCCTCATTGCTCGTGTGTGTGTATTGGTGTGCGCGTAACTCTGCAGACTCAGGTGGGAGACTACCTCGGGGAGAATGACAAGCTGAACAAGGAGACCATGTACACTTACGTGGACCAGATGGACTTCTCCGGGAAGGACTTTGTGTCGGCGCTCCGCCTCTTCCTTGAGGGTTTTCGCCTGCCCGGAGAGGCCCAGAAGATCGACAGGCTCATGGAGAAGTTTGCCGCTCGCTTCTGCGAGTGCAACCAGGGGTGAGTGCCGTGCTGCATGCTGCTTTGCAGGGTCACGGGGAGGGAACCGATGTTGGCATCGGTGCAACACACACACAGCGCACGAGGAAAGTGCTCAGACGCTTTTCATGCGGCTTCCGGGCATGGCTGTTGCTGGCAGGAGGACCTGTTTACGGAGGTGGGTGTGTGTGTGTGTGGGGAGCAGTAGCGTAGCGGTTAGTACGCTGTGCTACAAACCCGGCGATCTGAGTTTGATTTCCACTCACGGCCAACGATTATCTAAACCGGTCCAGGACCTCCCTAGGTCGACTACTCAAATGAGTATCTGGTTTGGTGTGAGAACATCGCCACTGGGGCCACTGGGGAGACAAAGGCGGTCGGCCGGGCGTGGTGTTAGCCAACCCCCTCGTGTGCCCTGCCGGCCTTCATCGTTGCTCGTTAACAGCACTTGCCCCGGCAGTCTGTTAATGTTTTTAGGGGCATCTTTGTTCTTGTTTTGTGTTCATGTATCTGTGCTTTTTGTACATATGTATTTGTAAAGGCCTCTTGTAAATCCACTGCCGGATGAGGGCCTCCAAACCAGGAGGCCCTCATCCAGCAACTACTCCAGCAATGGAAAATGATAGGAGTTGTTCGTAAGTAAGGACTTGTCCCTTGCTTTTTATTCGACGTGTGTGTGTGTGTGATTGGCATCGCGCTCGCTGAAGGTATGTATGCCTTAAGGGAAGTCGTGTACTGTATACGCAACTGCGCACAATTCTGAGTCACTTATAACTGCTTTGCCGTTATTTATTGCTAATTATAGACTCAGACTATTGTCCTATCATCTCATAAGAGTCCCTGGCACGTAACAATATGCTACACAGTGGCAGTGGGGTTCACAAAATGCTGATTTATTACTAACAAACCCCCAATGATCCGATAAAAATTAGGGATTTCGATCGGATCATTGGGGGGGCACGTGCCACCCCACCCCTGGCTCTGGCACTGCTCCAAACAGTTTGCAGGGCATGGAAATTATTTTACTCTACTGGTTCGTGTGGGTTGGTGATGGCAGAGAGCATAGATGTTGATTCATAGTCCGGTATAACAATGCATTTTTGCTGTATTGCGGTAATGCGGCAACCTGTAACACCTGTTTCGTGCTCGGTGGTTGTATGAGCCAGGCGCGGCTTTGCCCAGATTTATTGGATGCATTTTGTGTGATTTGGTTTAGAAGCCCGTGCTTTATACTTTGTAATCATATTTAAAGCCCGACGACACATTGAGGCTCTTTTTTTTTTGCAATGGAGACACAAGGTGCAAAATGACGCTGAAAAAGTGAATGGCTTACTTGGTAGCAGTGTCTAAAAATGTATCCGCACTATTTAATAAATACATGCGCTGCATGAGTTGTTTTCATTTACAATTATTGTTCATTATCCTGCAGTTTCTTGTGGGTAGCTCCATGTATTTTTTCGCATGTCAAAGAGGAGTGTTGAAGCAAGATCTGCATTATATATACTATTAATTATAGATGAGTGTTTTGTGTCTTGTGAGTATATTAATATATTTATACAAACGTTGGAGTGGATATTTGTCGACTTATACTTTCATGATTATATATGAAGGTCTGTTATTTACTTTTAAGTAAAATACATTGTTTTATATATATTTGTATTATTATTTTATTGTTTCCCTTCTACTTGACTTTACCGAAAGAACCAAGAATATAGTAAAATACATGTTGTTTTTAATTGCCATTGATCTGTTGTGATAAATGACTCGGCTGAAATAAGACGCTTCCTCTGCAGATCTCACCCAACTCTGAATTGTGCGGTTGCATTGCTCTTGACACTTAAGGAGTGCCGATGAAGCAACTTTGAATGCAATCGGTTTGCATTGTTTCGACTTGGCAGCATTTGATGCATTGATTGCAATTACATATCACAGAGATGGATGCTGTTTCGTTTCAACGCTGGGTAATATATGTATCCTGGTTGTCCTGTTATTTTTCAGACAAACGGTTTTTGCCAGCGCGGATACAGCATATGTGCTGGCCTACTCGATAATTATGCTCACCACAGACCTGCACAGCTTGCAAGTAAGCAAACCAATTAACTTCTTTGGGACCGCCCAGCAATCACGAAATTTAACTCGCCTGAGTGTTGTCTTTATATAAATACAATTTCCGGTATCATTCATTATCTGCTGACCACAACGGTGTTTTAAAAGCGCATTAGCCACGCCAAATCCACCAAGGAGTGATATTAGCTCCCTGGATCCCCACGGGAATTCTGTGGTTTAATAATCAGCCTGTCAAGGCGTCGTGTGTCATCGTTTTCCCAAGTGTCTCAGGAATATACTTACAGCTCCACTTTTAACGATCCACCCCCATCACCCGCGACTCAATCAATTGTAAAATTGTCAAGCTTCTGGGTCGCCATTTAAGGATCAATACGTTTTTTCTTCTAATTTATACAGTCTTGTTCTCCCTCTGTGTACGTTAGAGTTCCATATATACCGCGTAAAATGTTTTATTATTACATGTACGAATCTATATTCGCCTATTATGAGCACAAGAAACCATTTAAGCTGATAAATCGAAAAACCTTTCCTGTGCCCACTATTTAGTCCTGCATATACGCAAACAAAAGGAGTGTACGGCATGCAAAATCTCGTGCGGCTCTTGCAATAAAAGCTTGACGCGCGGGCCCCTTTGCAAACAGGTGAAGCACAAGATGTCTAAGGAGCAGTACATCAAAATGAACCGGGGTATCAACGATAGCAAAGACCTGCCTGAGGAGTACCTCTCCTCCATTTACGACGAGATCGCCGGCAAGAAGATTGCAATGAATGAGTCCAAGGAGTTCGCCCAAATCTCCAGGCCGGCCAAGCCCAGTAAGCTCCCCCCCCCCGATCTCGCACGCTACAGATTTATGCTGGAGATTCTTGTGCACATGGTAGTGCAAAGTCACGTAGGTAAAAAATAAATAAATGAAAAGCAACTAAATTAGAAAGCGACGTTTCGGAGGCAACACAAGCTTCCGTCTTCATGTACCACCGTCTTCAGGTTCATTTATTTTTTACCTAAGTGACTTTACCGAAAAAAACTAAGAGTATGAATCCTTGCAGTCACGAAAACTTCACATCTAGAATTAATGGTAGTGCAAGTTTTGTTCATGGGCACAGATTAAGGCTCGATTTAGCCAACAAGGGAGTGGTGTGGCAAGCACTGTACCCGACCTCCATTGTTTACCTGTTCCTGTTATTTACATGCCTTTGTGAGGTACTCAATTAAGGCTGGGTTCAGAATCGTCAAAATCGGCATCTTTGTTTGTCCTGGAGAAATCCGATAAACTATGAAGCTCTTTTTCACATTTATCCAGCAGGGGCACGGGGTCAGAACGTTGCAACAACAAATAATTGGAGTGCAAAGTATAGGAAAGAAAGAAAATTACTAAAAATGAATACGTTAAATAGATAAAAGTATGCGAGTTAAAATGAGTATTGACTTGAGGAAGGCATGAACAGGTTCAGATGCCACTTGTACCCTACGTAGCCAACCGTGCAAATCGGAGGTGCGCGATTGATTCTCACTCCCAAGCGTTCTTCGCCCCCTTCCTCCCCCCCCGCTCGCCACGGCACAGACGTCGCGAGCGAGAGGCAGCGACGGCTTCTCTACAACCTGGAGATGGAGGCCATGTCCAGGACTGCCAAGGCGCTGATGGAGGCCGTGAGCCACGTGCAGGCGGCCTTCACCAGTGCCACTCACCTCGACCACGTGCGACCCATGTTCAAGGTGGGAGGGGCGGGCGGGCGGGGAGGGGTGCTCCATCTCGTCGTCGCCCCCCTCTTTTTTAAATCCTTTATATGAAGTTCACTTTCTTGCTTGCTTAGGACCGTGCAAATCTTTCGGTCGTTTTTTAACCCACTTCCCGTGATCCAATCGAGCTGACATTTTGCACACAGACTCGTTGTACGTGACAATTTATTTTCGTGAAAATTTTTTTCCAAAATTTTCCACTTTTTAGGATTTTTTTTTTCATATTTAATTTAAAATACCAATGTGATTAAAATGAAACTCTTACTCAAGAAAAACAGAAATGAATAATAAAATAAAACCGATGCCACGCATATAAAGGATTTATAGTGAAAAACTTTGTTTTTACGGGTTAATTTTTATTCCCAAAGTTTAATCCCGGTTGCGCAATCGGCGTGCTGTCGTGAGATGAAAGATCTGTTTGGAACTCTCACGTGGCAGTGCGTCCATCCCCTGGTTAGAGAGAGGTCCGCTGAAGTGGATATTACGGAACTGCATCTAAAATGTGTTCAAGTGACCTCTTATACACACTAGTGGGTGAGAGGGACGCGGGGCACTTTCCCACCTGTCCTGGTAGAGAGGGAAACATTCATAATAAAGGTTTTTGGGTTAGATCGCTTAAATATATAAATGTGTCGTTTAAACCCGCCACCACCCGACACAGCCAATTAGTAAGGGTTGTCACTTAAACAGAACGTGGCCAATTTATCACTAGTACAGCATACCGGTGTGTTGGAGAGCCAAGCCACAACATTTACAAACTGAGTACGACGTTTCGCCAGTAATTACAACTAGCTTCATCAGGCGACAGCCAGATTTGTGGAGAAGTCTTACTGTTTCGTTTCTTATATAGAGGCATAGATGCGTGATCTAACCCAAAAACCTTTATTATGGATGATATTGGTCGCGAAAGCCTACGTGTTAAACAGGGAAACATTCGTTACATGCTGAACAAACCAATACGTTTATTTGTCCTAGCTGGAATTTAGCCAAATTCAGTGTGAGGCCAGATTTTATTGGTGATGTTTTTGTGCATTCATTGGCGAGTGGACTTAAAGCATCAACTCCGTAAACTTGGGAATGCAGTTAACACATTCAGTTGGCTGTCCAAATTCGAACCCAGGCTCTCAGCGGTTTCATCTCAGCACCAGTTGGACCATATAAAACCCAGATTCACTTTTAAAGCCATTGCCTGTTTTACAATTGCTTTGTACAATCACAACATGCCCTTGCAAGGCATTCAAGCAGTGTTCGCAGACTCTGAGTAGGTTCTTTTGCGTAATGCCAGCTGCCTTTATGTCGGTTACAGTCACTTAGTAGTTTCTCCCTTTGTGTCTATCTGCCCAGAGGTTACTTGTGAAAGCATGCATCTCAAACCCTTGAAAGAGTGCGTTTGTAGAGAGTGTGCAGTGGGAGAGCGAGAGTCAAGGAAGGGAAGGGTTGGAGTACAAGCGAGTGTATAATCTACCGGCGCGTGTGCAGGCGCCTAAGCCATACTCCATCGAGAGTCAACTGTAATTTAAAAGCTTCGGCTGTCTGCGGTGTGCAGATAGATAAATAAATGAACTGCTGCAATAGATTTCGATAAACATAAAACATAATAAAAGAAGCTAGTGTTGCCTCCGAAACGTCGTGATTTTTATTTTATTTTTATTTTACTTTTATTAATTTTAATTTTTTTAACGACGTGACTTTACCGAAAAAACCTAATAATATGAATAATAAAATAATAATTTTATAATGTTTTATTTTTGTTATTTTATTATTTCCCTTCTACGTCACTTTACCGAAAGACCCAAGAAGATGAATCCCTGCAGTCACGAAAGCTTAAAATTAATTATTTTATTATGTTATATTTTTATTATTTTATTATTTCCCTGCAGTCACGAAAGCTTTAAATCGAAATCTATTGTAGCAGTTCATTTATTTCTCTATCTGCACACCGCAGAAAGCTGAAGCTTTTAAATTACAGTTGACTCTCGATGGAGTATGGCTTAGGCGCCTTGTTAAAACATATAAAATAAATATTTTATAATGTTTTATTTTATTTTATTATTTCCCTTCTACGTGACTTTACCGAAAGAACCAAGAATATGCTGCAATAGAGATTCTTTTCTTCTGAAATATGCCAACTTCCCTCGGCTTGCGTGCGTGTGCAGCTTGCATGGACGCCGTTTCTAGCGGCGTTCAGCGTTGGCCTGCAGGATTGCGACGACACCGAGGTGGCCTCGCTCTGCCTGGACGGCATCCGCGGGGCCATCCGCATCGCGTGCATCTTCCACATGCAGGTGAGCGCTAGACTAGGGGACAAGGTGGGTGCTAGCCTCGGGGACAGGGAGAGGTGTGCACTAGCCTGTCTAATAAGAGAGGAGTGGTCGGGTAATCAAGTCCATTTTTTTGTTCAATTGAGTCTTTGGTTATTAAACGTGTCTGGAGGCAACTATGTGCTTTTGCTCTACAAAGCTGATGATTTAGCAGTCACTCATGTCCAGTCACTCGCTCACTGGCGGTCAGTCGCCTCATTATCACTCTTCTATCGCTACTACCATGGTTATTTTTCCCCACTAACTTCACTTATTGATTCCTCCACCCATATTCAGAACTTGGTCTACCAACTGCACTTGAGTTGTCTCCATTTTGTGTTCAACCAACCAAGCTACAGGTCAAAACACTTATTGCTTGTGCCGAGCAAACCGTGGTTTGAACCAAAAGATAGTTAATCGATCGCCGTCGTCGTTGCAGCTGGAGCGCGACGCCTACGTACAGGCCCTCGCTCGCTTCACGCTGCTTACCGCCAACTCGGGCATCACCGAGATGAAGCAGAAGAACATCGACACCATCAAGACGCTCATCATGGTGGCGCACACCGACGGGAACTACCTGGGCAACTCCTGGCACGAGGTGAGCTGTGCGGCGCCGCTGCGTCCCCACGCCCTACGAATATCATCGCGCGGCCCCTGAGTCCGTCGGTGAATCTGTCTTGTCTCAGTACGATTTCAAGTTGAAGCTTTTGTTTGGTTTTAATCGGTCGAGAACTCGAAATAACAGGGTAGTCATCGCTTGCAAACTTGACCTGGTCACTAATTTGACAAACGCAAAATAAATAAAGTACGGTGATGAAACGTATAAATCAGAGCAAAATCAACTTTGTCTTTTGGGAAATCAAAACTATTGCACGAACATAAATCAATATTTAATTATAAATTCCTTCTAGCATGATTCGGCTCGGGCAGATTATTTTTGGATGGAGATTGATGTAACGGTGGTACCCCTTCAACTCCCGCTTACCAGCGTGGTGACATCTGTGGTCAAACAACCCCCACGACTAGGACAACATGTGGAGCGGCCTTCATTCGGCAGTGGATTGTTGATGGATCACAAGTTTAGATAGAGACCCATTTATTATATTGGTCCGGTTATTGCCAGTCTGGCTCATTGTTTAATAATACACTTGCATAGCTGATCATAAACAAAGCCCTGTATATTTTCTGAACAAGATATGTGTTTGGCAGCAACATTCAGTTCTTGTGCTATGAAATCTGAAACTCTATAAAGTTGGATGTAAGAACTTGTTAAATTGTAACTGGGTGAAGGTTAACAATATGAAAAGTAAATCATTAACAAAATCCACTTCACGTGATGACTTTGACCTTGAGCGTTTATGAGGCAGCATGACCAGTACGTTTTGTCATACATCCCAAGCGATATCCTCCTGTAAATTAATCTTGAGAATCCGCTGAGTTTTTCCTGGGTAAAATAAGCAATGATTGTTTTTAATACTTAACTTTTTATCCCAGGCGTCACCGGCTCGATCTCCGAGCACGGTAGTTGAAACAATGGGAAAGTTTCTGAACGCAACCTGCCTCTGTCCACCCAACACCACCACAACGAGTCGATCAGCAAGTCGTGTGGTGGTGTAAAGTGTGGGTACTCCCACATCTTACCATTTTAGGATAGCCACTGGAGCTATGCACTTTAAAATCTAGATTGAAAACTCAATTATTTGGAACTTACATATGTGTTTAGGTTATGTTTATATTTGTGTTTAGTTCAACATACGTACACACAAGCCGCCTGGCCTGGGTATAAAAGTAAGCTAATTAGCATCTAAACTTCACTTTCGGAGAGGCCCTTCCAGCAATAGGAACCTGAGCAAGCAATTGCTGCGATTCACCTTTTTTATTATGATTCAGGATCCTGAAGTTTCCCAGAGTTCATGGCCGATTGTCCCCGTACTACCCCCCCCACCCCCACCCAGATTCTCAAGTGCATCAGCCAGCTGGAGTTGGCACAGCTGATTGGCACGGGTGTGAAGTCGCGCTACATCACGGGGACATCCCGGCGGCGCGAGGGCACGGCATCTGGCGCAGGCATCACCACGGACGACTTCACCGGCCTCGGTGAGAGACTGCGCCACCACCACTCGTCCCACCACTCATCCCGCCACTCCTCCCACCACTCCTCCCACGACTCATCCCACCACTCCTCCCGCCACATCCTCCCCATCATTCATCCCGCCACTCCTCCCGCCACATCCTCCCCACCACTCGTCCCACCACTCATCCTGCCACATCCTCCCGCCACATCCTCCCCATCACTCGTCCCACCACTCATCCCACCACTCCTCCCGCCACATCCTCCCCATCACTCCTCCTGCCACATCCTCCCCAAGCCACTAGAGCCGCCTTGAGCCAACCACGCAAATGTTAATGACTTGTCTGCTTGCTTGTTCTTACGAGTGAGATTTCCAGTCGGCTTGTATGTTAACATATATACATCGGTTGATTCACGATTCAAATCTTTGCCATGAGGTATGCATGCAAAGTCAAAGATATGTTGAATCTACAGCTATTTTAATGGAATAAAATGTACAAGCATATAAGTTGCAATGAATCGATTCTTTATTATTTAAATGTTTCCTAGTTTTTATAAACATTTAAATTCCCAATGATTGATGCGGACACAATCGCCATATCCATATGATCCTTCCACGCAGCCTTTCCTCTCTCCGGCACATTCGCCGTAGAAACCTCAATGAATTGGGATCGCAGTCGCGGTTGAGAGATAAGCAATATGGCGAGAGCGAATCCTGTGTGCTGCGATGACAGGCCCGCTGGGAGGTGGGAACGTGGACCGGAAGCAGATCGCCAGTATCCAGGAGTCCATCGGAGAGACCAGCTCGCAGAGTGTGGTCGTCGCTGTCGACAGGTGTGCGCTTGCAACTCAACGAGGACGAATTCTTCTGCTGTGCGCTCGCAAAGCGCTTATTCCGGAGCATCATCGGTGTACGCTTTTCGGACTTATGAGCTGCTTTCGCCGATTGCCGTTGACTTTTTTTTGTCTTGCAGAATATTCACTGGATCCACAAGATTGGACGGGAATGCTATCGGTGAGATCGCACTGTTGTATTTTACAAGCCAAAGGAATGCCGAGTGAAATATTTCCCTATTTATTTTCTAAAATCCAGTTCGCTTTGTTGAATTACAATGTCGGAATTATACCGACTTGATTTTTGTTGTTGACTGATGTTCAGGATTTAATGCGACCGAACTCATTATGATTGATTGCCTCACCCACAACGAAGGTGAAGTCGTTTTGTACTTGTATAGCCCTTTTGTCAATTCATTGCTGGGTGAGGGTCTCCACACGCAGTACAGCTCAAAGGGAGCTTAATGGACCGTACCTCAACGTGCTGATCAAAGTGGTGTGAAGGCGGGGAGATAAACGAAGTAAAGTACCGTACCAAATGTAACGTTGCTTCACTGCCTTCTACTTACAACGTAGCCCCGCACCTGCCTACAACACCTGTTGTTATACACAGTGGGCGCCCATCCTTGCGCCGTCAAGGCTCAACCTAGCTAAGCTTCCGAGATGTGACGAGCTCTCGGGTTTTTAAATCATTACGATTCAATCACCAGTACTAAAGTAGAATTTATCAGAGGATTTGTTTTTCAGGAGGTTCCTTGATTCAGATATCTTTTGGCGATAAAAAAGCGATAATTTTTATTTTATTTATTTAAATATAGACAACGGCTTTCAAAACGGTTTTGCGTCTGCTCCCCGCAGTGGACTTTGTACGCTGCCTGTGCGCCGTGTCGATGGACGAGCTGGCGTCGCCGTCCCACCCGCGCATGTTTAGCCTGCAGAAGATCGTGGAGATCTCCTACTACAACATGGGCCGCATCCGTCTGCAGTGGTCGCGCATCTGGGAGGTGGTGGGGGACCACTTCAACAAGGTGCGCGCGCCCCCCTAAGCCTCCTCCCCCGAACCCTGGCCACTGCCGTTCGTCGCTTACTCCGCTACTTTCCGCCCGGTTGAATTATCGCGTTGCGCGGGTACATCTTTTATATGAATATATATATAAATCCATCAAGAAAAATACGTTTTTATTTTGCCAAGTAAGACCCCGCTGAGCTCTATGTAGCTGTCTTATTCAATTTATTTTCCCAAGAGAGCTTCATTGAGTATCAAGACCATTTTTATCATGAAGATCCTGCAACATTTTCTCAGTAACAGCGATGTAGCCACGAGTAATTTAATTCAATATATAATATGCAGGTAATGTTTCGGTGTCGGGATGTTTGGCCACAATATGTTGCGTGTTATGTTTCATTTAGGAGATGGCGTCAACTGCCATGCGATGTTCTGATGCTGTTCAACATGACATTGAAACCAGGGGAGGGTTGACGATTAAGCGCTTCTTTGCGGTCACACGTGCCAACCTCCGGCGTGGCACATGCGTCGCGTTGCCTTTGCGCTCCAGGTCGGCTGCAACCCCAACGAGGACGTGGCGTTCTTCGCACTCGACTCGCTGCGGCAGCTCTCCATGAAGTTCCTGGAGAAGGGCGAGCTTGCCAACTTCCGCTTCCAGAAGGACTTCCTGCGGCCCTTCGAGCACATCATGAAGAGGAACCGGTCAGGAAGCACCCTTCCACAGAGGGGCGGGGGGGGGTGACCCCTCGCTCGTTCGCCTGTCGTCGTTGAACTTTTTGAATGACTTGCATTGCTTAGATTTTTTTTATTTCTGCAAGGGTTTGTATGCATGGGAGGGGGATACAGCGACGGTGTATTACCGCACACTGGACTTGCAATCCAGAGGTCGCCGACTTTATCTCCCTGTGCGGCATTTTAACAAACAACGGTGCAAGTTTATTAAATCCCCCCTGTCTCTGTCCGTCGAGCGGTATAAATGTCTACGTTACACTTGGTCGATCTGCATATCGCGTGTGGGTGGGGTGAGACTGTGTCTGGGTAAGATAAAACACCCTCTCGACGTGGTCTGCAGAGCTCCCTCTCGTGGAGACCCTTCGAACAGCAGTGACTTGAACAAGCAATTGCAGGGCTGTGCCTTTATATCTTTTTTCTTATTTCCTTTTTCTTTCACACTAATGTCACTAACACCCGGGTTGTTTTGGCTGTGGCGCGCAGGTCCCCGACGGTGCGGGACATGGTGGTGCGCTGCATAACCCAGATGGTGAACTCGCAAGCGGCCAACATCCGCTCGGGCTGGAAGAACATCTTCTCCGTGTTCCACCTGGCAGCGTCTGACCAGGACGAGAGCATCGTGGAGCTCGCCTTCCAGACCACCAGCCACATCGTCAGTGCGTAGCGCAAAACTCACTGACGCCAGAGTGGTAGCGCGCGAGCCCTTTGGAGTGCCAATGAACCGCCACAGTGGCGAGATGTTAACTACCTCGCCTGGTATGCAGGAGATCGTGGGTTCGATCCCGACCCTGATGCCTGTGTATTTGGAGTTTGCGTGTCTCTCTTCCCTGTGGTCGTGTGGGATTTTTCTCCAGGTCCTCCAGTTTTTTTCCTCCATTTTTAGAAACATGCCTTTAGAGTATACTCTTAGTTCTTTCGGTAAAGTCACGTAGGTAAAAAAATGAAATTAAAATTAATAAAAATAAAAAATAAATCTCACTTGATGCAGCAAATCTGGCTGTGGCGGGTCCCGCCTGATGACGGAGACTTGTGTTGCCTCCGAAACGTCGTGATTTTTATTTTTAATTTTTATTAATTTGAATTTCATTTTTTTACCCATGTGACTTTACCGAAAGAACTAAGAGTATGAATCCTTGCAGTCATGAAAGCTTCAAATCTAGAATTAATGCTTTTAGAGTTTTTGTCTGCTTTACATTTCCATATGATAAACCACTTCGTTGAGCTATCATTTGTGGCCAGGTTGCTTCTGAAAAAGAGCTACATAGCTAAGTGGGCCTTACCTGTCTTATAATGTTCGTGAGTTTGTCATGGACATTAGCATTTAAATTTGAGCTCACGAATCCGGGGCCGAAGCTTTCACTTGGATCGCTCACTCACGCCCAGCGCCGCCACCATCTCGAGCCTTGAACCACCGAGCTATGCAGCTGCTTGACTCCACTTGAGCATTTTTGTGAAACCGCTTGCCCCCCCCCCCCCATCCGGGAGCTCATTTTACAAAATAGTTCTTAAGGCGCGTGAACAATTACAAACGAACGCGTCATTATATTACATGAATGGTAATGCACGCTTGTGCTTTGTAGCAGGGTCTGTGCGTGCAATTGTTCACCATTCGTTTGAAAATGTCACGAACCTGAAAATTTGCAATGGCTTTCTGCGACTAAGATACTGTACTTTGCCATCATCATGATCATCATCACTCGTCATCATGTACAGGCATTGCTTAGGTAGGTGGATGGAAAAACATCTCCATGCCTTTTACTCTTCCCATCTTGTGTCTTCATCACTGCATCCCTGCACTCATTTTCACAAGGCCTCTTGAACTTCTGCCCTCCTGTGCCAACCACTATAATTGTTACTTCGTTAAATACTTAGCAAATAATTTGTTTCCAACGACGTGGTAACAGTGGCGATAGCAGCTGCAGACACCTTCACTTCAAGTTATTTTCCATTTTGCCTAATTGGTGCGCAGATAATCTCTTAAGAGTCCATTATTATACATATTGATGTTGGTGACTTTAGACATTCTGCAGGTCAACCTCAAGTAAATTTCTCTCGTTAACCGTACGTCACCGCCGTCCTCTTGATTTTTGTGTGTCTCTTCCCGCCTCCTGTGCCCTGCCCCAGCCACGGTGTTCGAGAGGCACTTCCCGACCACCATCGATTCGTTCCAGGATGCCGTCAAGTGCCTCTCGGAATTTGCCTGCAACGCGGCCTTCCCCGATACGAGCATGGAGGCCATCCGCCTCATCCGGCACTGTGCCAAATACGTGTCTGAGCGGCCACAGGTGAGAGCAAAGACAAAGATCCCCCCTATAGCCTGAACAGACTGTTTGGGCAAGTGCTGTTAGCGACTAGCACCTATGAAGGCTGGCAGGGCACACGAAGCGGGTGGTGCGTGGCCAGCACCATGCCTGGCCGCCTTTGTCTCCCCAGTGGTGGTGATTACACACCGCACCAGGTACTAATTTGAGGCTGAGTCGACCTCAGAGACGCCCAGGCTCGGTTCAGGTAATCGCTACCGGCATTGGCCGTGAGCAGAAATCGATCTCGGGTCGCCGGTTTCGTAGCATAGCTGCGCTAACCGCTACCCTCTCATACAACGCACAATTACGCATTTGCCAACCCACGTGCCGGCAACAGTGTGTCACTGCCTGTTCGAGCTGCTGCTTCAAAAGCTCAGTCAAAACTACGCTGCTTGTCAATAGCCACAAGTGACGCTCTCTCTGTTTCTCATTGCACTCGACTAATGATTCATGTTTAATGTTTTTGTTGTTTGTTCAGCGCTCTCGTAATGGTTTGCCTTGTTACGGCGCTGTATGAATTATTTTTATTGTGATTATCACATTGCACAAACACCCACCCACACACACACTTCGCCTGCATCTTTGTGTTAAAGCAAGTGAGATAGGTTGCTTGTTTGTGGTGCGACGCACACGCCGTCTGTTGTGTAAAGTAAATGCATCTGAGCATCTGGGCCCATGTCATCACGGTGGATGTGTGAGACAAGCTTGGAATTATTGCAAGGAAAATGTTTGAAGATATTTTTTTGGAGGTGATGCATTCGCAGTGGGTCTTCCCAATTAAATTACATTGACACTTGAGGTTGGCGGTTTTTAAAAGAGTTCAAATATAGTTGCAGAGATGGGGTGGTGGTAAAGATATTACATTCACACGGATTCGAACATTTAATTTGACTTATATTCAGACTTCCTCTGAGCACATGCGATAAAAAAAGAAATAACCCTCAGGCCTTTTGGCGTTCACCTGCAGAACGCTGCACGCGTTCATAATTCTTGTGTAGTCTGAGCGGGTCGTGGCAGGGATCAATCGATCGCTGTCAAAGTGGCTCAATGGCAATGGAGCAATACAAACACCCAATCTCTACAGCCGCACCGTGTAAGCATGGCTTTGTTGAAGTCCTCGAATGCCGCATTATAAGTAATTCTCTAACCGGTGGGTCACAGCTGCATGTTGACCGTCTCTTCTCACGGTTGACATTCTACGGTGACTTAATAGACAGCTGTGGTTTAACGTAACCCCGCTTGCCAATGTTTGACATCCCAAATTTTATCTGGGTTCCTCTTTTTTTCTCTTTCACGGCACACTTTCTTGCAACGTTGTTGGCCAAGCCTGCTTACAATCGCCAGGCCACTGCAGTTTCCCGAAGAGTGCTGTGGAGTGATAAATATTTTAAGGATTTTTATTTTGCACGTATATCTAGTGGCACTTGCTTATATGCCTCAGCATCTCAAAGCGCCGTACATCACATTCCATCTCATTCTTTCCATTTCCCCAACCGGCAAGTTTAGGCTTGGGGGACCCTCGGTGGAAACCACCGTACGTACGTACATTGCTCAAGGTGCTGCATGCGACCACCTGTGAAACTACTGGACATCTGTGGAAAAGAGCTTTATTGTAGCTCATCGGATTCCTCCAGTGTAAATAAATATTCTGATTATGATTCTCAGTGGCTCCTGGAGATATTCACCAAATTAATATGTTGGGAAGAAAGTTGAGAGAGGGTCATTGGGGTATTTCTAAATGGATCAACCTGTGCACATTCTTAACCCTGTCCCGTTCCGATGGCGTACGTTGCGTGTATGTTATCAAAGTGGAAATCTCAAATAAAATAGGTATCTTTACCGAGGCTCCCTCACGGACATGCGGGAGGGTGCATGGCACAGTTTGACGCCAGCTACCATGGAGTGTGGTTGTGTCGCTACAGTTTTTTTACGGTGCCAACAACCAGCGGCGCTACTACGCCTAAATAAAAAAACTGAACCGTTTGCGTGTTCCGAGATCCACAGGTGAACGGGACCCTCACCCTGGGTTAATGGGTTAATTGCACGCGGCTATTGATCTTTCTTGTCAGACATTCCGCGAGCACACGAGCGACGACATCAACGTGGTGCCCGAGGACCGCGTGTGGGTGCGAGGGTGGTTCCCCATCCTCTTCGAGCTCTCCTGCATCATCAACCGCTGCAAGCTGGACGTCCGCACCAGGTTAGCTGTGCACGATTGTCACATGGGAGTCGGGCAGGTGTACGTATGTGTGTTGAACTTTCTTTCGCAGCGTACGTAGCCAACCGTGCTAATCGGAGGAACTACATCAAGGATCACAAGTCGAGACGGCTGTAGCTTGAAGGGGCCATCTTTCATGATTTGATGATGACGAAGATATGTTGACTATGATCCTTGACCAGATCGCCCGCGATGCGCCCGTTCTTATCGGATTGCTAAAGGAGGGTTTCGGTGTTGAGCCTGTGCAAAGTGACCACCATCCATGGCAGGTCCTCCGATTTGCATGGTTGGCTATATACGAACTGTGCGAAAGTTAAACATTCATACAGAACAATGAATGAGCTTGCATAATGTGCATGCTTTTAATGTACGTTGATTACCATATAAATAAATAATCCCTCCCCCTACTTCGCGCAAGAAGAGGTCAAAAGTGATTTCATCACATCTACCCCTCTATTTAAGGAATGAAACAGTAGGATTTCTCCACATATATCTGGCTGTCGCCTGATGAAGCTAGCTGTAATTACTGGCGAAAAGTCGTACTCAGATTGTAAATGTTGTGGCTTTGCTCCAACACACCGGTATGCTGCACTAGTAACGAATTGACACGTTCTGTTTACGTGACAAACCTCAATAATTGGCTGTGTCGGGTGGTGGCGGGTTTAACGACACATTTATATATTTACGTGATCTAACCCAAAAAACCTCTTATGAAAATGTGATCGATGTTATAAATATATGCTGGGCTGCATTGTGGACAGCAGATGGCACTGCAGCAAAATCTATTGACGTGCTGTATAGCTACGCTCCCACTTCTCTGCTCCCTACCGTCCTAAACCGTGCTGACCAGTGCGGTTGAGTATTTTTAAATAACCTCCCACGACCTGTTTCACGTGGGGAGACGGGCATCCAGCTTTGGATTGACACGGGGTTGTGTATGTCAGCTATGAGTTGCACGGTTAATGGAGGGCAAGGAGTGTTGGAGTAATTATTGGCTTGAAATCTACTGCTCAATATTTAATTGGATTATTTGATGAAAATATGGAACCGCTTGCCTCCTGCAGTAAATCAGGGGCTCAGAATAATTTTGTGTGGCCTGTCACAAATTATATAGTGGAAGAACCTTGCTTTAAGGTTGTGCCCTGTAATTTTGGCTTTGTGTTGGGGGGGAAATAGTGTTTATAATAAACGTTTTTGGGTTTAGATCGCGTTATTTATAAATGTGGCGTAACCCTCCACCACCTGACACGGCCAATCAGCAAAAAAGTGTCACGTTGACAAAAGACAAATAGTTCACTACTTTAGCCCACCGGTGTGTTGAAGAGTGAAACGACAACATTTACCATTTTTGAGTACGACGTTTCGCTGGTAATTGCATCCAGCATCATCGGGCAATTCGCCAGAATGGTGACGCTCTGCTCTTGCTCCCGGTCTTAAATAGAGCAGCAGCAGCAGGGTGACGTCATCATTTAACTCATCAGGTGCAACGATTTGAGGCGGAGGGGGGGGGGGTTATATACTAGATTGGTAATCAGGCAATTGTTACGATGTGAGTTGTAGATTAGTAATCAGTTGTAATGTGTGTTATTGTAATTATATGCGACGTTAGTAGTTGGTTAATTAGTATTTGTTTCCCCTATAAGGAATTTATAAATAACGCGATCTAACCCAAAAACGTTTATTATGAATAATATTCGTTGCGAAAGCCTACGTGTTAAACGGGGAAAATAGTGTTCGCGTAAACCATTCCGTGATGGGTGTGAAGCCCACGTATGAACGGTGTGACTGTTTGAATCGTCGACTACAATGTGTGTGGCTCTCCACGCTTTTACGCAGGGGCCTGACCGTGATGTTTGAGATCATGAAGACGTACGGGCACACGTTTGAGAAGCACTGGTGGCAGGACCTCTTCCGAATCGTGTTCCGCATCTTTGACAACATGAAGCTGCCCGAGCAGCAGACAGAGGTGAAAAGCGTAAGGGGAAACATTTTTTTCACCAACTTTTTGAGGTGATGGGTCTGGTGAACAATCAATCGGGCAGGTGGCGTATCCAGAGGTTATTAAACCATAGCTTTTTGCAGGCTTAAGAGATTGACAAATAGTGGCATGCTTCATGTTTCTTTGTTTACATTGTTTAAAGATCAATGCATTTAGGGGGGGGGGGGCGGTTAGGCGGCTATGCTCAAAGCGCCCGGAATGATCTCGATCTCGTCAGATCTCGGAATTCAAGCAGCAGGGCTGAGCCTGGCTAATACTCGGATGGGCAACCACCGTGCATGAAACAGGTTGTTATCGGCTGCTGCAGAGGGGCAGTCCAGCACATTTATTGTTGTGCTGTACTCGTATGCTCCCATGCCTATGCTGCTCAACTTCACTGACCCGCACTAAACGGTATCTTGAAGTGTGGTCAAATAAACTCCAGTGACCCGTGAGCTATGGGGAAGGCCCCCTCATCCCACAGTGGAGTGTTGACAAAAGGGACTTAAGTATACATAGCATATGGTTCCAAAGCTCACTAATCCACAAATAATGTTTACGTATCTTATTCATGTTTAAAGAGAGACCAATTCAAACACACATTTGAAAGGAGACATTACTTCGGTCTGACATTTGCATAGTTTCAACATGAGAGCAGCGCATACCAACCTCTCCAAAAGGCAATATTTGTAAACTTAAAGCTTTCTTGACTACAGGAATTCATATTCTTTGGGTCTTTCGGTAAAGTCACGTAGATCGGTTCAAAGAAAATAACAAAAAATCTACGACGTTTCGATCACAACACAAAGCGATCGTCGTCATGATCGTCAATATTTGTAATTTGCATTTTTGCAAGCCCCAGGTGCCCCCGTCGGAAGCGTTGGCCACAGTCACTTAATTATCACAGTGCTGTGCTTCTCCACACAGCGGTTGATAGGACAGAACATGGGTGAAATGTTACAGCGGGAAAGATATTGCGGGAGGGAGGGAGGTTCGCATCACTGCCACTGGATACGCCACCAAGTGAAATCCACACCCGCCTGGACTTCCACGTCACTCGCGTTTAAACGGCAGCCTGGAACACAGCACTTCTCTTACATGATGCTGTTCTCTTGAAAAATAAATGTCGTAAAATAACGGTGTGATTTATTAAACCATTTACGACGCGTGCTGCTTTGACGTGCCAGACAGGCGTCTGTGAATTAATTATTGATTTTGGACAGAATGTTGGGATGGGACTATTGATTTTTTTGGAAGGATTTTTCAAAATCCATGTGGTGGGTGAATTTTTTTTGTGTCGTGTTGAGTGGATTACACTTCAAAGTATGTTTTATTTAAATTTCCAGCCTATATAGTTACATTTCAAATTGCAGCATATTCCCTTAATCCACAAATAAGATTGCAGTAAAGTTGTTCATTAATGCCCATGTTTAAGTTCGCCAGCCTTCTACAGTTCTACAACGTGGCTGGTGAACGCAACGGTGTTTATTTGCTCTGCACGCTCGATAACAGCTAACCTCCAGCGACGCCCTTCGCATCTGCCCAGTGTCGCTGCTGATGGGTTTTTTTACGCTTCGTTTGTCCCTCTTCCGGCGTCGTCGCTACCGACGTCTTTATTTCCCCTCCCCGCCCCACCGAGCAGAAAACGGAATGGATGACGACGACCTGCAACCACGCGCTCTACGCCATCTGCGACGTGTTCACGCAGTACTATGAGGTGCTCGACGACATCCTGCTCGATGACATCTTCTCGCAGCTCTACTGGTGTGTGCAGCAAGGTCTGTAAAATGCACGCGGCGACGATGACAACAGCAGCAGCGGCAGCAGCCATCGTTCGCCACCCACAGCGGCGGTGCCGCGGCGCTCATCCGGGGCTAGGTGCTTTACTTGGTAAAGAGGGAGAATGATTTCGATTTAAAGCTTTCGTGACTGCAGGGATTCATATTCTCGGTTCTTTCGGTAAAGTCGCGTAGAAGGGAAATAATAAAATAAGAAATAAAATGAAATTTTCACGACGTTTCGATTGCAACACAAGCAGCAATCATCAGGTGTAAAAACCACAGCAATTTTTCTTGCTGTGGTTTTCTTGCTGTGGTTTTCACACCTGATGATGATTGCTTGTGTTGCAATCGAAACGTTGTGAGGATTTAATTGGTTTCTTTTCATTATTTTATTATTTCCCTTCTACGTGACTTTACCGAAAGAACCAAGAATATAGGTAGAATGATGGCAGAAAGTAATTTGGCCACGTGGTTGCGAATGAGCTGATGCAAGAATGTCCGTCCCCCAGAGCAAAACAACACTAAGAGACGGCAAAACATTAAACCCAGAACTACAGCACTGCTGACTCTGTGTTCTAGCACCTCCGATTAGCACGGTTGCCTATGTATGGTGTGAAAGAAGTTCCGAGTATCATCAATACTTTGCTAGCATGTATGTATGATGATGAAAATGAAGTGACCAATTATCGCTACAGGAAATCCGAGGACAGACCCAGGCATTATGGGTTAACTGACCATGATAACTGGCAGATGCATCCTCTGCACTCCCCACTGTACCTGCTCGCTGTGTTTTAGCCACCTGGTGCTCTACTCATTGTTGTAAGCGTCGCTCCTTCACCCTAGGGCTAGGTGGGGGTTGGGAGGGGTGGGGCTGGTTGGGGAGGGGCTGGTCACCCCGTGGCGCCCTTATAAAACTCAACGTTTAACCTACTCACGCCGGCTTGTGCCCGCCCTCACAGTCGGCCATATTTGCGGAATACACCACGCCGCCGTTGACCCTGGCCATTGACCGAGCAACCCAACGTTCCTACCAGCTCCCTCCGCAGGAATGTGTTACCGGAGGAATTTGATGAGCTATAAAGCTATTTCATACGTCCAATATTTCACAGATATAACCTTAGCAGACCACACCTTCACATTTTGCAATTGTAATGCAAAAAATGATTGTTCACCTTTAGCACAGGAATGCGATGTCGACATGCTCCTCTCGTACTTAGTGAAGACAAGATGTTTGCAGTGATTGATAAATTGCATTTGCCAGTCGTTTCAAAGCAATAGGCGTCTTGTGGCCACAGGCCGTAAGGACAAAGAACATGCCGCTCAGCAAAAACGTTGTTTCGTGCTTACAGATGAAAGTGCCGTTGTAACGTGATGCATTGCTCCCCATATCCGCATCGCACGGGGGATCATCGCTGAAGTCCAGGCCACTTTCACGTGGACGTGTTAGGATGCCGGGAGCACCCCCCCCCCCCCCCCCTCGGGCACAATTACCGTTTACCGTTGAGGTTGAACATTGTTTTTAAGGATGCACTTCTCCCCGCGGCTTTATAGCTCACAATAGCAGCATGGCCCCAATTGCCGAACGCGCAGTTAATCGCGCGCTCACGATCCCAGAGCGTCAACCTGAGCCACTGAGTGCCACGGCATGAAATATGTTACAATTTTGTTGTTGTTTTGACCGGCGATGGCGTCTTTCGGCCTGTTTAAGTACTGTAAAGATAGTGGGGTTTTTATGGATTTGAGCTTTCCAGCCTTATTAACTAATGCTTTACAATGCATCCAGTGGCATGCTGTTTTGAGCACATACCACTTGCTGTTAAATCTCCATTCAGTAGCTCAAAGATCAGAGGTGCACGCTACTGGATATTTTGTAATGTTTTGAGGAATTAGGTTTTTTTTCGTTCGACCAGCGTTTGATTTAAGCTTCTGAATAATAAGTTAATACCTCAGTGGGCTTTGCCTGGTAGGATGGGGATAGTTTAGTTTATTTGTATGTGTTTGGGTTATTTTATTATCTTGTATTTTGCACTACTATTGTGTTTTTGTACTGTTTGTTGTTGTAACGCTCTTACCTGCCCACTTCTAGACATCTGTGAAAAAGAGCTTCATAGCTCATCAGATTCCTCCAGTATAAATAAATATTCTGATTCTGTAATTTCTCAATGTACATTGACGCTGAAGACTTGACGTTTCACTTGTGTGCGTATTGTCGACGTGTGCCCCGTGGATCAATCTTTGCTTTCTTACAGACAACGAGCAGCTGGCTCGCTCGGGCACCAACTGTCTGGAGAACGTGGTGATTCTCAACGGAGAGAAGTTTTCGCCGAGCACGTGGGACAAGACGTGCTCCTGCATGCTCGACATCTTCAAGACCACCATCCCCAACGCGTGAGACACGCGCAAAACCAGCCAAACTTATTTGGTCACGTGCTCGCGACGCATTGCCATCGTCGCAATTGCAATCACGATTATCGTTATTAATAGCGGCAGCGTTCTCATCAACGACGACCATTGAAGATGCCACCAAGGCGCTTGTGCCAGGCTAGGTGCACTTGGAGGCCACATTCGGTGTTCGTAAGGCTCGCTGGCAGGAGCTCGCGGAATTAGCCTCGGCATTATGGGTTAACTGAGATAACTACCACCTGTGCACTCTACGGTGACAATCCATCATCACAACCATTGTCACGAGCATTATTATTGTTGGCCAAAGTCAGAGCAACCCCTTTGAACTTGTAGTGCACAAAGGCAACCGGTGATAGAACAATTGTCGTTTTATAAACAGTACAAATACATAAACTTCACTGGTAACTGGAGAAGGTGGACCTTGAAAGTAAGCATAACTACCAGTATTGTGCTTGTGGTAGCTTATTAAGCTTAATTATGCATCATCATCAGCCATTGTCCATCCACTGCTGGATTAAGTCCTCACACCATTGCCGTCCCTCACAGTCCTGCAGCGGCACAATCCACGTCACCGCTTTTCACGGGTGTATCGCATCGTCGCTCCATCTCCACAACAGTTGTCCTGCTTGGCGTGTTTTCCCCTTTGCCCGTCGTTCCGTCACCAGTTGTTGTGCATTTCGTTTCAAACGAGAATCCTTTGGTGATGTTGATGCCGCCAGGTTGCTGACGTGGAGACCCATGGGTGTGGAGGGCGAGTCCTCTCCGTCTCACGGCGATGGCAGCGAAAAGCCCTTGGTAAGCAACTTCCCCGGGGAGAGCGAGAGCCGTTGCATGAATCACGTTCGTCTGTCTTGGCAGCATTGCCGCTTGCGGGCACGACCCGATAAAGTTGACCGACCTGACCCATCCCTCGTCTTCTGGTCTCCCCCTCCCTGCGCTTCCCGCTCTGCTGTCGATGGCCAGGATGCCGTGTCGCAGCGCTCCTTCGACGTGTCGGTTCGCACGGACGAACACGCTGACCGGCCATCGGGCGACACCTGGAAGCAGAGCCAGTTCAGCCTGGTGTCGACAGCGAGCGACGAGCAGGGCCGCGGCAAGGGCCTGAGTAAGGAGGACATTAGTGGGCCTCTGTATGGTGGCAGCACCGTTCACTAATCCATGCCACCGTTCACAATCCATGACGTCAGCACCATTCACAATGCGGAGCCAGTTCAGCCTGGTGTCGACAGCGAGCGACGAGCAGGTCTGCGGGACGGGCCTGAGTAAGGAGGACATTCGTGGACTTCTGTATGGCGCCAGCACCGTTCACTAATCTTGTCAGCTGCTCTCATATTCTTCAAAGAATATGAATTCCTGCAATCACGAAAGTTTTAAGTCAAAAGCTGCTCTCATAGATTATAGCCATTTGTCAATCCAGTGCTGGATGAGGGCAGCATGCCCCATGCTGCGGGGGTCCTGGGGGTTTTTAGACTATTTGGCTGCTCGAATTGTCCGCGCGATAAGCCGCCACTTTGTTGAGCTATCATTTGTGTCTTCTAAAGAAGAGCTATATAGCTCAGTGGGCCTTAGCTGGTCAAATCAAACAAGTTTAGTTTGAAGTTTAATGGTCGTCATCAGGACCGCTTTTGTTACGTTCGAAATGTCGTGGTTTTTGTTTTTCATTATTTTTATTAACTTAATTTTTTATTATTATTGAAAGAACCAAAGAATATGAATTCCTGCAGTCACGAAAGTTTTAAGTCAAGATTGATCCATAATACAGGTTTTTATTTTTTTACCATTGTACTCTGATTGTAAATGTTGTAGCTTTGCTCTCCAACACACTGGTGTGCTGTACTAGTAATGAATTGGCATGTTCTGTTTACGTGACAAACCTTACTAATTGGCTGTGTCGGGTGGTGGCGGGTTTAACGACACATTTATATATTTACACGCTCTAACCCAAAAAAACCTGCATTATGGATATTGGTCGCGAAGGCCTACGTGTTCTACATACATACAACGTGGAGTACAGGGTGATTGGCCTACTTTTTCACGCGCACAATTGGAGTCCATCGCATCAATCATTGAAAAAACTTATGTGGGCCTGAGCAAGACACGCTGCAAGAAGGGCTCTCGGGGGGGGGGGGGCAGTTGGTCAGAACTATCCACGGAGTGGCAGCCAAAGTCGAGACCGCATGACAGTGGGAGAAGTTCAACATACAGACACAGACATTGTGCTGGCGAGAGTTGGTGCCGCCCTTCTCCCCCCCCCTTGACGCCTGCCACGTCTGTGCCGCACGCAGGGATGTCCGAGCAAAAGCTGTTCGCGGCGCTGCTCATCAAGTGCGTGGTCCAGCTGGAGCTCATCCAGACGATCGACAACATCGTGTTCTTCCCCGCCACCAGCAAGAAGGAGGACGCCGAGAATCTTGCCGCAGCCCAGGTGTGATTCGGGGTCACGATGCGGTTTAAGAATCGGTTCTTGTTTTAGTTTTGTGCCGTCTGCCTTGGGGGTTACTGCTCGTTTGATTCTGTTAGGCTGAAGGGTTCGTCCGCGGTTAATTAGCGTATGTATTTTGCATTAATTGCAAGTCAGCGATTCATACGTGCGCATTTTAACGCGTGTTCCCTGAATATGAGAATTGAAGCTTGTTCTGTGAACATGGGGAGCTTTATATTTAGCAATATTTTCCATTCCTAACGTGACATTTTTTTGTTCAAATTGCACGACTTCACGACTACTTAATTCTGTTTTTTGGTGACTCGGGTCACTCTTGCAACAATTGAGACTCCTTCCTTGTCTCTCTTTGACTTCTCACCCGAGTTTAAACGAAGGCAACGGGAAACCCGAACTTTGCCCGTGACTGATGTCGCTTTGCCGATTGTGCGATCGCAGCGCGACTCTGACGCGGACGTGCACATCGACACGGAGGACCAGGGCATGTACCGCTACCTGAGCTCCAACCAGCTGTTCAAGCTGCTCGACTGCCTCCTCGAGTCCCACCGATTTGCCAAGGCCTTCAACGCCAGCCACGAGCAGCGTACCGCACTCTGGAAGGCTGGTAGGGGCCTCGCACACAACCAATGTTTTTTTTTCTTTCCCTCTTAGATTAATGCCTCTGCAATGCCGACATTGGCCTGCGTTGGCAAAGCCGCTCGTGGCCAACTGTTAGTCCGTGAGCCAGAGCAGAGATTGGTACCACATGAGTTAGAAAACCTTCCCTAAAAATGCCATGCTTCCGATTGTTGTCCTGACGTGAGTAGGGCTGAGAGCCCACTTTTTTCCCATTCTCCTTCCCCCCCGTGAGCACCTGACCTCGGGGCTTTTGTCAGCGGAATATCTGTGCCCCCCCCCCCTTACCGCTCGCTCTCTGTACCGGGCTCTTGTTCAATAATAATACTAATTAAATAGCGATAACAAAACCTTAGTTGTATCTATGTATTTAAAATGTCCAGTAAAGGTTAATTATTTGTCAACCCACTCATTTCAAATGGCTATCACGGTTCACTGTTTTTGGTCGCATGAAGAAATTAGAACCACCAATATTATGCCGCTCCAGGTGGTACCGCCAAAATTGGGCCTTGGTTCGTGTACTGTGTTGTCTGCTTGTGGAAGTGCAATTGAGAAGAATTTCTCAGTCGTTTTAAAAATAATACTTTACTGCAGTGGTTCTGAACCTCTACTGCAGTCTGGCACCCCCTGAAAGGGCTTCTTGCACCCCTAGGGAGTGTGTGCACCCCAGGTTAAGAACCACTGCTTTATTGTATGAAATGAAAACTAGGACCGGTCAGATTTTTGGTTCACTTTGTTTGGTCCGATTAAGTGATTTGTTGAAAAATCGTTTGGAAAATTGATAGGAGGGTTAAATATATATACGGCTTAAAAGAACAGCTTATTCTTGTCATAAATAGGATGGAATCTTACACATCATTAAGTATATGTTAATGAATGTGTTCAGGTCACGGTAAAAAGGGTTCAATGAGAGGAACACTACATATATGAATTGGATTTACTAATGTACAGCTATAATTAGGTAAATGATGTCACAAATGCATACATCGCCAAACACAATGCCAGTGGAGGCTGTTAAATGGAAACAAATTGGTTTAGGGAAAGGGGAAATCACTCGATGCCAATAAAAAAATGGAAATTTTGATTAAATCAGCTATAATGATGTCTCCTATTTCTTAATGGAAACCCCGGTGCGTGCTTTATTGTTGTGCTTGCGTCACGCCATCGCATGTGCATGTGCGTGCTTGTATGTGTTTCCGTGTGTGTGTGTGTCTGCGCTCGTGTGTGCCTATGCGCTATGAACCTGGTGACCCGGGTTTGATTCCCGCTCACGGCAAATTCCAGTGACGATTATTTGAACCGGTCCTGGGTCCCTCCTAGGTCGACTCGGCCTCAAATGAGTACCTGCTGTGATGTGTAAACATCGCCAATGGGGAGACAAAGGCGGCCGGGCATGGTGTTGGCCACCCACCCACTCGCGTGCTGTGCCGGCCTTCATAGGTGCTCGCGAATAGCACTTGCCCCCAAGTCTGTTAAGCCTATATAAGGATGATAATTGTTTTTTTACCCTTTTATCTGGCAACAAAACTGACACCTTTTTTTAACGAGGAGTCATGTTTGCATTGACCACAATACCTGCAGTCATAATGCAAACAAAAAACATTGCTCTGATAATGTATGCACTAATCAACCTCAAGGACAGTGCATACATTATCAGAGCTATGTTTTTTGTTTTCATTATGACTGCAGGTATTTTGGTCTATGCAAACATGACTCCTTGTAAAAAAGGTGTCAGTTTTGTTGCCAGATAAAAGGGTAAAAAAACAATTATCATATTTTTTCTTCTGGCAAATGAGGTTCCAATGGCCTATATAAGGATCTTTGTCTTTGTGTCTCCGTACCCATGTGTGTGTGCGTATATTTGTATGTGTGTGTGTTTATACGTGTATGTTTGCCTGTATGTGTGCCACCCGTGTGTGTGTCCGTGTGTGTGTGCGCGTCCAATTTGTGTGTGCTCATGCAGGGTTCAAGGGCAAGTCAAAGCCGAACCTGCTGAAGCAGGAGACGAGCAGCCTGGCGTGTTCGCTGCGCATCCTCTTCCGCATGTACATGGACGAGAGCAGGCAGGACGCCTGGGGAGAGGTCCAGAACCGCCTCATTGGGTACGGCGCCGTTCCAAGCGAATTCAATCGGTGCAGCGCTCACTGAGCAGGATGTGGGCCCTCCCCTACGCCATGTGGGTCGTGGGGATTATTAGAACCGTATGTCATCACGCTGGTCAGGTCGCGTTGGTGAAAATGGACACCATCTGAGATGGGAGTATGGAAGTACGGTACAAGAATTCGTTTTGCCCTCTCCTGCCCACAACGGAGCACCATAACAGCCTGAAAAAGCTATGATGCATCCATCCGAGTATAATACCCTGCTTGCCTTCTGACATCTGATAAGATCAGCTGCATTTTGAGTGATTTTGGTCATAAGCTACTGCAACATTCCCTTGCGCTTAATTCCGTCAGTCGTTCGCCAAGGAAGCCGGTAATTTTAACCGTCCCATCGGTGTATTTTGTTTGCAGGGCGTGCAGCGAGGCGTTCAGCTACTTCTTGTCACTGACTTCTGAGTCTCACCGGGAGGCGTGGACCAACCTCCTGCTGCTCTTCCTCACCAAGATCCTCAAGATCAGCGACGAGCGAGTGGGTGTCCACATCGTACATGGTCTCACTCCCCCTACTAATAAAATTTTACGATATATCACCACGTCAAGTGAAGTGCGGGAGCATGCGCTGGGCAGCAGCAGTCACTCTCCAGCACCGAATCGGAGGGTCCATCCTGGCAAAGCCTCCAAGCGAGAGCCTCTTTCTAGTGGTTCCTCTGGGCAAAGCCACCACGCAAACCCCCTTCCTATCTCCGAGTCTGAATAGGGGTGGCCGATGGCTATGCACCACGGGGCCTCTGGCCACCCCCTTAGCCTCCTCCTTCACCCCCGAGGTTCTCGAGCTCGGAGAACCACGTGGGCAGGGTCAACCGAAGCGGGCAGCCAGGAAGCCACGTGCCCAACGTGGCAGAGTTGGCAGTCCCGTATCACACTCGTAGTAAGCCTCATCTCGGTCCATATGCTCCTGAAATACTTTATCGCATAATGCAACAACGTGCTAATTGAGGGCAACACAGCAACTTGATTTCACACCTGACTTGCGCGTGCGTCGTATGCACGGGTTTTTCTCCTGGCGTGTCGGGGCTATATGTTTGTTAACTCTTCCGACGGTGCCTCTCGTTTTTGTTGTTGTTGTTGCCCAGTTCCGAGCCCACGCCTCGAGCTACTACCCGCTGCTGTGCGAGATCATGATGTTCGACCTCGTGCCCGAGCTCAGGACCGTGCTGCGAAAGTTTTTCCTCCGCATCGGCGCCGTCTTTGGCATTTCCATGCAGCAGCCGGAGACGCCCGGCTACAAGTAGAGATTGTCTGCGTTGTTCCGCTTAGCAAAGAAGGAAAAGGGTGGTACATTGGATTGTAAGCTCACAGTTGTTATTATTATCATCATTACTGTACTATTATTATAACGTTGTCGTCCTTGTCATTTAATTCAGTTACGGAAAGGTTTTCAACTCGAGAAGGTGAAAAATGTACGTCACATGACCGGAGGGTTTTGTCCTCTGCGAGTGACTAGGCCGTAAACATTTACTCCAATTGGTGTGCGCTTCTCTGGGTGGGAGGCGTTGAAGAGCTTGCGATGATTTCGACGGAAGAGATTTTCTCTTGATAGTCACAGTGGTGAAGTGTGATCATGCCCACGTCTGTCGCCTTACCCCCTCCCCCGCCACACCGCCTCTTGTGCTGGCTAAACGCTTACCCAACCTTGCCCTGTTATCGACAGACCATCTGCATTCCTATTTAAGATACCGACGGCAGGTCATATGAACATTCGGAAAGGGTATTAAAGTATATTAATAATTGTACAGCATTGCATGTATTTATATTGATGCTTTTAACTGGAAAAAAGCCCAATTATTTGTTATATTGGGTCAAGCTGCATATTTGTAAAAAACTAAAAAGCGACATGAAAACACCGTGTACTCCTTCATGACTTAGGCAAAAAAAAGTTCAAAATAGTTTTTGTTTGCTTGGATCCATGCACAAGAGGCCTGCTGATGTGGTAAAGGTGTAAGATATAAGCTTGAGCAAGCACTAAACTGTGAACACTTTATGGGTGTGGAGATCTTCATTGATGTGTTTTTCTTTGTGAAGCTTTATGGACGTTTTTTTTATACATTGCTGTGTGCGTGCAAGGGCGCTGGTACATTTTATGACGCGCACGCACATGCGGTCTCTCACTGAATCACTTTCGTGTTACTTTGTGTGTGTGTGTGTTAATTTCCAAGGGCCGAGAGTGCTCCTATAATTTAATGTACATTTAATTGGGAGTCTGATTTTGGTATGGGGGATTGTATTTACTGAAGGGAATGTGTGTGTGTGTATATTGGAACCACAGTTATATAAACAACATCATACTCTGTATTCAGAGGTCTTCAGTTTAGCAGCGGTGTCTGCTAAGTCCACCTGCACCGGGAATGCATCGCAAAAAATGTCCTTGTCAAAGATTTATTTTTGAGTGTTCATCGTTGCATTATCTCACATTGGTACAATAGCTTTTTTTCCATTGTATGTTGGCCTTGAAACTAAGTTGTTTAACAACGCAAATAAATAAACAAAAACTCCAACATACTTTTTTTTGGGCACAGCAGAGTCCAAAATTCTGGATCGGCTACGTGCAGCCGCTTGCATGGTCATCGGTCATATCACGGTGCTTCGACGGCAGGGGGTGTTAGATACATTTACAGTTTACACTGAGAAGTAGCTGGGCGACCGTGGGGTCATTCGCTTGGCAGTGTAGAGTTAGTTGGCTGGCTGGCATTGAACGTGCAGCCCGCGTCACAGCGTGGTGTGCAACTCGGGAGACGGATTTCCCTCGGAGAAGAAAATTATACAGCAACACTATAACAGCGAGCGTGCGGTGTTGGAGCCATCCGAGATGAAGCGTGTCTTTGCCGTGCCGGCTTGCAACAAGGGCATTGCGTTTGGCTAGTAATCCCCATTCTCCGGCGTTCGCCTTGTGGAGGCTGCTTAATCCGGACGTGACATTTCGCATGCCCGTGCTTCAATGTGGCCGCATTGTGCATTCGGCGTAGCTTACGGTGGGAGCATAGATAGAGGCACAGGCTCGAACGTGGAAGCATTGCTGGTTTGGGGGGTTTGTTCAGACTCTGCCGCATCCGTCCCGTGAAAAAAGCACTCTTATGCTGGAAATGAGCTCCGGTTTCTTCTCGCTCTTGGATGACTTCTCTGCTTGTGCTGTGCTCTCGGGGAGAGAGGGAGTTAGGACACAGTGTATAAATTTGTTTTGCTGTTGATTCATATGCGTTAATTATATGCGGGTCGATGCGTGTACTTTAGGTTGTGGTATATATAATAATATATATGGAATTCAAATATGAAATTTAAAAAAGTGAGATGTAAGAAATTTGACTTTAAACATTAGCGGGGATTGCAACGAAGATTGTGCGCAATGACTTTATCAGCCCAATACTTAGAGAAAAAAAATCTTCCAATCATTCACAGCTGTGGTGAGGGTGTAGCAGTCGAAATCGCTGGTGGATGTTAATTAAACAATGTATATGGAACAGCCATATATAGTTTTTCTATGTAAAGAAAAATAACGGATGCACCGCGGTTTATGTACAGTTTAATGGAGATCATCTGGTGGGACCTAAGCTGAGTAATAATAGTACGAATAAATGTTTTCAAACTCAACGCGTTGTCTCTTTGGGAATCTTGCTAACATGTTGTGGGGGCGATTCGATCTCGCTGCACAACACTGAAGATGAGACACCGAGATGGAGCAGTACAGTACAACAGTGGATTTTGCCGCACTGCCTTTTGCTGGTAACGGCCTTGTTTTATGCATGGTTCTCACCCATCCAAGCATTCATTATCGAGGTTCAACCCTGCTTAGCTGCTGAGATATGATAATTATTTGGTACATTCTGGGTGGTTTGACCATAGGCCATTCATATGTTGCTGGGGACAATATCCATAGCTGGCTTCTGAAGACAATGAGGTCTCATCGATTGAATTTCTCGGCAAAGTGGGATCTGGTGTGATCTCGCTGAAATACATTTTTGTAGTTGACAATTAACACGTGATCCTGACATGCAGTCGGCCTGTCTACACTCGTGTGCAGCGCGTTACAACATTGCTCTTGTGCATAGAGTAATGTTTGTCGCATGATGCATTAAAAAAAAAACGAAATTGAGTATAAACCAATTTTGTACACTGATGGCCAGGCTGAGACCATCCACACCGGCTTAATCGCAGGTAGCTGCCTTTATTTGAACTCGGGATCACATGTCTGCCAGCTCAGCGCTCTGACCTTCAAGCCACTCGGTAGACTCCTTAATTCGTCTACAGTATTTTTTATTCATCATACTATTCGAGATGTATAAAAGAAAAAAACAGATTGTGCTTTTAACTAAATAACCTAAAATATTACAGCGTTGAGTCCCTGCACACCCGGGCACCTTCCTGTGTGCACAGCCACAGTGGCAAGATCGCTCCCAGAGCACCGCGAAAAAAAATGTTACGTTTAAATGTAATTTGCCCTTTCACATGACTTAATTCAAAAGAGGAATATGATGGTATCACCCAAGGTTAATGTCACTTAATTTTAACTCAATGTATTTTTTTCCTCTTCCAATGTGTTACTTATTCAAATGAACAAAAAAGGCCCTTTACCCAAATGTGAAAGGTCCCCATTATGCCTTCGTGAGGATTTCACCTGCTTAGGAACATTGGCAGACTTGGGGATATTTCAAATGGCAAGCCAATTCGACAGAAATAGTCCAAATTAAAAAAAAAGTGTCTTGCAAATTGCAAACCCACCTACAGGACAGCGTCACCAATTCTAGATAAGCTGGACAAATGCAGGAGTGAAATTTAAAATGAAAGAGTTAATAATTTTACATGTTATAATTAAACGTCGGTGGGAATGGGCAAGACATGTCTCGAGAAGGGATGGCATATATTCAAGAATAATGACGGATTGTCAGCCAAAAGAAATGGAATGCATTTGAGATGAGATTCACAGAGAAGGTGGAGTGATGACAGCATCTCTTACGCAGGTACTAGGTAGGTCATTACATCGGAGGATCATGAGAGATGGTGGTGGCTTGGGCAGGCCGTTGTCCAGCAAGGGTTTGACCGTGAGCATGGGTTGACAAACAAAGTAACACGTCTTTTTTTTTTTCAAATTTGGTAATCAAAAATACCCCTTAATATAAATGCAAGACGGTGGTCCTTAATAAATAATGTCACTAAGCAGTCTTAAAAAAGAGCCGCATTCGGCTCCAAAGTCGCCGACCGCTAACCGTGGCTGATGATGATGACGTGTAAATCATGTTCATGTGTTTCGATCTAAATTCAAGGTAAAACTAATTTGTGGAGTTTTGGAATTGCATTACCACGAGGTTGTTTTGAGGGTGTCAGGAGGCCTTCCTCCCGCAGTGGATGAACAGTGGCTTCTTCTTCCACGCGTTTGTCCCACTCATGTGGGATCTGCTTTCCTTGCCAACCTTATCCATGCTGCCCTATCCAGCGTCATCTCTCTTTCCCCTCCTCGGGCCACCATGTCCGATCGCACCACATCGCCCCCCACCTCTTCTGCCTTCCTCTTGATCTCTTTCCTTCCATCACCTGCCACCTTCTGATTCACGTAATTTCCCTGTTGTCTCTCCACATGACCGAACCACACCAGCCTTTTCTCTCATCTTCTCTGTCATGTCTACCACATTGAGTCTTCCTCTCACTCCTTGATTTCTGATCCTGTCCTTCCTTGTCAAACCCAACATCCACTGAAACATCCTCATCTCCCTCTTTCTTGTGCCCCAGCACTCGGCGCCATAGAACAGCACCGGCCTCACCAGTGGCTGATCATGATTAAATCGATGTTTTTTAATGGACTGTTGTTCAATTATGTTAAGCTGAGTGTAGGAAACTTTGATTGCATTTATTGGTAAACTATTTCAAATATCTTCTTGGTTCTTTCGGTAAAGTCACGTAGAAGGGAAACAATAAAATAAAACAATAAAATTATATATTTCAAATAGTTTTCGTATAAATAATGCGTGCATTGAGTCTCACAC
Organism: Lampetra fluviatilis; assembly: GCF_964198595.1. Taxonomy (NCBI): domain Eukaryota; kingdom Metazoa; phylum Chordata; class Hyperoartia; order Petromyzontiformes; family Petromyzontidae; genus Lampetra; species Lampetra fluviatilis. Next base: position 12,311,701 of record NC_136288.1, read on the forward strand.
TTGCACGGCGCATTGAAAGCGTTAGGGTTTGGCCAAGCATCCCAAGGCATGATCTTTTTGGAAAATTAGCTTTTTTTTCCCTGGGAAATTGAATAACTGACAGTATTGGGTAAGATTGCGGCTCTCTAACTTACGTCAGCGACACTGACAGGTCAGCGTGTACTGGCAACTCGCTCATGGCCAACGTCCAACTGTGTCGTTCTCTGGCTGGCCTGTCCTCTTCTGCGAGTGTGATTACAAGATCCAGACAATGTTCTCGAGTACTTGTTCCACTGATATCCGTGTCCAGGGGGATGTTAGGAAATCTGCATTGTTATGGCAGTGGTATTATTACATTATTTATTAATGGAACTACATGGTGTGCAGAAGATGTCAGTGCAGCAAAATCAATTGTCGTGCTGTGAGTAGCGAGTTAACTCGAGACGAAGACCCGGAGAGGACGAGACGCGGGGCCCAGGCTTGATTCCACAGACGAGACAAGAACACTCCCGGGACTGCCCCTTGATGCTCCTGGGCGTGGCCTCGCTCCACCTTCGGCCACGCCCCCTTCGAGACCTTTCCCGAAGGATCTCGACCGAGCACCACGTGTCCCACTCAGGCTACCACGTCCTCACTTGCCCTCTCTCTCTCAGGCCATCGCCAGGACTATGCCCCCGAGGGCTGGCTGACATGCCGTACTTAAACTGGTAGGAACCCACTGGTTCCACCAGCCCACAGGGGATTATTGTATCAGTCCGTCGTGCAGGGAGGGGCTGGGTGGGGAGGGTGCGGCTGGGTGGAGAGGGGCTGGGTGGGGAGGGACTGGCCACCCCGTGGTGCCCTTATAAAACTCAACGTTTAACCTACTCACGCCGGCTTATTTGCGGAATACACCACGCCGCCGTTGACCCTGGCCATTGACCGAGCAACCCAACGTTCCTACCAGCTCCCTCCGCAGGAATGTGTTTCTGGTGCTATAGAGAGGCTCCAGACGCACAGTTGCACTCCTGTAACAGTAGCTGGCGCGAACACCCTAATGACACCATTTACGTCACTACACGTGTGGAGTGGCATCGGGGGATGCCACTGCATGCCACCTTAGGCTGGCCTGTGTGTGCAGCAGGAGACACGCTGCTCACACCTGGAGCGGCGCAAGGGTGACAGGGGGCCATGGAACTCTGGATGAACCCGGAGGGCCTGGTGGCCGGAGGTACCGGGGGTGGGTGACCCCGTGACCGGTTCCAGGGACCTTTGGAAGGGCCGAGAAGGGAGGCGTGCCTAGGGGCGGAGCAAGCCCTGGGACTGGGAATAGAAGCCGGACCCCTGAATGTTGTTGTTCATCTGAAGATATGAAGCCGTCCTCCTGAAGAAGAAGTCAAGATCAGGGCTTGAGTCGGGGTCCGGGCTTGAAGGCCTCCCAAAGTTGTGTTAGGGCCTCGTTAACCCAGAGGGACAACCTCCCCAGGTTACCTGGTGGAAGGGGCAGCTACCCCTTTGTGTTTGCGAGTGTTGTTATAATAAACGTGTTGCCGCCAGAGAAGCCTCGCTCTCCATTTATACCCACTACACATGTATCAGGATGCCTTAATAGGGTGGGCGAATAGACACATTTCACAATAGACGTATTCTTTGGATATTTCGGTAGTCACGTGGAAAGAAAAAATAATACCGAAAGACCCAAAGAATATGAATTCCTGCAGTCATAAAAAATAAAATCGAAATAAAATATTAAATCTGTGATTTTTTTTCCTATTAGTATTTCTATCAGTGAGTAAATATTTTATTTATATTATTTTTATTATTATTTATTTTTACCTACGTGACTTTACCGAAAAAAACAAATAGTCACGAAAACTTCAAATCTAGAACCCTCACTAATTGGCTGTGGCGGGTTTAACGACACATGCACATTAACGCGATCTAAAACCCCAAAAAACATTGATGATATTGGTCGCGAAAGCCTAGAACTATTATTATTATCGCCAAAAACAACATAAAAAATCGCGTTTTTCGCCCCTCCGCGGCCGCCGTAGTTGGCGCCACCGCGGGGGTCAATCGGAGGCCCTCTCCGGGGTCGCTCCCTCACCGCACCGATCGGCCCGTCGGCTTTCGCGCGTGTTTATATTTCTACGATGATTACATATCGATACTTACGTTTAAACAAAAGCACACTTTAACTCGTCACCCCGTGCTCCGCGAGGAGTAGGCGACAAGCCCAGCGCGCCGGGATGAACCGAAAAAAAAGCGAGAAGGGATTCGAAAGCCCGCGCCCGTTCAAATTATAAGTACCTCATCGAAATGTTCGATCCACTGCTGGATGAAAGCGTCTTTTCCTCTCACACCCCGATACGTTACCCGACTGTCTACTGCGCCACGATTGTCGCTGCGAGTAGGGCCGTAGGATTGGAACTCGCGTCGTAGCGCGCTAACCGCTGCGCCACCGCTCCCTCACCGCAGCGGTGTTCACGATCGTTAAAGATCCACTGCTGGATGACTGCCTCGACCGCACTCTGCGGCAGTTGTATTTGACCATACTTCACCTTAAATACTTCACCTTGGTCAACGCGGGTTGGTCGGAGGCCCGGTTAGCGTGGACCGTAAAGCTACAGCAATGGGTTGAATGTACTCATTGGTTCAAAAGCAGCGTTCGAAATGTCAATTTGACCCAAACTAATTATATCAGAAAGTTGCCGATAGCGAGACGGCGCATTATTGGTTTGGCAATGTTGCAACCTAAATGTGTGTGCAATCGTGTGTGTTCGTATTTTGTTCGTCAGCAGAGTTCCTTACGTGAGTGAGTTGGTACAAATGTATTTGAGCAATGTCTGGTGATGTCAACGTTGATGTTGAAATCTGTTCCACTCTAGAAATGAACGACGATGACTCAAAAATAACGTGAATTTTTTGTGTTATTACGAACCATCAGGTACTCAGCATCAACAACATCAACTTCCAAAAGAAGTCCATCATTGTAAGCCTTTTTCCTTATAACCTTGTATTTCAAATGGTACTTCAACACACAAGACTGCTTTAGAATTAAACACCATACATTTAAATTTTGATTTTAAGCTTTCGTGACTACAGGGATTAATATTCTTGTTTTTTTCGGTAAAGTCACGTATAAGGGAAATAAAATAATAATAAAAATATAAAATATAATTTTATTGTCGACTAAAGCCAGTAAATATTACTATTTTAGCAAGGCTTATTTATACACATTTGCAGCAGCAGCATTAAAGCGTGGCGTAAATATTGTTTAAATGTATGGTATTCTTGGTTCTTTCGGTAAAGTCACGTAGAAATATAAAATAAAATGTTATTGTTTGATATGTTTATTATTTTATTATTTCCCTTCTACGTGACTTTACCGAAAGAACCAAGAATACCATACATTTAAGCAATATTTGCGTCACGCTTTAATGCAGCTGCTGCAAATGCAGAGTGTGTATAAATAAGCCTTGCTAAAATTATAACAATTTTACTGGCCGTAGTCGAACCACTGCTAGACGAATGCCTTCGCACGCAGTGCCTGTCATGAGGCTCATTTGTACGTTGAGCTTCTTTCGCATCGTACGTAGCCAACTGCTAATCGGGTTGGTGTGAAGATGGGCACGCAGGACCGGTTTAGATATCACGCGCAACTAATTGGACTGGAAATCAAGACAGCGCTACTGGTCCCCCCCTCAGGCATTTGAAAATACCACTTCTCTGTTAAACTTTCGTAAGTAATGTGCGCATTGAGGAAACCAATTTAAAATGTGTAAACTTGAAGATTCCAGAGTCGACGATGCCGATGTGCTCTGACGGGCACGGTCTTCTACGTGCGGTGCGAAATAAGTTCAACATACATGCATTTATGCATCCGTAGTAATGGCTCGTGCTGTGCGATTTCTGTGCGGCAGGGCCATGTGGAACTCACGCTGTTTCCCACCACGGCGACGCTCAACAAGATCCGCCTCAACTGCAAGCAGTGCCGCATCTACCGCGTGCGAGTCAACGACAAGGAGGCCGCCTTCATGTACAACGACCCCACGCTGGAAGTGTGCCACCAGGAGAACAAACAGTGCGTTCCCACGCAGGCAGATGCTGCTGCTGCCCCCTTAGGAGCCCTTGTAGACTGGTGGGGCGAGGGGCCGTTATCTCGCACCACGCCTGGCTAGTACCAACTCGGCCCTCTTGCACGGCTCTGTTTCCGTCGCCGTGTAAAATTAACGATTTGGCACATTGGGTAATTGTGTGACGAATACGCCATGTTTCACTGGCGGGCGATTTAGTCTGCCAGTAGGAGGCTATGTTGCTATGTGGGTTTTTTGTCAATTTAGTAATTTTCTGGTATGTTTTCAAATGTTTTTGACAATCTATAGCATGACCCTGGCACACTTTGCCCACTTGTTTTAAACAATGTCGCTAGATCTTTAATGTCCACTTTGGAGCAGACAATGCGTATTTATTGTTGATACACCTGCAGTGTTGTATGTATGTATTTTGAACGTCTTTCGCGCTGTACGTAGCCAGCCCTGCTAATAGGAGGTGTGGGGGACGGAAAATAACAAAAGTATTAAGCAGGGCGGCCGCTGGGCACAAACCGTGTACCTCTGCAACAACTATCGAACATGCCACCGCTCAAGCCATTGTAGTCCAATAACTACGACAGACTTTTACTTTTTTTTCCAGGAAAGCCACACTGAGTCATATGACTCTTCTTCAGGAGAGTCCTGCTCCATTGGGTTTTTATATTTGGGATGTTTTCAGCCAAGTAATGATAAGTGTTTATACTTGTGGGAGGAGATCGGAGGACCCAGAGAAAACCCACACGTGCGAGAGGGCAACACTCTATCCCCGTACAGATGGAAACGGATGGCGATTAGTCTATTTGCTGTACTGCCCTCTTTTAGCGAGCCAGGGGTGTGGCACCTCGACGCTCACGGGAAGGCAGTTTCACAACATCTTTGTGATCCACTAGCTCTCGCCTGCACAATGCTGGATTCCAGGCGTGCGCCACCACCGGCCGGCTAATGGCGACATAAACATAATGCAAACAGTATGTGCTAATTGTGATTTGTCTTCTGCAGGCGTAACTTGAACTTCTTCTCCAATGCGTACGCGGCGTCCGTGCAAGCGGTGGAGGCAGACTACGGCAACGGCGAGCTTTTGATCAAAGTGCCGTCAGACTTGCGCGAGCACGTGGAAGGTGACAATCCCTTGACCAACTTCGCTGACGTTTTTTTTCAAACCAATTTTGTCCCGATTGAGCTATCTGCATTACGTTACGAGATGAATGCATCCATCCGGATCGATCATGCGGAATCGTGCAACCCATGGTGTTAGAGAGCGACCCACGGAATCAGATGTCAGAGAGCTATTCTTGAAATCCCTTCCAGTGACCTTTGCTGGACATGGTAGGGGCAGCATTTTCTCATGTGCTCCATGATCACAGGCAGCTGTAGGATCTGTGCAGTATCAGCTTAGCCCTCTGACCTTGCAGCTAGCCAGTCACCTCACTGCCCTCACCTTTTATGAAAACAGGTTAATGAAACCAGGAATATGTGAATTTTTAAAATGTAAATGCATGATATTCTGCAAAAAAACTTTATTTGGAACCACTGTCAACGACAAAGCTCATTGTTAATTGTCATGAGAATTACACTTTTCCAAAATATACCACCAATTTGTTACATTTGTCGTGCGAAAATGAAATCTACACGCTACTATTATGTGAGTGTTAATGTACAAAAATATCCCCCATCGAATACTTGGTATTTCTTTTCCAATTATTGTTTTACTCTGCACTCATTCGTTTCACCCAGTTAAATTGATCTTGGGAAATTGACATTCACAGTGAGATAAAGGCCTTTTGTCCACGTGGCTTTCAATGTAGATTCCTGTGATTGTTAAAACCTGGAAGACTTGATTTTGTTCAGGGAGGTAATAGGCTGCCTGTTTCTGTGCCAGGTGAATATGTTAATCTAGCTGTGCATTTCACATGTGTATTACGTAACTGCAAAAACACTGAACCAATCACGATGCAATTTTCAACGGTTTACCAATTCCGGTGTCCAGACCATGATACTTTTTTCAGCAGGATGGCCACAGCATATTTCTATTAAGTATTTATATTTAAAGATGCAACAACAACATGCCGTGTGGCAGCACATGCAGTGTGTGTATTAGAAGGCAAGGTGGAGCAATGATGCAGTGGATCGCGTGCTCTGCTGTGAACCCAGTCACCTGAGTTGGATTCCCCGCTGTGGCTACAATAATTATTTGTGAGTGATATCTGAACCGATTCTGATTCCCACTCCCTCCATCTCTTCACAAACCCACACTGACCATTGTGGTGCAGTTATGGTCAGACATTAGACATTCTTCATGACCAGCTTGGCTTGAGGAAGCCTTCATCCAGCAATAGATGGACAAAAGGCTGGTATATTATTGTAAAGCATGTATGTATGTGGTTATGTAGCGGTTAGCGCGCTGTGCTATGAACCCGGCGACACGGATTCGATTTTTGCTCACGGCCAACACCAGTAACGATTATCTGAACCGGTCCTGGGCCTCCCGTAGGTCGAATCAGCCTCAAATGAGTACCTGGTGCGGTGTGTAAACATTGCCACTGGCGAGACAAAGGCGGTCGGGCGTGGTGCTGGCCACCCACCCCCTCGTGTACCGTTCCAACCTTCATAGGTGCTCGCTAACAGCACTTGCCCCTACAGTATGTTAAGGCTATATGGGGGATCTTTGTCTTTGTAATCTCGCGTGTGTCCGACATGTGCATCCGTTTGCATATGCCTCTACGTGTTTCCTGACGTTGCTTTGCAGAATCGACTCCTTTAACAGAATCGAGGCTTGCTCGCTGGACTGGCTTTACAGTTTTGTAAACGCAGCATATACGTGTTTTTGCGTGCCAGAGATGCGCATGCTGAAGGTGCACGTCGAGTTCTGGATGGACAACCCCAAGGGTGGACTGCAGTTCGTGGTGCCCGATCTGGAGGGCACCTTGGCTGAACGGGGCGCCCACGTCTTCTCCTATGGGCACCAGAATGCATCGAGGTCGGTGGCTTTGAGGCACCTATCGTGAGATGGGCGATGGTGAACCTGGAGGTCGGCTGTAAAATGTTAGCGCCTATGGTCAATGGAGTTGCATTGAGAGGCAGAACGATGGACGGACGTGGAGGAGAGAACGCGCGCAAGTTGGAGACGTAGTTTTTTTTTTGTTTTTAGAAAAGTGTGGCTTGAGCAGGACACGCTTCACGAAAAGGTTTGATGATCATCAGTGAAGACTGCCGATAGAGTAGCAACCAAAGGAGGGAACATGCTTGGGATGATGTCAACTGCAGAGATGGAGTGTTGAAATTGCCTTGTGCGTAGGAGTTGGTGTTGCGTCATGAGGCTGCAAGAGATGACGATCGCTTGGCGAGTCCTTTGTTTAGCACGGGCTAGAACTTGGCAGGAGGGTCCTGCCAAGTTTTCGCAGTGAGAGGGTGTTTTTATTTTATGTAATCCCAATGCAGTACATATATGGTGATTTTCTCTCTAATGCCAGTTGTATTGTATTTTTTTTAGCTATGTTAGGAAAATTTAATACCTGGAGGAAACCCATGCAGAACAGGGGAGAATATACAAACTCAACACAAAACGGCATCGGAGTCGGGAATCGGACCAGGCTTTTTTTGCTGCGACGCACAAGTGTTACCACTGCGCCTGCCTGACATATCACCTGCACGCACAGAGGCGGTGTTTTAACCACGCGGGGACTATTCTTGCCACCCGGCCCGCAGGTCTTGGTTTCCGTGCATCGACTCGTACTCGGAGCTGTGCATGTGGAAGCTGGAGTACACGGTGGATGCCTCCATGGTTGCCGTGTCTAACGGCGACCTCGTGGAGACCGTATACACGCACGACATGCGCCGCAAGACGTTCCACTACCAGCTCACGACGCCCACGGCCGCGCCCAACATCTCGCTCGCCGTGGGGCCCTTCGAGATCCTCGTGGACCCCTTCATGCACGAGGTGACGCAAGATGAGCTTTGTGAAGATGAGAACATTAGCTTCTCACGCTGCGTTAGGCACGGCACTTGCTTGAGTAACTTTTGTCGTATGGAGGTGAGTAAGGGAGGCTGTCGTGGTGTCATGGACGTTGCAATCCATGTGTCGCAGGTTCGACCTTCCGGCGCAGCACTTGAAACAATGGTGCAAATCTCTTAAATCCCCCTCCGCTTCCGTCCACCCAGCAGTATAAATGGGTTTACCACAGTCAATCGGTGAGTTGCACGTGGTGGGGGTAAAGTCTAGGGTATGTCCACCTCTTTCAAGATGCCTGTCCAGCATGGAAGAGGATGCCAAATACCCTCTAGAGGGGCTCTCTGAAGCTCCCTCTCGTGGAGACCCTACTGCCACCAGTGCTCTGAGCAAAAAATGCACGTGTACCTTTTAGAGTCAAGTTATTCTGACGGTAAGGAACCAGGGACCTGTGGGGTTGTCGAGAGCTACGTATGACCTTTGACTTATGTAACAAAAAATTCTCTGGCCTGACAGAAAATAGCGTGCCATCATATCACTGTGTATGACCAAATTACCGAGAATGCTGCCGATCTCATCGCGTTTTGGAAGCTTCACAGGGTTGAGCCTGGATAGTGTTTTTATGGGCGGTCACCGTGCGTGCCAGGTTGTCATAGGCCTTTGCGGGACTTTGCGTCGTATTTTTGCATCATAGGGCAGTGCAGCAAAATCCTCAGTTGTACTGCATTCTTTGCTTCCAGTTATATGGTCCCCACCTTCACCTTCCCACAATGACCAGGGTGGTGATGTATTCTGAAGTAATCCCCAGGACCCACGCAGCGTGGGGAGGCCCTCATCTAGCTGTGGAATCACAGAGGGGGGCTGTACGTTTAGACATTGCACCACCACGAGAGGGCAGGATATATTTTTAGTTCTTAAATATCGAACACAAGTCAGGTGTACCTTGTCAAAGCCGATGGATGGTTTCACGTTTTAGGCTTGTGTCCAATGTCACTCGGCGATTCAATTAATTTTGATTAATTCGGGTAATTGTTTAATTCCAGAATCAAATTATAATTGTCTGTAGGCTTGTAGCGATGCATCAAATCCTCGATTCAAATAATTTTGTACGCTCTATTAAACCTGGATCGCTATTGTGCTCGTAAGAATGTATTTATTTTCCTGTAATTTCTAATGCAAATGTTACACGCATGTTAGAGTTACACCGGTTATGCTAATGGTACGAACAAAACTGTACTCGTGACAGAGAAAGGGGAATCCAAAAACGACACCGTACAAACGTGACGAGCACGAACACGTCCCTTGAATTGAACCGTGACAATTCACTCGCCGTGCGGCATGCGGGGGGGGGGGCACTCATCGTCACGCCCCGTGCTGCTAATGACCCGTGCCGCCGCCGCATTCGTGTACCCCCAGGTGACGCACTTCTGCCTGCCGCAGCTGCTGCCGCTGCTCAAGCAGACCACCTCGTTCCTGCACGAGATTTTCGAGTTTTACGAGGAGGTGCTCACGTGCCGCTACCCGTACACCTGCTACAAGACGGTGTTCGTGGACCAGGCCTACGTGGAGGCCACCTCCTACGCCTCCATGAGCATATTCAGGTGTCTCCCCCTGCCCTAACATTTCGACGCGAGTGACGGCGCTCGCCTCGCTCGGTGTGAACATCTAAACGGGGTGTTGAGGGGCCCTGTGGTCAGGCTGTGACCAAATGTATGTGTGTATGTGGAACTTCTTGGGCACCGTACATAGCCAACCGTGTCAGATCTCTGATCTCGGAAAACCAAGCTGGCTTTGTGTGTGGTGTTACGGGTGCCCGTCAAATTTGCTAATTTGAGCCGTGTTGACGAGCCAGACGTCTGTGAAAAAAGAGCTTCATGGCTCATCGGATTCCTCCATTCTAAGTGACGATTCTGATTATGAAAGAGTCCGAGGGTGCACAGTGTGGTCTATGCCGGGCAGTGAGCACTTCCTGCTTCTGACATTGGATTTTTTTAAAAAACAACATTTAAGGCCTCTGCAGTTGCTCAGCGAGCACCTGCACATAAACAAACTAAGTTGACACACAGCAGTAGCCCATCACCAAATCACCTGCAATGCACCCGATCTCATCAGATACCGGACGCTAAGCCTGGACAGTGGTTGGATGGGCGACAGCTTGGCTTCAGGTGTTGTAGGATGGTGCAAGGCCACGCTGTCAGTCGAGAGCAGTGCAGCAAACTTCATTGTTTTACTGTACTGTACTATCACGTCTATGCAGTCTGCCTTCACTAACCCGCCCTGACCCCCACAATTCACATGCATGGCGGTGGATGGTCAAATACACTGTACAGGTTAGCAGTGGGATACCACTGCTAACGTCGTCCTGTGTAACCCTTTGCTGTTGTATAGTCGACTAGCTTTACTACCCGGCTTCGCCCGGGACTTGGATCCACCACGCCCGGCCGCCTTTGTCTCCCCAGTGGCGATGTTCACACACCACACCAGTTACTCGTTTGAGGCTGAGTCGACCTAGGGGAGGCCCTGGACCGGTTAAAATAATCGTCACCGTTACAGTCTGGAAAGTACCCACAAGGCAAATTTCAAGTTTGTTGCATGTCGGGAAGTACACTAAACATTTTGAACAGACACACATATTCACAACTTTGCCTTTTATATATATGGAGATTAGTATTCTAAATATATTAACAAAATTATTAATATTGTGAGCAAGCCATGTTCCTTTTATTGGTGCATTGGGATCTATAGATGAAATGTGCCTTACAAATTTCAATGATTATTACAGTATTTGAGTTGTATTCTGTGATAGTATTTACACTGGGTGTTTATTGAAAAATAATATATTTTTTAGAATGATTATGATGATGCATCATTACACAGGTTAAAGTTAATTTAAGTTCTTTGGTGCGGTACAGTGGATGTTATAATTGTCGATGTAATAGCCCAATTTGGTTATCGTGGACTCATGCTTCATAAATAACATGAAAAACCAATTTTGATAATTGGATTCCGGTCCAGTGAGGCTGAACTCCAAAAAAACCATCTCTCAATAACTAAATTTTACTTCTCGTGTCATTTCCACTTAATATTGTTTCCCACTCGAAAAGCTGTCGATATCAAAACAAAGGCGTATAGCTGAGCGTTCACTGCTGCTGCAAACTCCACGTGGATTGTGATTGCCGCTGTCAAGCAGCACAATTAGGCCGGAGACTCCCCCCCCCCCCCCCCGCGTTGGTTTTATTTCTTAATTACACGCCTTTGTTTAATTACTACAATCCCGTCTCTCTGCTGTGCTGTATTCTGCAAATGAAACTACGTCATGGTGTAATTGTGATGTAGATGCATAGATATGGAGTTTTCGTGTCACCATGCTGTCTCACTTAACCGATCTTCTGCCCTTCTTTCAGCACCAATCTGTTGCACGGAGCAACGATAATCGACCAGACGCCCATCACTCGCAAGAGAATAGCCAAGGCTCTGGCGCAGCAGTTTTTTGGCTGTTTCATCTCGCGAATGTCCTGGTACGGGCATCTTTTTTTGCATCTCTGTCATTAATATGCAAAAAATCCTGTTAATTGGCGTTGTGTTTGTACCCCAAGCTGTTGACTCGTATACACACACTTGTTCACATTCTCCCCCGCACCCATTCATCGCTTGTTTCCCTGCGCTAATGAATCTTGTCATCTGACTCGTGCTTTGTTAAGCCGGGTTTTACCACTTTTGTGTTGATTATGTAATTGCTGCCTTATTGTTTCACGTCAGAACTTGCCCACGATTCCTCTAATCCATTGTGCACCGCGTAATTTTATAGTTGGGGGATACTTGTAAATTGCATGGTGCTTGAGTTATGCATAATAAACTACGATAATGTATTCCTTAAATAATATTAGTCTTCAGCCATGTTCATCTGTGATTATTTTTTTGGCCACCATTTCCCCTTGTTACAATACATCTCCTAGAGGTGGCTGGGGAGAGGCTCAAGGGTCAGAGCTCTGAGCCGACAGCACTTAGATGCAGGATTCATATCCATGCACCCACGTATGATTAAGCCAGTCAAATCCAGCATATAAATATCACGATCCTGGCTTGGTCAGTAAAGACTGCACCCAATATCTATTTAATTAAATATGGGCTTTCACATAATTTGTCTTATTACAGCTTTTGAGAGTTTTATTTTTATTGTTTCAGTTTGTTTGCCATACGATGAGCCTTATTATCCTCTGTGGCATGCCACATCGCCCCTCGTGTGGATAAGAGGTCACTTAAAGGGATCTCAGAAATTGTTCTGCGATATCACCTACAGTGGGCCCTTCTCTAACAGGGGGTGCGATTTTAGATTTGAAGTTTTGGTGACTGCAAGGATTCATACTCTTTGGTTTTTTCGGTAAAGTCACGTAGGTAAAAAAGTGTCACACTTAAGCGGTTGTGCTTTCGCTAAGTTGTCCCCACCTGAAGAAGGACGCTTGTGTTGCGCCCCAAAACGTCGTGATTTAATTTACTTTAATTTTTTACCTACGTGACTTTACCGAAAAAACCAAAGAGCAGGGGGTGTGATGTAATACTCTGAGATAAAAATGTGACAAAAATACAATAACCATGAAAATAAAGAATGTAATTAGCACCAATGGGACTCTATTTGGCACTAAATGAATACAATTAGAAAAAATAAATCAGTAGCGCTTCTCATTTCTGTAAGGCAATCAAATCTATCTGCACCTGGGTTTCATTCTTCACCAGGACTGACGATTGGGTGCTTAAAGGCATCTCCGGCTACATTTACGGCCTCTGGATCAAAAAGACCTTCGGGAACAACGAATATCGTTACTGGATTAAAAAGGTATGTCACACGTCGACTGCGCTTCCCGCAGTTAACTCCACCGCCTCCCAAAGCCGTGCGTCAACATATCTCTGCCATGCTGTCCCTCCTGCAGTGGTTGTCCCGAGTGACGGATTACGAGCTGCAAACCGGAGGCATCCTCCTCCACCCGACCTTCGCTGCCGGCAAGGAGAAGGAGAGGTGGACTTTGCACTCACCCGCTCGCTCGCCCGCCTGCTCGCTCACCCACTAGTTTCACTCGAGTGAGTGGGTGAGCGAGCAATTGCTCGCTCCGAGGACCACGGCGTAACATTTTTCTGACATGAAAGTGGGATGGCCAAGCGTTAAACAAAACACCACAATTGTTGTCGGGACAAAACTCGAAAACACAGCAGACTAATAAATATAGAGAGCCTTCGCTTAATGTGTGTTCACACAACGAGTTTTCATTGTTACGCGGTTCTTCAATTTGGGAGCGCTTTCGCACAAAGCAGAACGCGTCCGTTACAACGCGGTTTCTGAGCGGTCTACGATGAGTTACTTTCATGAGCTGCACACGGCTAAGTGGTCTGGGAATTCTGGGTATGCACGCGGAATGGTACAATATGCGGTGTATTACCCTCATCTCAGTTCCTTTGTCCTGCCATCTTACTGCGTGTGCGTACATCGTGCCTTGCAAACCCAACCTTTTAAATTATTTATTTCGGTGAAATAGTTTTCCCTTAACGCGTTTTGGCTCAACGCAGCATTATTCAGGAAACACGTCTACCACGTTGAACGATTAATCACTGCACATACGTCGGCAATGAGGAGGCGAACGATAGCAGTACATTCGTTCTTTGAGAAATCAATTTAATGCCGAAATGCAACATACCCATGTCCCTCAACACAGTTTTAGGTCATTCCCTGTAGCCTACAGTGAGATTGTTCGGAACCGTGGACGACTGACAAATACAATTGAACGCAGGCTGGAAGGTGTGCAAAGATTGACGAGGTGATGCTGGCTTGGCATTACACTTAGAGGCTAAGTAACACTTGGATTAGAGAATGTAGACAAGTGAGAGACATCTTACTTAGTTTAACACAGCACATCGGAGTTGTCTTGTGGTTGTTGTTGTTGCTTGACTTGCATTCCACTGGGATTTTTGCACAGCGTTGGTGTACGGTGCTTTTTTTCTGGAAGACTTTGCAGTTTTTTCCTGGATTTTTCTGTTTGCGCATAGTCACTTTAAGATGTTTTCTTGTTCATATTTGTTTTTGTTGCGGTTCTACCCTATTCAAGAGCCGGAATGGCTCACAGGGCTATACCTAATAAATGAAACTGAAACTGAAAAACTGAAACTGTACTAGTAACCAATTGGCATGTTCTGTTTACGTGACAAACCTTACTAGTTGGCTGTGTCGGGTGGTGGCGTGTTTAATGACACATTTATATATTTACGCGATCTAACCTGAAAAACCTGTATTATTGATCTTACTGTTTAGAAAAGTAAGTAGGCTTGGGCAGGACATGCTTTTCACAAGGAATGATGGATGCTTTTCTGAATAAAAAAACTGACATTTACATAATATTAACAATTGTTTTCATCGGGCGTGTGCGCATGTGTGTGTGTGCCACTCGTGTCTGTGTGTATGTCTGTGCAGTCCCACTCCTCACCTGCACTTCTCCGTGTGCTACCCGCACACGCTCTCGTGGGAATACTACAAACTGTACCAGGCGAAGGCACACCTGGTGCTCAGGCTCATAGAGAACCGCATCAGCATGGAATTCCTGCTGCAGGTGTGTGTGTGTGTGTCAAAGGGGGGGGGGGGGTGGTGGCGCAGTGGTTTGCGTGCTGCGCTATAAACCCGGCGACCTGGGTTTGATTCCCTCTCACATTCAGTAATAACATTGGCGAATATTTGAACTGGTCCTGGGTCTCCCCAGGTTAACTCGGCCTGAAATGAGTGTCTGATGCAGTGTGTAAACATCACCACTCAGGAGACAAGGGCGGCCGGGCGTGGTGCTGGCCCACCCACTCCCTCGTGTGCCGTGCCAGCCTTCATAGGTGCTTGCTAACAGCACTTGTCCCAACAGTCTGTTAAGGGTATACGGGGATCTTAGTTAAAGGCCAAACACAAGTGGGCGTTGGCACTGCGCTACATACCCGGCGACCCATATACGATTAGCGCTAATGGCCAGTATCGGTGATGGATATCTGAACTAGTTCTGGGCCTCCCCGAGGTCGACTCAGGTTTGCATGAGCCAGCACCTGACGCGGTGCTGGCCACCTACCCTTTTGTGTGCCGTGTCAGCCTTAATAGCTGCTTGCTAACCACTTTCCCCAATAGCCTGTCAAAGGTTATAATGGGAATCTTTGTCTTGTGTGTGACCTGTGACCAGCAACTTGCACATGTATTCATATTGTGCTTGTAGAAGTAGCAGGAGCGGACATGAAAAGTAGCACCCTAGTGCATATGCTTGACTCGATTTCCATCAGCCAACATGTCATGCCGCAAGGCCTTTTTAACAAAATGTTTAATCTTCGTTGAAGGAGTTGTTCAAGACCCCATAAGAACCTCATCAGCCTCATTGGACTCGAGTGGTGACATCAGTGGTTATGAAGCCGGTGACCTGAGCCTGATTCCTAGCCACGGTGAACATCATTGGCGAGGAATGTCTAAACTGGTTGTGGGTACCCGCTTCAACAACCAGTAGTGATCAGCGTGGAGAGTTATGGTCAAACAACATCTATGTACAACATCTTGGGTAGGCCTTCATCCACCAATAGATTGAAAATGGGCTAAATATTAACTGCAGATTGATTGAAAACAGGTTATTGAGCACTTGTATGTATCATAGCTCCAAAGTCAACATTTATAATTACCTGCAAAACATGTTTTAATGTAAAGGGAGGTCAGGTTTATTTAAAACATAAATTAATATGCAAAGGAAAACAAATGTTCGGGGTCAATTAATTGGAGATCATAAGACATCTGGATCACCACCCTGTGCACCCTTTTGTCACGTCACTGTTCGATGAAAGTCTAACGTGTCGGTCATTGGGATTGTTCGACCATACTTCACCACGCCGGTTAGTGCTGATTCGGCGAAGGGGAGGGAGGCACCAGGACCAGTTCAGATATCACTCGCCACCAATGTTAGCCTCGATCGGGCATTGAACTCGGGTCACTTGGTGTGTAGCATAGTGCGGTAACCCACAGAGCCACCTCTCCCAATGACAAACAGGTTAATTAAAATAATGACCAGGTATGTTTGTTCTGTTGCCGCTGGGAAAGAAATCGACAATCCACCTTACCGGCCTTCGTCTTTTTTGTCCTCTTGGTGACCGCAAACCAACGCTGTTATTCGTAACCTATTATTTATTTTAAATATATAAATAACCCTTCCAGCGTGACAGGCTTCCCTTGTTTGCGAGCGAGATAACGTGACAACGGATGTCAATGGGCTATCACTTTGTTTAGTAAATGGCAATGCAATGAAGGAGACGAGTGTGGTATCTTCTCTTGTCGTTGGGCAGCTCCGGTTATTTCTCATGTGGTGTTTTTGGTGGAGTCGGCTATCTGGAGTGATTGATGCGTGGTCCTTTACGTAATGACGTGACCTCTGTGACACCACCGCACCATGCGGTAATGGAGATAGTGAAACTGAGCGGTGCATCTAAGTAAAAAAATATATATACAAACGGTAAGTGATAATAACACGTGATTAATATTCTGAATAATACATGCACAATGGAATTTTGAGCTTGATAGGGAGATAAATATTGATGAAGATAGAACAACTTTTACACGTGCATGTTCTATGTTTAGACGCGCAGAATTTATTCATACCTAGGGGAAAGTCCGTTGACACGCAAGGCTTTTTCAAGGGAGACCTTGGTAGTGATAAATATATCATAACAGCAGGGATGTTCCCACGATACAAATTATTCAAAACCTCGATCATACACGAATCTAGAAATGGAATAAAAAGGCAGCATCCATCCAAAAAAATACTAAAGTGAAAGCACAACGAAGTACAGATGTATATATAGTGAAAATTAAAGACATTACAATAAATTATAAAATGAAGTACGTTAACAAAAAACTTACATTATGGAAATGGATATAATTTAAATTAAGTAGCAATTCAGTATTTAAAGGTTTGAGTACCTATGAATATTTGAAAAGCATTTTACGGTCATTACCCAAGTAGGCACTCTAATAGCAAAAAAAATCAAATGGATGGTATAAAATTGTAATCTTGGTTTTGCTTACTTTTTGAGATGTTGGATCTTTTAATGAAACGTATTTTCTCAATTTCTTTCACAGATTGTGCGAAATGTGTCATGCAATGATCTCTCACAGAGCAGTGCACCCTTCATGTTAGTGGAAGCTCACGGAAGTGAATCCCACAGAGCTTTCTCTGAGATCCCGTAAAGTGACCTTCTGTGCACATGGTAGGGAGGGTAGCCTACTCGCCCTGCCACTGCTAGGAATGTCTGTCGCATTACATTGAAATCATAGATTTAACTTTGAGAGCTGGAATTTAACCATATTAAGTGCAAATTTTTTTTTTATGTCATGGGATTTTTTTCTGCAGTCATTGGTGACCAAACCCGAGACCATGAATTTGTCTTGAGAACTCGGTTTAATCACAGGCGGCCCCCTGATTTCAGATCTTGGATATCAGCATTGCCAGCTCAGTGCTGTGACTTCTGAGCCACCCTGGTCACCTCAAGTGCAGAAACACATTCAACGTGATTTAGTTTTTTTGTACAGTGATTGGTGATTGGGTTGAGCCCATACACTTGCTACGGTACCGCTTTAGTCCCCTGAATTCTCAGTTGACCTGGCCACTTAAAAACATTAAAAAAAATTGTATTGATCTTCTTGGTTCTTTAGGTAAAGTCACGTAGAAGGGAAGTAATAAAATAATAAAAATAAAACATAATAAAATAATTCTCACAACGTTTCGGCCACAACGCAAGCAGCCGTCTTCACCTGAGGATTTTTTTTAAATGTTATTTTATTATGTTTTATTTTTATTATTTTATTACTTCCCTTCTACGTGACTTTACCGAAAGAACCAAGAAGATGAATCCCTGCAGTCACGAAAGCTTTAAATCGAAATTAAATTGTATTGAATTATCGACTTTCCCTCTTTTGTCTCCCGGCAGGTGTTTAACAAGCTGCTCTCTCTGGCCAACACCGCATCTTCCCAGCGCTTCCAGTCCCACATGTGGAGCCAGATGCTGCTGTCCACCAGTGCATTCCTCAAGTCCATCTCCATTGTTTCGGGCAAGGATATCCAGCCGCTGATTCGTCAGTGGGTGTATCCTTTGCTCATGGTGCTTGCTGCAGCAATTCATGTCTAAATTCATCACGCGTAGTCAACGAAGGACCGTTGGGCCAAACGTGTGACCCCTTGCGAAAGCATTCACATCAACTTCTCTTGCAGCCATACCGGTGTCTCGAGTAATTTGTTTGATCCACGGATCACGGGGGGCAGGTGGGGGGGGGGCAACCACGGGGGCGGTGACATTCCTTTGAGGGTCGCAGTCCACTTTGAACGTCAACCACCAGCTCAAGTGCGCAATTGCTCCAGGAGTTTGCGCATCAAGACAGGGCTGTCTCGCTCGAACTGAGCCCTCCTCAGTCGCTAGGAGACCGGTCGCAGATGCCATGGGGACATTTCTGACGAAGTCCAACAATTGGATGCCAAGAATTCATACCTAAAACTGAGGTTAAAATAAAATAAAGGATGATATCCCTTTGCCAATCCACTGCTGGATGAAGGCCTCCCCATGTCGCGTCGATTGCGGGGGTTGTTTGACCATACTTCCCCTACGCTGGTCAGTGTGGGTTGGCTGAAGGAGGGAGAGCATGGCCACCAATCGGTCGCCGGGTATATATATAGTGCTTTGCGATAACCGCTGCACCACCGCTCGATTTAAAATTCTGAGGCCACACTTCTCAAATGACTACCGTTGAAATGTTTTTATTCGTTTTTTTCTCTTGAGAAAGTACGCGAGTGGTAAATGTGTGTGGGCGGGCCAGCTAGCTTGTGTTTAATCATCGAGCTGCCTAATGAAGGTCAATCAAATCAGATGCCGTTCTGGAGAGTGGGAGTGATGTTTTGGTAACTTAGCTGCACTAATGGGTCTTGTTTAAATATTGTGCATCAGCCACTATTCCTTGTCTACGGATGCAACGTCAAAATTCATTGTTTTTCACTACGACCTCAGGCTGCGTGCCCTGTAATAATTTTAATGAGAAATTAAAATGAACCGTTCCTTCATAATCTCACCCTTTCACAAAACCCTTCAGACTTCTCGAATGTAGTCATTTTCTCGAGGCGTTGATACTTTATTGGGATCCTTTGTCCCATATATTTGTAGGAAGGTTTCACAAAATCCTGCTGTGGCTGTGTAAGCAAATGTGATTGTTTTTCTTCTTTGAAATTGAGAGCATCCATTCACTCGGCTGGGAAAATATGGAGAGCGTGTGAGTGGTAGTTCTAATTAGTGGCCCACTCATTTTAATGATCTGGCACAAATCAGCGTGGTCCGCAGGGCAAAACTGAAATGCTGTCTGGTGCAGCACTCGAGCGCCCGAAACAAGCCACGAGAGAATTTCTGAAAATACCTCTTAATTCCTTCCGTCTTCGGTTTAGCGGGTTACAAAGAGCAATTCAATTTGGGAATTGCAGATATTTTTAAACTTGCCAAGTCACTTTTGGAATATTTAAGTTTTTAATTGGAGTTACGTAATTGGAAGGGCTAGATAAGTGGTTGTAATCACAAATGCCTGCTGTTGGACACTGATGTGATTGCCACTCCACGCTGGTTAGGTATGCGTCAGTGACATACGCCGTTGATCAGCATGCACTTGTGAGTTTAACTGTGGTTGAGTGGCTCGGAGGTCAGATGTCGTAGCCTGTGGGCGCACAATGTTGCCGCATAAATTTTGTTCCCGATTGAAGCGCTTTCCGCAGTGATGTGAAACCGTTCGCCCCAGCCACACTGGATCCGTTATCACTGGAGCTCGTTTTATTTTCAATCCGCGGGGGGTTTAATCGCCGATCGCACCCGTGACAGCGTGACCCTCGTCACCGACACGGTGTGAGATGCAAACAGACATTCCGTAACCTTTCCCGGTTGCAGTTTGTGCTACATCTGTTCAGCAAGCAGTTTGGTAGTCTGGTGGTTATCTTGCTTGCCATTGATTCATTTTCACCCTACTCAAAACGTCTATGAATATAGCTGATGGTTTGATTCCTCCGTCTGCCTGGTAGTTTCTGTAGGAAATGTTTTAAATATGCTGTGACTGGTTGGTGCTGTCCTGGATTCCCTGACTTCCCCCGCTGTCACTGGGCCCTGGTTCCTCTGTCCCGAGCTCTGCTACAGTGCTGCCCTCTCTGCCCTCTCGTGTGTTTCCCTGCCCTGACCACCACCCTCCCCCCCCACCACACACCCCTCCTATCTTAAAGTCGTTTTTCTTTTCTTATTCTACAGTGTCTTGAGATGCAATGGCATTTAGATGCTATGTAGATTTAAATTTGTTGTTTAGTTACAAAACATTGGCTTTAAAGACCCCGTGATGTAATTTGCGTGAGTAGAGCGTTGTGTGATGGTGTCACGGGATAATGAGCAGATTTTCCTAGTGTGCTCTGCGCTCCCACGTCGTTACCTGCGGCTCCTCTACCCAACCTCTTTCCACTCTCCAACCTCATTGGCCGTGGTGCTTTGTGACTTTATTTCACGTGTTTTGAATGTAAACGAGGGCACAGCATCAGGCAACGTGTTTTTGTTGCGTTCGCCGCGTTAATCTTTGAACTAGCGTCGGCTGTAGCTCTGGAGCAGGCAGTGAGTTTCCCTTGACATTCGGTGGGGGTGGGCGTCCAGCGACCAGTCTGGTGTGGTGAAGTTCTACGGGACGTTCGTGTTCAACCGCAAGCGCAATATCCTGGAGCTGG
This sequence comes from Lampetra fluviatilis, assembly GCF_964198595.1. Classification (NCBI taxonomy): domain Eukaryota; kingdom Metazoa; phylum Chordata; class Hyperoartia; order Petromyzontiformes; family Petromyzontidae; genus Lampetra; species Lampetra fluviatilis. Next base: position 12,332,472 of record NC_136288.1, read on the forward strand.
AGCTCAAGCAGGACTGCATCGCACAGGGGACGCAGAAATACGTGGTGAGGCCGAGGAGCGGCGTTGCGCGTACCGCGTCTCATTCCCTCTGTTCACTCACTCACAACAACTCGCCGATCTCGTCCAGACGCAACGGCCATCACGCGTACTCCGGTTATCCTTGCGACGGTTTTCGGCTGCCCATCGAACGGAGACGGTCACCGCATCCCGTGCCTTCGGATGCGCTTCTGCGGCCATCTGGAACGCTCTTCCGATATTAGGAAGCCACTGGAGCTGTGCACTTTTTAATTTAGTTTGAAAACTCATTTATTTAGAACAGTTTTTTGTGTTTAGTTTGTTGACCTTCCTCCTCACCTCTGCTTAGCACGGTTGGCTACGTATGGTGCAAAGGAAGTTCAGCATACGTACAACTCGGCAAGTAGGGTTCCGCGTCACCCTTGATGTGCGTGCGTTTCAAGGGATATGTGACGAGTCTGTGCTCTTTGGCTAACCTTGGCAAAAGTGTATTATTTTTCTGCATGGTCACTTTACAGTAAAATGTACTTGGTCCATTGATTTTTTCAAAGCTTTTATCCCCGTCTGGATAAACTTTTGGGTCTTGTACTTCGAACTGTTCGTTGGCAGCACAAGTTGCATTGTTGTTCATTTGCACATGCACAATGCGCTGGGAGCTGGGTTTGATGAATGTAGTCTTTCTGCACATTTACATGCGTTTTATATTTCACTCGTTCTTTTTAGCTTTCTTAATTTTTATTCAATCACACATTATATCATTTCAATCACCTGTAAAAAATAACGAGGGTAATTTGCTGCTCTAAGATGCGGTAGTGCTTGTATTCTTACTATGCCCTAGACTTTTCAATCACCCCTATAATTAGAGGAATGGGGGTGGGGGGGGGGGCAAAATGCTTGGTAGATTCGTTTAACGAGTGCTCAGCTTCATGTGGGAGGAAATTAGAGAAGCTGAAAAATATCCACACATATGAGATGGGACCACTCCCAATTCCTGGCTGCCTCGTGGCTTTTCCCTTGCATATTGCATAGGCGACTGCAGCACGATAAGATGCGAGGCGCAAGACCTGCAGGCTACGGGAATACTAAGGCACGTTGGGCACGTGGCTAATCTCTTCCCAGATTTGAAGCTTTTGTGACTGCAAGGATTCATATTCTTATGTTTTTTTCGGTAAAATCACGTAGGTAAAAAAATAAAATTACATCAGCCGCACCTTAACAACTCTTGGAACCTCCCAGTTCAACCAGTCTACACAACAAAGGCTCATTCCTAGCAGCGACTTCAGCCGCACTAACCTCACAATAATAATAATATCCAGGGGCCTGCCTTGGCTCCTCCCACCCTCAACCAGTATATATAAGGACGGTTTTCTTGGAATTTCTCTTGATACAGCAATCGTGCTGTGACGGTTCCACCTGAAGATGGAAGCTTGTGTTGCCTCCGAAACGTTGTGATTTTTATTTTACTTTTATTAATTTAAATTTTTTACCTACGTGACTTTACCGGAAAAAACCTAAGAATATATAATCTCTTCCCCTTGGTTAACCCTGCCCGCCTCGTTCTCTTAGCTCGAGAACCTCGTGGGCGGAGGAGGAGGCCAAGGGGCTGGCCACAGGCCCCATGGTGCATAAGATCAGCCGCTGTCATTGAGACTCGTGGGTAGGAAGGGGTCTCCCATGGGAGCTTTGCGACCAGGGACCCGAGGATTTGGCGCTAGAGGGTGGAGGGCATATGCTGCCTCACTTGACCCGACTTGGCATTGAGGGGCACCGTTGTTGGCTGACCGCCCGTGTGTGTGCAGGGTCCTCTGACAGTCACCGTGCAAGAGTTGGACGGCTCGTTTAACCACAACCTGCAGATCGAGGAGAACAGCACGCGCCACGAGATTCCGTGCCACTCAAAGAGCCGCCGGTAGGTGGCTCCTCCTTAGCGCACCGCTGCTTTCGCTTTGCCCTTCCCCAGACGAATTGCGTTGAAATTGAAGTAACGCTCGTGCTTTTATCGGCTGTCGTGTCCGCCTTTTCAATAGTTTTTCATTAATTTCACTGCAAATACAAGTGGCGAACTGGTGAAGGTGTGGTTATGAGTGGACATGAGGTAGAGGCAATTAACTTTCCCAGGAATGAGCTGTTTTATTCACTCAGTTGAAGAAATGTCTATTTTTTATTTGGGTTCTGTCTTTTTTTTATGCTCTCGTTTTGATTAGCATAAATTCACACGCAATGCAATGCTTCTTTGAGCATGACAATCGATTTTGTCAATGAAACGATCCATCATTCTATACCGAGCGACACACCTTTGTCCAAGTAAGTATACACACTGTTGGGGCAGGCACTGTTTAGTGAGCATCTGTCAAGGCCAGTGCTGTACACGAGGGGATCAGTGATACCAGCACAATACCCAGCTGCCTGATATTGACCACACTTTTGCCAGGTACTCATTTTAAGCCGAGATAATTTAATGGAGACGGACCAAATTGGAATCCAAGTTGCCACTGTTGTATATGGATTTTAATTGGCGGAGAGCAGTGGTGCAGTGGTTAGCACACTGTGCTATGCGCCCGGAGACACTGCTTTTTATTCCAGCCATGGCTGATATCAGTGACGAATGGGATTTGAACCGGTTTTTGGGGGGGACTTTCACCAACCCGCACTGATCTGTGTGGTTAAGTATGGTCAAGACCATGACTCATGATGCATGGGGAGTCCTTACCCCATCAGTTGTTTGGCAAACAGCTGTAAATTATTATAGGGACAAATCCACATCCTCGATACGCATTTACAGTATTGTCTTCTTAAACTTGTGTGAAATTTGCCAAATTCTCAAACTACCTGGAAAATTACTCAATTCAGATTATACTTAATGATAATTGTCACCTACTGGCAGATTAATGCCCCAGGTCACTAGCAAATAATACTGTGCTGGTCTTATGAAGCCTCACCTGCTTAAACAAAATCAACTAGACTTGAATCACCCACTCACTCACGCAAACGAGACTATCCTGGTCCCTCGAGTTTCCGCCTGGTTAAACATCTGAATAACTTCTCAACACTAATCCACTGGCACCAGTAACCATCAGCTACAAGAAACCATCTGTCTCATAACCACTTGAACCTTCCTTCTATTACACACACACACGTTCAAAACAGTTAATCTTGCTTTCACACTTATCCTGGTGGAAGCAACACTCAGTCTGTAAAATATCACGGCCGTCGGAAAGAACTGCGGGGGAAATCTGCCAGCTGCATCCGGACCGCCACACGCACACTTTTTAACGTCAGTTGGAATATGCATTGCATCATCAGTATGCTTGCCATCTGTTGCCTTGCAGCAGTTTGGCCCAAGGGACCTTGCAGTAGCTCACTTTATCAAGGTGGTGGAATATTCTCTTCAACTGAGTTCTGCTACCCATGACAAAAAAACCCCACCACATACACCAGTACAATGTCTCATGTAGGCGGATAAGTGGAAATATTGGATATGTAAATGTCTTGAGAAAATTATTACGGTTATGCCACCGTGCGCAAATAAGTTCCTGGACAAAAATAAAGTGCACAGAGCCTTAAACGCGGGCCAATGCTTGACTGTGCTTAAGAACACATCACTGTAAAGTGAAGAGGTCAGATTTGTGTTGTGAACATCTCCATAAGATAACAGTTACACTCGTACGCAAACACTGCACTAGGTGCGGGCGGTTATGAATTTGTCAAGGCCAGGGCGGATGTCTTACGGTCGGATATGCGACAGCGTATTGTAATTCCGTTTGCTTGAATTGTAAGTGCAAGTGAATGTCGCGTGTCTGTGGAACTAGGACTCGGGGGGGAAAGCCTAATTTGTGGTTGTTTCCTCACTCATACAGGAACAAAAAGAAGAAGATCCCTCTGCTAAACGGGGAGGAGATCGACATGGATCTGTCATTGATGGAGTGAGTGACGTTGGCTCATCTTACCGGCACCGTGACATGTGGCAAACAAAATGACCACATCGTAGGATTGCGCTGGTTGTCAAAGCAGGAGTTATGTAAGCCAATGCGTCCGACTTCTGGCCTTATCTTAAACCGCACAGCAGTTGGAAGGAAACCAGGTTTTTATGGGTGGTCCAAGGTTACATTTTGTTGAATGTTTATTTTACACAGCAGGCTGAGCGAAATGATTAAATCCACAGCACAAATGTTTTTGCTCTCGGGCCTCTGAATGATGCACTTTCTTACCGCACAAGTGTGCTTACCTCGGTCGCTTTGTGTCTACAGCATGACCGGTTCAATTAAAAACTGTTACTCTTTAATGCTTAAAAATGCATTAATTGTCAATGTATTCACACGTGTGCCAAACTTGGCGTTTAACTGTTAATGTTTGCTCTACGGTTGTTTTATTTATCGGGCGCAATAATAATGAATGCAGCGGAAATTAATTTGTGTGTGCGTCAAGCTCAGGTACCCCGATATGTACCGTCTTCACACCACCTTGCTTGCATAATTCTGTGACTGCTATCTATTCTGCAGAGCACAACGGAAATGACCACGTTTAAATCCTGCCTCAGAAATTATATTTAGTAATTTCCGAAAAGCATTTGAGCGCGGGCTGCTGTAAAAGAAAATAAAATAAGGTCATTACAGGATTAAGGAGCGCATGTCAACCCAGAGAGGGATAACATCAGCACTTCAGACAGTGGGTGGGGGGGTTTGGGGGGTGTGGGGGGCTGTGTTTGTGCAGCCCAGGTGCAGGAGAAAGTGGGTCACTGGCGTATTCAGCTGACACAGCAGAGCTGTGAATTTGAAGGCAACTGTTGAATTTTATAGGGTTCGTTGCCTTGAGCTGTATCTTGAGCTTTCAAAACAACAACAAGAAGAACAAGACCTGCGACAAGCATAGTGCTGCCCTGTGCAAGGCCGTTAGGGATGTGGAAGTTTGTAAATTATTTAACAGGGAAACCAATCTTTTTTTTAATAGTCAGGGAAATGTCATCTTACTAGGTTTTTAAATTAAGCGAGTAATTTAAAAACGTTACTGCTTGAGCTCACCGTTGGCTCGAATGAGCGTGTTCCAGACCTTCTTTAATCGGTGTCTGCTATTATTGATGCATTTCATTTTTTAAAAGATCTGAGAGCTGATGAGCGGTGAGGTCGTTTTTCCCCCCTCATTCTCCTTTTTAGTGCATAACGATTAGTGTCGCAGCAGTTCCTGTGCTTTGTTCTGGTTATTCTCTAATGATTTATTCATGGAGTTGCGCACAAGCCGTACCCCACGGTGGCCTCCAGGGTACCCCGGTGATTGGTGCACTTTTTTGTGGGCGCTGGAATTATCAGCGTCACGGAGAGCCCCCGAGTCTCCACACTCCAGGCTGAGCCAGAAGAAGCGTAGAGCTAGAGGGAGGACACGGGGAGGGCGAGGACGCAAGAGGGAGTGAGACGGGAGGTTGAGGAAGCTTTAGGGAGTTATAGGTCTCCAGGGAGGAAGGAGTCACAGAGCGAGAAGTAACAGGGCAGACGAGCGGCAGAAAGAGGGAATAGTACTTAGAGGCAAGATTGTGAAGGTAAGCCGATGACGTCAGTGGGGAAAATGCACTGTTAATTTTCTCTGGATTTCTGTACACCTTACGCCGCTTTCAATGCAGCAGCGTGCCCTGCCGCATGACCTCTGCTCTTCACTCGCTCAATTATCGTCCACCTGTTATGACCCCGACACAGAAGCATCCCTGCAGTAAAACCCTGACGGGGTGTAACCATGATGTGGATTCTGTGAGCGATGAGTTGTAAAAAAAAAACATCTCTTCCTGCACAGCAATTGCACAGATGCTTCTGTGCCATTGCATTATTTTCAAACGATTGCGATTGTGCATCGCACAGTGCTGTTAGTAAAATAATTCCAAGCCAAAAGCCTCATTAGTACGGGGGTTGTGCGACTTATTGTATCTCGGATACTATAAATACCGTTGATGAAGTTTCATTGTTTTATTTTAATTATTTTTAATAGTCTATGTTTTTGTCTCTTAACTGTGATTCTTAAATATAGTTTTAATGTTAGGTTAGAAACACTTGGTCTTTGCTTTCGAAACCAGTTTAGAGAAGCGCGATAAAAGTCATTCTTCTGAATTCTAGATTTGAAGCTTTCGTGACTGCAAGGAATCATATTCTTAGGTTTTTTCGGTAATGTCACGTAGGTAAAACATCAAAATTAATGAAAATAAAATAAAATAAAAACAAAAATCACGACGTTTCGGAGGCAGAGACTTGTGTTGCCTCCGAAACGTCGTGATTTTTGTTTTTATTTTATTTTCATTAATTTTGATGTTTTACCTACGTGACTTTTCCTGAAAAAACCTAAGAATATCATTCTTCTGAATCAGACTCGCAGACAGTGGCAGAGCATTGAGCTGGCACCTGTCCTGGTTCAAATCCCAGGCCTGTGGTTAAACCGGGTCCTCCAAATCAGTGAGTTGATGGTCTCAGCCTGCTCACCAATGACTATCCAAAAAAATCCCATCTAATCAAATATGGTTGCTGCTCTTAACTTACAATACAACTCTTGATTATGATATGTAGCCTAGATTGATAAGTGCTGCCCTCTGCTCTGTGGACCCGAAGGGACTTCAGAGGTAGCTCTGTGACATCCAAATCCGTGAGCTGTTCTCCAATGGTTACACTGCTCTGTGAAAGATCTGAATGGATACTTAATCTCATGCTATGATGCCAATAACATCGGATGGTTTCTAAGGATGTGCTTTAAGCAAACAAACTCCCGTCGCCTCACACCCCACTCCCGGTCCCGTCTGTCGGCCAGTGCGGACTCACCGCTTCTGTGGATCCGCATCGACCCGGAGATGAGCATCCTGCGACGCGTGGAGCTGGAGCAGCCGGACTTCATGTGGCAGTACGAGCTTCGCTACGAGCGCGACGTGGTGGCACAGGGCGAGGCCATCTCCGCCCTGGAGCGCTTCCCCACGCCCCAGTCGCGCTTGGCTCTCACCGACATCCTGGAGCACGAGCAGTGCTTCTACCGCGTGCGCATGCAGTCCACCATCTGCCTGGCCCAGGTGCGTCTCGGTCGCCCGCCCACCTGCTTTCTCGCCCACTTGCCCGCTCGCCCACCTGCTCGCTTGCTCACCTGCCCGCTCATCCACCTGCCCGCTCGCCCCTCTTGCTTTCTGCTACTTTGTGTGTTTGTTGTGGCAGTGTGCCATTTGGCTCGTAGACTTCGGAGGCTTTCCAATTAAAGTTAGATCTGTTATGCTAATCTGTAAAGGGGAAGATGCTGCAACTTTTGTAAAAATGATCCGATCTGAATAAACGTGCGTGTAAAGTTGTGTTGCTATTGGGGGCTGACCCTATTGCTCTCTGAATTGATCTCAGGATTGCCCTAACTTGAAAACAAATGAGAAAACAAGGATAATTTTTAGTTTTTGCAAATATGCCAACGGATTGGCTATGACAGCTCCCCATCGGCTTCCATACTTCTAATTAACTACTTATGTTTAGGAGCACATGTCAGGCATACGCATAATGCGTGCGTATGCACGATCTTTCAAATTTCTTTGCCGTTATAATTCGTTCTTGCGCGTCCACAATAAATGTGGAGGCTGCTATCAAGCTGTCCGGAGTAATGCAATTACCGCTGCACAGTTTCTGTTGGGGAGAGGGTGACTTTTGCTCTGCCCGTGTGTACCACGAGTTTGTTGAAAGGTAAGCAGTGGTTGTCTTGTGGATCCTGCCATTGCAATGTCGAATTTTCACCACTTGGCTCCCATGACTGTAAATTGGAGATGAGTACCTTCCAATGCCCGTTTTGAGCGGAAAACCACACGATAAGTGCATGTGAACTGTTGTGTAAATCAGTATTTGACCAGTATTTAGGTATTTCATGGTAATAATAATTTGCAACCCTTAACACCACTACCAAATCAAGATCTTCCCATGCTGTGTCGTCGGCTCATGGTCATCTTTCACCAAGCCTGTCAGTGTGGATTGGTGAAAGTGGGCTGCGTAGACCAGGACCTGTTCAGATTATCACTCGCCGCTGATGCTAGGTATTGCCGAGAATCAAACTCGGGTGGCCTTGTTCCCGCCGCAACTTTTGTCCACTCAGCCAGGCACATGCGATGGTGTTCCTAGCACCCATGAATGCGCATGTGCTTGCCTTGACATGGACTCACATTAATCTTCATAACAGCTTGTTCAGACTTATAATTGAGACCATTGTCCTTTTATTTTACATGTAGACTCAATTTCCCTAGATTAGGTTGAAAGAGAAACACTATATCCGATTTTAATAGGAAAAGCTATAGTCACAATGTGACGATAAAACTGCTCGGTAAGAAAGAAAAAAAGTAATTTGAATTGTGAAAACTCTTGAGAGATTTTCACTGTCTTTCGTGAAACTGCGCGGTCATATTACAGGACAGTTAATCCGTGCCTCGCATTCTCAGATTGCCAACGCGATGGTGAACACGTGGAACGGACCCCCAGCGATGAAGTCGATCTTCACACGGATGTTCTGCTGCAAGACCTGCCCCAACATCATCAAAACGAACAACTTCTGCAACTTCCAGAGCTACTTCCTCCTCAAGGTGGCCCTCGGCATCTGCGGTGGCGTTAAGTCGCCAGGCTTTTTTGCGACGTCTTTGCGCGGCCCTCCGTGGCTCGGATCGGATGTAACGACGATGATGTTCTTCCCCTGCAGACCATCCCCGTCACAATGGCCATGCAGAGAGACATTCACGGCATGTGTCCCAAGGAGGTGCTCACATTCCTGCTGGATCTCATCAAGTATAACGACAACCGTAAAAACAAGGTGACCGTTATTCTCGGTTTTACTCTTGTAATGCGATGTGCGCGCGTTTATGTACGCGTGTGTGTGTTGAACTTATTCCGCACCATACGTAGCCAACCACTCCGAGGTGCAGGGGAAAGACAACAAACTCAACGCAAAAAGTAGTTCGAAATAAATGATTGTTCTGTTATCCACGTGTAGTACCGTGCTCGGCTTTGCAAGGTCAGAAGAGGGACGTGGCGATATAAAATATACGTGGGCGTCATCGTATTAGGTCAGATTGTTATGGGTGGGCACATCTGCGGAGTGCGGGGGAGCAGGTTTACCGAGAGAGACAATGGAGAGGCACCTAAACCTCTCTGACCAAGACGAAGGACCGACATCCAGATGGTGGTCATTGGACAAAGTGCAGAACAGGCTGCAATATGTAGTAAAACGATAGAATCTTCTTGGTTCTTTTGGTAAAGTCACGTAGAATGGAAATAATAAAATGATAAAAAAAATAATAATAAAAGAATTGTATTTATTTATTTTATTATTTCCATTCTACGTGACTTTACCGAAAGAACCAAGAAGATGAATCCCTGCAGTCACGAAAGCTTTAAATCGAAAACGGTAGAAGTGAGTTGTGGTGGGATCAACGGAATTGGTCCTGTGATGATCTTTTGGCTGAACGAATTATTTGGTGATGCTGCCATTGGCAGTGGTGCACGACCGTAAATAACAGCAAAAACTCAACACATTCATTAATCACACTGCCTTCAATTATTTTTTTAATCCTTATATCTGCATCACTGATTACCCCCGGCTTTTATACTTTGTCCTTGTTAAGGCAGTGTTATTGACAAATTTGTCAACTGAAAAGTGGCCAAATCTTTTTTCAACTAAACTATTTTTTATTTTACCAGGTGAGGTCCACTGAGCTATATCGCTCTTGTATCAGAAGCGACCTGGCTGTCGCGATTCGATAGCTCAACGATGCGGCTCATCTTCGTGTGGAAATTTCTAGCAGCCAAATACTCTCTTAAACTCACGTTCATAAATATGGAGGGGAAAAACCGGAGGACGCGTGTTGAGTAACGCTTATCTCTACATCAGTAATGCAATTTCCACATTCCTATGGCAAGGACAATTTTGTTTGTTGCACACCCACCGTTGACTTGCCACCGCGTTATTCACAAAATTTGTAAGAATGCCTTCAAAAAAATAGTAACAGAAAATATAATCGAAGCATTCTGCTGTTGATTGTAAAAAAACACTGTTTTCTACAGTCTTCATCCAGTAGTGGTTTTATTAAATGTACATGGACACCACGTACTGTACATATACAGCCGTTACAGAAGCACATTTCCAATTTCATTTTGGATTTATAGAGCATCTCAATGTAACTGCATCTGAAGACGCTGCGTGGCACGCTGCGATGTGTTTATCACGTGGGGAAAAGGAGGCATGTATTTATTTTTCATACATATAACATATGTATATATATAGCTGTTTTCAAGCTGGAGGTTGAGTTAGTGGAGAGTTGTTCTTTTGTCTTTCATGTATAATGTAATTTCACATTCAGGTCGAGCATACAAAGCGTTCTTACTGCAGATGGGTAATTAGATTGGAACCAAAACCACAATGACTTACATGACTAATGAGGCTTCTGTAAAATGCATTGCGACATTCATTTACTGCCTTCACAAGATGATGATTGCAATTATAATCTGCCTGTTTTTTCCCCGCTGGAATTTTTTATTTCAAGATAATTACCTTCCTACGTTTTCATGAACCCATTTAAAATTCTGCGTGCGGAACTGAGATCTTTAGAGTTTTTCACACTCTTTAGCAGAACTTTCCTGGGTGGGTGGAAATATGTTTTTGTAAAAAAAAAAAAAAAGCACATTGAATTCTATTACGCTAATCACTCTTTAATGCACGTACAATCGACTGCAGCTCAGAAACCGCCTTCTTCTCGCCGATAATTTGTCAACGCTTCTCGACGGCTGCCACGTGCGATGCTCAACAGTTCTCGGATAACTACTACCGGGCGTCGCTGATCGAAGCCCTCGCCAACTCCGTGACGCCGGCGGTGGCGGTGAGCAACGAGAACCGCACGGTGGAAAACCTCAACGCGGACGTGCGCCTCGTGCTCGAGGAGATCACGCGCTTCCTCAACATGGAGAAGCTGCTGCCCTGCTATCGGCACACCGTCACCATCAGGTGCGTCCCTCCATCTGTGCGAGCGCGTGCAAGACCTTCACGTGCGGCGGACGCCAACGTGCTTGTTTACGTAGCGCGTGGATTCTGAGATCGCTTCACGCCCGCCGCCAGCGTCGGTTGTGTATTTCTGGACCGGTCCTGGATCTCCCCTAGGTCAAATCGGTCTTAAATGAGTACCTGGTACAAATGTGCAAATACTGGAGAGACAAAGGTGGCTGGCCACACGGCTAGCTTGTGCACCGTGCGGGCTTCACAGCTGTTCGCTAACGGTGCTTGCCTCAACAGCCCGTGTAGGCTAAACTAGGAGGTCTTTGGATTTTCTGTGGACTGGCAGATGTGCCTGCCTGTCCCCCATGCATGTGATGAGAGGTGTTTTTTTTTATGCGGTTGGTCTGGTCGGTGGCACGCGTCAGAGCACATTGAGCTGGTAGCAACTGTGATCCTGCGTTTGAGTCTGAGCTTCAGCCGCCAGTAAATAAACAAGGGTCTGCACTGTAGCGAGTTTATGGTCTCAGCCTGTTCACCAATGACTGCACACAATGAATTGCATAATCCATGCGTACGCATGAATGATATGTGATGTTTTTCCAGTGTGGAATTATGCAGATATTTTTTCATTTAGCTGTATTACAGATTTAGAAAATTACAACTGTGGGTTAGCCTCCCCAAGCAATGAACTGGTTGTGGGATACTACACAACCTGGTGCCTGGATCAAAAAGGTCACTTGAATGGAGTTCAGCAGCAGTTCTGTAACATATACCTCCACGTTGTCTAACAGATGGGCTCGCACTGCTCTGCGAGAGTTCCGTGCGGACACTTTTTCTTGTGACATTATGCCGCTCGCACGATTTATTGAAATAAAACTTACGTCAAGTTTCCTCCGTTCATTGATCAATTCGAATATTGTGGTCCCAGTACACCAACATTTTTATACGTTGATAGATTTTAACAGGCGACATTTTATCGATTCACGTTTGTCTGGATTTTACATCTACCACCAGGTCACAAAAAGATATGATTCACTCATCGAATCATGATCCCAGATCATGGCAATCCATCGGAGCATTGCGAATTTATTTGTTATGTTCCTGTCATGTACATCTATTATTCAATTTCATTTTTGAAATATGTTCGCCGTTGTAGGTTGAAGGTGATATTGGGCTGACATGGCATCGTGTCAGGTTAGGATCACTGCAAACACAAGGCATGTCGTGTAGATTGTCGAGTTTATTTCAGTGGAATGGAAAGTTTTGGTGGTCTCTTTAAATAGGCACCGGTGAAAGTGAACGCTAGTCACTACAATAGATATCCGAGAGAGTGAATCACCGGGAAACGTTTTGGTCGAGATGCAAAAAATTAAGCTGTTGTGCCGATTTTTTTTATTACAGAAGCGAGCAATAATAAGTAATATAAAAAAAAAACTTTTTTAAACACACGCTTTCATGAAATGTACCGTACGAGTAATGGAAGAACTCCACGACTCCAGGAAGTGTCCCCGAAGCTTGCCATAACGTAAGGGGCCGTGGTGAATCACAGCCAACGTTAGTTAAGCGTGGACAATTAGACACAAGCGGAAACATAACATATGAAAAATTATGTTTAAAAATATATTTTTAAAATTTTTATTGATATAATCTAGTATTGTCATCAGTATGACATAAGTATACCAAGTTTGCAGTCGATACCACATTGGGAAGTGGGTAAAAATTGAGTTACAAGATTTGAGAATACAACAACAGACAGAGTGAGTTAATAAAAAGCGTGTAAAAAGCGATGGGTGCCTCGGACAAAAGCCCGAGGCGCGGCGCTCTCGGGGTAGGGCAAAGGGAGAAAGGTGGGCTCGCTACCCTACCAATGAAGGGAGTCCAGGCGAGAGCGTGGAATTTTTTAAGGGGAAGCAAAGGTAAAAAAATCGAAAGAGAAGGAGAGGGGGGTGAGAGCTGGGGTGGGGTGGGGGGGCAACTTCGTGCCGATTTTAACCTTGCAAGCGCTGGCCGCCGTTCTCCATTAAATCGACTTCCGTGCCCTTGATGCCCGCTCGTTAACCGTGACCTCTGCCCTCTGCTTCCCCGTTCCCACCACCGCCGCCGCCGCCATGCCGATTGCCCCACGCTGGCCCTGGCTCGCACGCCGCTGTAGCTGCCTGAAGGCGATTCGTGTTCTCCAAAAAAACGGACACATCCCCAGCGACCCGGCCATCTTCAAGGCGTACGCGCAGACTGGCCACTTTGTCGACATCCGGCTCGCCGCACTCGAGGCCCTGGTGGATTTCACGCGAGGTCGGACCCTCCTAACCCCGCAGCGTTGACTCTTTCCCGCATTCTGTGTTGGCTGTCATGATGGTGTCGCGCTGTTATTTTGTTGTTCACGCGCATTCAAGCAATAACGTGCGTGAATTCCACTTTTGAATATTTATCTTATTGTTAGTCTTGAAGTTGTTGCATCTTTGCAGCTTTTCAGGTTTTGTTTCATTTTATTCATCGTTGATGTTTGTGATTCATATTTAATAGGAGGTAATATTTACAACTGGACATCTGTGAAAACGAGCTTCATAGCTCATCGGATTCCTCCAGTCTAAATAAAGCTTCTGATTCTGAAATTATTTCTAAATGTAACATCGACACTGGACATGACGAAAGTAACAAAATGCGGATTAGAAGGAGTCCGACATATAGACAGCACTTTGGCCAAAGTTAATCACAGTTACATTATCAGATTTTCTCCTGTAAATTGTACTGGAGATCTTTAGCATGAACATAAATGGAGATAAGATTAACTAACCATCTCTGATTTTCTACGAACATAAGCATTGGAACAACCAATTGGAATTAACTGCAGGAAATGATTGAAAGACTTTATAAAAGATGGTTGCAAGGTTGAGCCCAGGTTAACGTCACGTACAACAAGCTCGCTAGACAATCGAAGACATCTGTTGGAAGAGACACAACTGGAAAATATTGGTGTGAGTGTGTACCTAGGGCAGTTATTAAAGGCAGACTGCGGGATCAGAAGGATAAAATAAAGTGGTGGATGAGAGCACCTTGGAGTGGTTTTGAGAAAAACATTTCAGTCATGAAAAGCAATATACCAGTGTGCCTAGAGATACACGTTTTTTAGGTATGTACTGTATATTTAACTTCTTTCGCACCATTCGTAGCCAACCGTGGTAATGGGAGGTGCGGGGGGAGGTCAAGCAAACTAAACACAACAACGAGCAGTTTGAAAGCAATGGGTTTTCCGATTTAAAATGTAATTGTAATTTTCTCAACTTAAATAGAACAGTGATTGGAAATGTGAGTGGGGTCACGTTTTCGAGAGTACAAACCACCGTGTGTGTTCTTCAGCATCGATTAAACACACGGATAGCATCTCTGTCATCGTGCGATCCATAGTCTTCCAATGAATGTAAGAATGAATACAAACCTGCCCAAAAACCTGGAGCAATGGTCCAGCGAACATGTGCACCTAGCACGCACACGTGCATCCAATCAAGATACCGTTTCTTATAATAAATGCTTGCCACACAATTTATTTTTTATAGCTCTTATTTTAAAACCCAACGAATGATCTGGAAAGTAAATTATGTGGACACAAGCGAATGGAGCATCCTGCTGTATAATTTTTTACACACGGCAGAGTAAACATCGTGGGTTATTAATTGCACCCTTACGGGACAGTTTGCAAATATGAGGGTGGGCTGAAATTTTTCATGATTAGGAGCAAATTTTTAATCCTCAAAACTCCAACAAAAACCATTACATGCAATAAAATCTATGAGTTGAAATGTACTGAGAAATTGTATATATTCTGTTATAATGCGCAATTTATATTTTCCTATATTTTTGTACCGCAGTGGACATGAGCGCAGATGTGTTGCAGTGGTTGCTTGACCTAGTTCACACGGACCCCATACCTTACATCAGGTAATAAACAAGCCCATTCATCACCTCTCCTTTGCAATGTACCGTTGACTGGCATCATGGATTTCGCCGTTATCAATAGCGCTGCATTACGTATTATTCCTTTAAAGGTTAACGCAATGTAATGCAAACATGCTGATTGTTCGCAACGAGCTGCTTTGCCCGCCGATTATTCACCCGTCGCTCCGGACTAATTCGCCCGTCGGTTAATCCGCCGACAAAGGTCACACATGATCGTGTCAAGCCCCCCCATCCATTGAGCGCGTCGCCCACGCCTGCAGCCCGCCAGGCCCCATCGGTCTCCTTCAGTTTGAGAAATAGTTTTGGGAAACGGGCCCTGCCACGCATACATATTCATCGAAGCTCTAATCGCGGCGTGAATGAAATCCACCGCGTCGCCTGCACACACGCGGCTGGCCGCCGTCGTGTGCCTCTGCCGTTTAAGTCGTGCGCGCATGTGTGCACGTGCATGCACCTGTTCCGGCGTGCTCGTGTTTACAGACGAGCCTATCTACACGGCTAAATATATACCACCGGAGCGCGCGCCACATACTCATATGCACTCCAGACTATTAAAATTATTAAGATTTATTTTTGCATGCGCTCCCCCCTCGGCTTATCTGACTGGCGGTGTGAATGTACAATTGCGGATATAGTCGTCGTCGTCGCAGGCTGAGAGAAGCTAAGGCCGATGCAGCAGCAGCAGAAGCGTGAACTTTCGTTTTTGACATTTGAAACCGATTTCTTTTTTGTTTAAGATTAAAAGATCATCGAGATTATGTTTGTCAGAAGTATCTAAGAGATTGAAATACAAAACTTTTAAATTGATCTGTTTGCCATTTCCATCCATTCACCATGGTAGTTGATCTGCAGAATGTCTCTTCAGTAGCAAAAAAATACATTTGAAAGGTCACCCTTTTTTTCGCATTTTTAGCTGCCTGTTGATAACAAATACTTGTGAAGTTTGCAGTTATGATTGTCATCGTAGATGCTTTGGGAACGTTCTGAGCATCTATTGCAAGCCTGCTTCTATGCAAGCGTTATTGTTTTCATCAGCTCTTAATATAGTTTCACCTAAGCACTGTAATTGAACCTATATTTAACTCTCCGGCCTGTTCCTCTTCTAATATAATACGCAGTAAAAATAAATTAATGTTCCTTCATGTCCAAACTCATTAGCATACATTCGCTTACCACGTGTGTGTGTGTGTGTGCGCGCGTGATTTAATGCAATGTTACATTATTTAACAGGTGAGAAGGGGGTTCTTTGGCATCAAATCCTGTTTTGGCCGAGGGGTTTTCATCGTTTGCGAGTAATTGATCATAGTTGGCCGTTGTCTTGACATCGTTTCATGGCATCCGCGCGCGCATTTCTCCCGCGCTCATCCCGCAGGCACAAGATTCTCAGCATGATGATCCGCGTGCCGCCGTTTGCCCGCGGTTCGGACTCGCCGCTGTGTAGCGAGGCGTTGGTGGATAATCTCTGGAAGCTCATGAACTCAGGTACGCAAGCTCGCGCATGCATATAAAGGCGGGGAATCTGCTCCCGTCATCGCCTTTAACGTACTGTCGGGGAAAGTGCTTTTGGCCAGCGCCCTAAGAAGGCCAACACAGCACACGAGGGGTTGAGTGGCCAATATCACGTCCGGGGCCATTTTTGTCTCCGTAGTGATGATGTTTACACACCAGGTACTGATTTGAGGCTGAGTTGACCTAGGGGAGGCCCAGGACCGGGATCAAATTATCGCCATTGGTGTTGGCACATATACAAGCGAACACACGATTTCCGTCTTAATTTGAAGCGGTGTTATTTACACCATGTGTGACTCATCTACACACCATTCAAAGACAAAGATTGCCCCTATAGCCTGAACAGACTGTTGGGGCAAGTGCTGTTAGCGAGTACCTATTAAGGCCGGCACGGCGCACGAGGTGGTGGGTGGCCAGCACCGCGCCCGACCGCCTTTGTCTCCCCAGTGGCGTTGTTACACACCGCACAGGGTACTCATTTGATGCTGAGTCAGCCTAGGAGAGTCCCTGGACCGGTTCAAAAAAATCGCCACTGTTATTGGTAGTGAGCGGGCATCGAACTTGGGTCGTTGGGTTCATAGCGTAGTGCGCTAATCACTACTTTCCTTCAATGCTTCTGTACTCCCTGCATTAGACCCACGCATGCTGACACACATGCAAATATACACACAAATGCAATAAAAATAAAATACACAAATATTAATATTACACGACGCAGCATTGCTCATTACTGGTTAGGTATTTCCGCTTGCAGGCCTGTGCTGAGCCTTGTGCCGCACGGGGACCGCTGCCACTAGGGGTGACCTTTATTGAGATGGCGTGATGTAAGGCGCTTTGAGTTTCCGAGGCATTTATTCACCGTAAATTAAAATATTATTATTGTAATGTGCTCTTAACAACCACGAGCAGAGCCCTAGAAACGACAATCGCAAGCGAGCACAGAGGCAGCAACGGGGCGCGAGCTCGTGTGTGTGTGGTTGGACTCGTCCTCAATTCAGTCCCTGGCGTGGTGTGGAAACATCGTCACTCGGCCTTTCGTAGGTACTCGCAAACACCCCTTTCCCCAACAGTATGTTAAGACTATACGGGGGCTCTTTGTGTGTGTATTCATCCGGCATACTCAACTTTGAGACCCGAAACCTGCTCCCGAGCAAGTAATTTCAACGTAATGAACCGCGAGCCTGGGGAGGTGACCCTGACCTGTCAAGGGTGGCTGATTGATACGAAGGTACAGTGTGCATGCCTCCCAAGGCCAAGGTGAACTCTTAACAGCCTGTGCCCCAACTCTCCCTGGCGGTGGCTCGCAAGCAGCAGTCACAGTCTCCGACCGCCCTGTTGTTTGCCTGTTGTCGTATGTTATAGATTTAGAGATACCTTTAGTCTCTCGAAGGTCTGTGTGTGTTGTGCCGCTGCCACGTGCAGTGTCACTTCAGTAACTTGCACTGGAGCCGTGGCGTAATGTAAAATGAATTCAATACAATTTAGAATACATTAGGGATGTGTGGGTGTCTTAATGCGACTGCATCGCAAGGCACTGTACAAAGACAGTGGGCATATTTTATAGAGGGAGGCA
Source organism: Lampetra fluviatilis (assembly GCF_964198595.1). Classification (NCBI taxonomy): domain Eukaryota; kingdom Metazoa; phylum Chordata; class Hyperoartia; order Petromyzontiformes; family Petromyzontidae; genus Lampetra; species Lampetra fluviatilis. The sequence goes on from NC_136288.1 coordinate 12,350,482, forward strand.
GTCGGTCGTAGTAAGACGAGGAAAGGAAAGGTCTCAAGCCTGGACTTGAACAGGAGCAGGAAGTCAACGGAATGGATAGTTGGGAGAAGGGCGTTCTAGACCTTGAGAGCAGCAGAGGAGAATGAGCGCCTCTGCCAACTGAGTGAAGGTCGACTGTGGTCTTTGGAGAGTGCGTGGAGGGGAGTAGAGAGAGATGAGAGAGGTGAGAGATAGGGAGTGCGTTGATGGGCGTCGATTGAGATG